>NW_021703776.1:82623278-82806158 GCF_005190385.1 Monodon monoceros
TGTGTGTGTGTGTGTGTGTGTGTGTGTGTGTGTGTGTGTGTGTGTGCGTGCGCGAGAGAGAGAGATCCGTTACATGGTAGGTAAGTGACGAAACTCATTACCTCACGAGGGGTCAGGAATAGAGTAGATCAGCTCATGAATGATAAATCCAGAGTGTGCAAGGCTGTGACACTAACCTTTAATTTACTCTCATTGGCGCCCATGGTCTACCACAAAGCCTCCCCTGGTGACACCATCAGAGACAGACCACTACAGAACCTCATGACCTCCTGTTTTGCAGGAAACAAGGCCAAGCAAATGTCTGAATTTTCAGAATGTGCCTCCATGTCCATCACCTCGTGTGGAAGTTTTAGAAGATCCCTCTGGCTTCTGTGGAGGGGAGAACAGGGTGCAGTGGAGCCAGGGCCGAAGCAGGGTGATTACAGGGGAAGCTAAAATGTAGTCCAGGCAAGAGAGGATAGGAGTTTGTCCAGGGTGGTGGCAGTCAGCGTGGTTGAGTTCTGGGTTTATATTTGAAAGGAGGGTTGACAGGATTTGCTGATGAATTGCACGAGAAGTCAAAGATGGCTTGACTTCCAAGTTTCTGGCCTGAGCAACTGGAAGGATGTAATCACCACTTGTTGAGGTGGGAGAAGAGTGGGAGGAGTGTGTTTGACCATTTGGATTCAAGAATGATACCCAGCTGGTAGAAAAACAGAGCAGGGTCAGGTCTCATTTTCTTTTACAGGGGAATGTGGTCCTGGAGTCAGCAGTTCCTCCAGGATTTGGGGCTGACTGCTATTTGACAAGGAAATCCTTGTGCTGGGACCTGAAGTTCCTGAGTCTCTTTTGGCCTCTTTTTCCATTTTGGCCAATTCTGTAAACCTTACCAAGAAGCCTGAGAGGCGAGGCAGCAGTGAGCCCGAAGTGGGTAGTCCTCTCCCTTCTGGGTCCCTGCTGGACATAGTGTTCGATGGTAAGGGCTTACTAGTGCGTGCAAAGGCTCCCAGATGCTTCACTTTACCACAAACTCGGTCATCTTGAGGGGGAAGAAAGTCACTCAGTCTCAGTCCGTGTTTTGTTTTGTTTAAGTAAACTTTTTGTCTGTTTACTTTTGAACTTAAAAGGGGGGTTAGATTTTCTAAACTGAAGAACTCTAAGGTTTCTTATAGCTTTGAAAGATGGGGGTATTAGAGATTGGGGTACTAAAATCTTCAGGATTTTGTTAAGTACGTGCCTTTATAAGTCCATAGTTCTGCCAAAGGAACTTGCCTATCATTTGTGAAAGCGAAGAATACCTGCCCTGCCTACTGCTACAGAGTCTTAGCAGAAATCTAGTGATGTGCAGTGGGTGTGAGAGGGCTTTGAAAAGTGCTGCACAAATGCCAGGAGAGTCTTATTACTAGGATTGTGCTAGTCTTATTACTAGGAAGTTCTCTTGAAGGGGAACTTCAAGTCCTTAAAGTAGAATGGGAGGGGCTTCCTGTTGCCTAATCAATCAAAATGACCCCGAATACAAGCTTAGATTAACATACGCCTTCTAGATTAGGGCTAATCAGGGGCAGGCTGAGCAGATGCAGGGACAATCCTGGCCTGATTACTGAACCTCAGCATTTAATCATCTCTCTTCCAAGGGCAGCCGGCCGATTTAGTGCACGCTGGGTTTCCAAGCCTCTAGCCCCCTCCCCCTTTCCACAGACATAAAGGCTGCTAGGTCAGAGACACTGAGTCGATTTAATCTAATCCCATGTCAGAATGGCTGTGTGTGTGAGAGAGAGAGATTCTAAAATCCCCACAATGGGATGGTAATGCACCTATTTAAGGTAGAGGTAGACTGAAACTGCATGTAGAAAATAACGGACTTGGGATTTCAAGGCATTAGAGGTTACGAAATGACCCTGTATATGGAATTTCTACCTCCGAGAAGCTTTTTAGATATGTAGTCGCTGTCACCAGTTACTCACTCTCGAGACAGCTTTGTATGGGAGTCATTTTATCACCCAGTTGTAGAGGTCAAATTTACTCCTTCCCTGACTGTGAGGTGAAGGACAGAAGGTGAAATCTTTAAAAATGGTTTTATTTGGATGAACTCTGAGTGTAGTTGTTTTTGTATTGCTTTCTCTGGACTGAGAGCTCCCATTCTGAAACAGCCTGATCACCTGAAGACTCACCCACTTCAGTCATTTAGTCCCTAGGCAAGGACACCTGTGAAATCTCAGAAGGCAGGTTTCATTCATGAGTGTAGAAAACATTTACTGAGCACCTGCTGATCGCTAGGGACTCAGGTATGGAGACTCCATCTCTCCCTTAAGGAATTTACAGTCTCCTTGGAGATAAGACATACAAACAGTGATAAAGAATATGACCATTGTCTCCATGGATGCCCAGTGCAAAGTGCTGTGGGCCCTTGGGGAAAGAGGAGCTAAGACAGAGGAGGAGAGATTGGAGCTGACTATTGAAGGAAGAATAGAAGCCCATTCAAGGAACAAGCCAGGGACAGTCATTCCAGGCAGAAGTCACAGTGTGTGCACACCATGGAGGTGTGTGTGGAGAGAACCTCAATCAAATAGTTCACCTGCCTGGAATGTACAGTGGGTGAGGATTCATGGATCACCAGGCTGAACTGAGCAACAGGGGCTGATGTGAAGAGTTGAAATACCTGCAAAGGGATCTGGACTTTACATCCCACAGGCCATCGGAAACCACTGAAGAATTGTAAAAGAGTGCAACAAGATCAGTTTGTGTTCAAAAGATCATTCTGGTTATAGCAGTGTCAGCCAATTTGTATTTTTGCATTTGAACCTTTCTCCATTTTATTTTGGGGAAGATCTTCCACGATACTAAAAAGTGTTTTAACAACAGTGTTGGGCATGGGCCCGCACCCTAGGTAACCCAAACACATCGTAAGCCAGGGTGGAAGAGATTTAAGTCTCAACAGTTCTTCAAGGTTCTCTCCACCCCATCACTAACCCAGGACGGTCGCTCACAGTCAGGAAGAAGCTCCCCACCCATAGTATTCACTGTATTTGTAAAGTATGTAACTTGTTCCCCAAGCTTGGAGCTTTTGGAACTGAATCAAGCCCAGAAGCAACAACAGTGAAATGAGACTGATCTTTGCTTCTGGTTTTGGTTGCTGTTTACTAACATGTGGGTTCTTTGGAGGTGTCCTGGTTTTGCCACAGGGCATTTTGGGTTATTTCACTAACTTTTTCTGTTTTGACCAGAAGAGAGGATGAAAGTGAAGATGATCAAGATACACTGGGGTGATGGAAGGGGGTCATTTGGTCTTCAGATACACTCAGGCCCATGCCTGGAGTCTAGACACTGGGGAGTAGAGCCCAGCTGCACGTTGGTCGAGGCCAACAATAGAGTCCCTTGGCCTGCTGCCCTTGAGGCCGTGTTGATGCCAGTGTTTGGCACACCTTGTACCTCATACTGTGGGGAATAGAACATGAACCAGAGCCAAGCCTGGCCTTGAAGGAGCCTTCAGTCTAGTGGGAAGGCCTGTCTACATACATTAACTGGGCCAAGCCAGATTATACCCCACTGTCGAGTGGTTATTGAGAACCCCAAGGAGGCTGCTATCAGTATTGACTAGGGCTGGGATAGGCTTCCAAGAGGAGGGTTTTAAAGGGGAAGGAGTGGGCAGTAAGGGAATTCTAGGTAGTGAACAACTTGAGCAAAGGCCCAGAGAAAGGAATGTGACCAATATGTTGGGGAACTGAGAATAGTCCAGGGTGATACCCAGAGCACAGGGAGTAAGGGAAATGAGACTGGACAAATCACAAGAGGTTCTGAATACCATACCCAACATTTGAACTTTATTATAGGCTTTGGGAACCTTTTTAACATCAGGGGATTTGACAATTTGAGGTTGGGAAATAACGAGTTATAGAAACATAACAGGTGGCAGGAAGGGGTGAACGGAAAGAGGAATTGATTAGAGACATGTAAGAGCCATTTGCAAAGGGCTAGATGAAAGAAATTGAACCCAACAGCCTTCTGAAGCCAATGCGTGGCCCCTCAGCCTGCTTGAGCTGGCCTCCTCCTTCCTCCTTTTAGGTCCCAGCATCTCAAGTGTGAGGATGGTGGGCCATGCCTTGCATTTCCATTAACACACACCAGGGTGAGCCTGGATTTCCAAAAATGTCGACAAAGCAGAACCTCAAGCCCCATTTCAGGTTGCATCATCGAATACTTATTTCTAAACTGGC
Source organism: Monodon monoceros (assembly GCF_005190385.1). NCBI lineage: Eukaryota > Metazoa > Chordata > Mammalia > Artiodactyla > Monodontidae > Monodon > Monodon monoceros. The sequence continues at coordinate 82,627,472 of NW_021703776.1, forward strand.
AACACTTACCCCTAGAAAACAATTAGATACAATTTGACATTGTAAAATAACATTTTATTTTATGTTTGATTTTTTTTTGCATTAGGAAATATTCTGTTAAAAATTTTTAAATTAATTTTTATTTTCATCAAAGTGATATATAGTTTTAAATGACAAAAAGGACTAAAAGCCTTTAAAAAAAAATATTTGTACACCAAGGGCAACACTTCATGCTCTTTTTTCTGGTATGTATCTTTATTGCTCTAAACAATAGTCTTGAGTTGAGACGTTATTTGTTATCAATTTTTGATAACTCAGTTTCTATGTTTATATTGTTAGAAACATAAAATTTTATAAACGTAAAAATTGTTCAAAAAAAAAATTGTTCACTGCCAAGACGAGTGGGTATGGTTAATCCTTGCTTTTTTTTTTCTTCTACTTTTTAAGGAGTAATCACCGGTTCTACCCAATTCTGGAAGACCCCTCGAGGTACTTTATCCCACGAGCTCATGTCACTTCCCCTCTGTCCTCTCAGACGTGCTGCACAGCCCCCTTCCTGGGCCCTCCTGCTGCCCCCACGCTCCCTACAGTGGATTCTCTGTCTCCTAGACCCCACGGCCACTTATTTCTTAAGTTTTCTCTCTCGTTTCTGTAGGGCACATCCTTCAGAGCTTCCAAAGAAAGTGTGCGTGGCGGGCCAATTTTTAGAGCCCGTACAAGTCTGCAGCTGTGTTTATTCTGCCCCCACGCTTAACTGACCTGGGTGTCACTTCATAGTCTGGAGAGAGAATTCTAGGCTGAAAGCATTTTCTCTCAGACATTTGAAAACATTGCTCCATCATCTTCTAGCCTCCAGGCTTGCTTTTGAGAAGTCCCACAATATTATGATTTCCAGTTCTTTGTATATGACGATTTTTTTTTTTTTCCTTTCTCAAATCTTTTGGGAGCTTTGCTTTATCCCTGGTGGTGTGAAATTTTGCAAAGCTGTGTCTTAGCGTCTGGATCTTTTTTCATCTGTCCTGCTGGGCACCTAGTGGGCCTTTTCAATCTGAAACTCATATTTTTCAGTTCTTGAAATTTACTTACAACGTGTCTGATAATTTCCTACCTTCTGTTTTTTCTGGTCTCTGGAATTCTGTTTTATCAGAGCTTGGACCTCTTAAGGTCTCCTGCTTTCCATCTTTTAACCTTTCCTGCTCTCTAGATTTCCTTGACTTAACATTCTGATCTTTCTGTGGCATGGATTTCATCTATTTGATTTTTAAAGAAGTTTTCTCTCATTCCTTTTTAATAAAGCTATCCACTTTTATGATACAAGCCTTTTCTCTCTGAAGATATTAGAGTCTGGGGGCATTCGTTTTTGTTTTTTCTGATCCCCACATCGTCTCTGTTCCCTCTGTGTTCCCTGGGAGTGAAACACTGAAACACTGATAGTCGGGGTATGCAGGGCAGAGCTGGGTGGCCTGTAGGCCTTGGGGTGGTAAATATTAGGGCCGCAAGCCAGGTTTTTCATTGTCTCCGCACCCCCCTCCCCTCACCTCCCCACCCACCAGATGTCACCGTAGGTCTTCCCTGCAGCCTCCCCGGGTCAGTTTCTCAATACAGTGGGTGAACTTCAGATGTCCTGTCAACAAAGGTCTGGGTGTTGGGGTTGGTGGGACCTGCTGGTCCAGTCAGTTGAATACAATCTGTCAGCTAACGCCTGTTTTTGGCTTCTTCCTCTCGTTCTGCAGTGGCTGAGCCTCCATGTCCTGAGCTCTCTGGGACACAGGAGTTGCAGCTTCCCCTTCTCTGATAAGTCAGAACCCCTTTACGTTTGCTTTGCATCTTCCAGAAATATGTTGACATCCCTCATTTATATCTTTTTTTCCTCCTTCACTATAATTTTTATTTTAGAAGGAAGAGGAATTTTATATGTGCATTTATTCTGTCTTATTTAATTGGAAATCTTTTTTTAATGTTATATAAAATTATCAACTTTCCTTTCTTAGGGAGGACTGCCCTTTTCTGAAATTATTTGCTTCCTCCTTTCTTTCTGTTAAACCCTCCTTTCTAAAATAATAGTGATATTAGGAGGTAGTTGGAGGTCTTTTTTTTTTAAAGTTGACCCCAGAACTGGTCTATGAAATCTAATATCAGAAAACGAATTACCTAGGCTTTTTTTTTTTTTTTTTTTCTTTTTTAAATAAGCTGACTCTGAGGAGAGGGATAATGGCCAGAAGACAGGAAAGGATTGAGGGAGAAGTTTTTTCAAGCTGAGAGAAACTTGAGCATAGGCAGCCAGAGGGTTGAAGAAGTCAGTGTAGCAGAATATCAGAGAAAATTAATGGTGGCCTTTCCTGGAGAAGAAGGCAGTCAGAAGAGATGGACTTGTTGAGAGGAGAATTCACACCTGATGGGCCTGTGTATGCTTCCTAAAGTTGAAGGTAGGCCGGCAGGCAGGGTCATCTCTTGGCAAGTTGGGGAGGCCCTGTTCTGAGGCATGTTTCTACAATTTCTCCAAATTTTCTTTCCTGTTAGTCTGTTTTAAAGAATTAAGATGGGGTGAGAAGAGGGTTGTATTCGTGCCTGGACAGTGGGTGTGCAATTACCTGAGGCTGCAGACAGTGATACTCTGAGGGCTGGAGCTCATCGCCCTGTCCAGCCAGCATCTGGGAAGCCGCACCCAATCCCCACCAACGGTCTCCCCTTGTCTCCCCAGGACTGGTCCAGATCCCTGTGAGCATGTACCAGACTGTGGTAACCAGCCTCGCCCAGGGCAATGGGCCGGTGCAGGTGGCCATGGCCCCTGTGACCACCAGGATATCGGACAGCGCAGTCACCATGGACGGCCAGGCTGTGGAGGTGGTGACGTTGGAACAGTGACATGCAGCCATATCATGGCATCGTTTTCTAGTCTACTTCAAAATTTTTTACACGTTTGCAGAGGTGCAATCAAATGAAATTAAGTCTCTCGACTTTGGAAGAAAAGTTTTGTTAACCTTTTTTTTAAAAAGGAAGAAAGGCAGCGGATTTTGGAATTGCATTTTTTTAAAGCACCACTCTTGATTTTCTGGGATTGGTGGAACAAGATACTGCGTTGTCAATTTCACTGTCCCCAAAAAGCCAAATTGTGGCAAGGACTTCTTTCTGCGAAAACGTGTGTATAGTTATGTGTGTGTATGTGTGAGTGTGAATATATGTATATGTGTACATACGGATATACGCATTTACATATATATATAAAGTATATATATGTGTGTGTGTATGTATATGTGTGTATGTATACGTGTGTGTGTATGTGTGTGTATATATATATATATATATATGTATGTATGTATGTATGTATGAAACCCGCATGGAATTATCTGTATGAGATCAAGGTGAGCTGTGGAAAAAATAATTCACCCAGTTTAGTGGGTGTTGGGTACGTGGCCAGACACAGCCACCAGTTTTTGTTCATACCAGGGTCATGCGTTGAGCTACTGACAAACTCAGGCAGAGGTGACCATGCCCTTCACCAAAGCTGCCTCCCAGTGGCCACCCAGAACTCTCCCTGCTGGACTTGCCTGAGGAAGGATGTTCCAGAATGGGGTGAGGTCCAGAAATTGTGCTTGCAGGGTCCAGGGCCTCGTGGTCTGGCAGCTGGGACGCTTCTCGGGCTGGCCCAGGTGCTGACCTTGCCACGGGCAAGTGAATGTCCTTAAAACTCCCAGGCAGGGATGAGAGGGTTTTCCTCAGCCTCCCATCTCCTCCCCTCCCGAGGAAACCTTCTTGATCTCATGACTATTAACATGTCGCTTTGGTTTTAAGGTCAGTCCTGAATTGGCCGTGTATATGAATTGAAGGTAACAGAAGTATTAAGGGTTTGAGGAGTGCGTGCGTGTCAAGTGTGCTTGTGAGTGTGTGCGTGGTGGGGAGAGAATGGGGGGGTGGAGGGGTTGGAAGGGGAAAGGAAGGAGGGAGAGAAAAATCTTCAAAGACCAGGTTACACCAATGGGAGCAATTTTTTCCTTTCCTGTAACTTTCTGTAGCTTAACAGAGGAGACTGAAACTGACGGGGGCACCTGGCTCGTGGAAGGTTGGCCGTCACGCTGGGGGAAGTTAGAGAGAGAGGGCTGAGGGTGCTTCCTGCACTCCTGGATCAGGCCCTGTTTCAGAAGGGACCCTGCAGTTTTCCCAGGTGCATCCTGCTGGGCCTGGGTCCCCGCACAGCTTCCTTCTCACAGGTGTTGATTGGTCTGGGTGTTCTTGTAACTAAATTCTGTGATTTCTCAGCTGCAAGCCCCAAGTCTCCAGCGGCTAAATTCACCTGACTTTTTGACAGGCCAAATCTCTGCTCCTTGAGTACAGGGATAACTCTTCCTCCCTCCTCCCGGGCCCCCCATGTGTGATAGTGTATTTAATGTGTTTTTTTTTTTCTTCTAATGCGACATTAAAAGATTCTTCACATCTTGCTCAGCCTTTGAGAAAAGTTTCAGATTCTTGTATTTGCTTGTTTTATATAAAACTATCCAATGTTCTTTGTATGTTTTTTTCTGTACCTAATGGGGGGAGGGAGGGGAAATTTACATAAAACAGCCCTAGTTCTACAATTTGTTATTTTTTTAATTATTATTTTTTATTGTCGTTGTGAAACTGTCCAGGGGCTTTAAAGTCCGTGTTCCTTTGTGGTGAAATAACCTCCTAATAGTTTGAGAAATTGCCAAGAAGAAGAAGAAGAAAAGCAAGACCCCAGTAGCAGAGCATGGATTCTGTGTCGTTTTCCATTCTGTCTATTACTGCCTCATTCAATAAATAGTAACAAAGTGGCAACAGGAAGTGGAACTGTTCATCTCTGTAGGAACACTTAGCCTCTTAGGAATTCTCTTTCGGGGAGGCTTGTTCTGCTTTGTAAAAGGCAAAGGTGCTTTTACTCAAGCTCAGTGATCTTTGAACTGTGCTCCTTGGCGCTGTGGAGCCCTGTAAGGGGAGTGCTAGGGTGAGGCTGGGGCCTCCTGTCCGTCCCCCATCACCAGAGCAGCTCTGTTGAATCAGTTTTATAAAATGCTGTCCTGGGGGATTAGGGGGATCTACTTTGAAAACCTCTATTCCGGAGTCCCCCTTCTAGGGGTTAATTGCATCCCACATTAAACATCAGGGTGGGTGGTGGTGCCCGTCCATCTGTGTCCTCCCCACATGAGTGCTGTTCACTACTGCAGTGGCTTGTTCTTCTTGAAGCGGGAGCCCCAAGCCATTAACTGTTTCTTTAGGCCCTCACTCCCTGGGCTCGCGCACAGCTCGCGACTTTAATGTGGCAGCTGCCCTTCTTGCGCCCGTGCCTCCTGCCACAGCACAGCCCCAGCTTCAGGCCCTTCCAAGCCCCTTGAGTCTGCCCCTCCGCGTTGTGCCCCTTGTGCCCACCGCGAGCCTCAGCCTGCAGTGACGCGCTCCTTGCCGCCTCCGCCACCCCTCTTTCCTTTTGTCCTTGGATGTTTGGGTCGGTTTCCTGGTGATAAAGATTAGAACAGTTGCATGTGAAGGCCAGGAGTGTTTTCCTTGCTGCCTGACGGGGGCTCGATAAAGCCAGTGCCACCTTTTCCCTCTCTTCTTGAACAAATGGCACGTCATCACCTGTTGTCACCAGAGAGGGTGGACCCCAGGAAGGATTGATGGCAGCCAGATGAACCAAACGTCACTGCGGTTGGCCACCCAGGGAGCAGCTGGGTTGTCTAGAGTGCCTCTGTGGGGATGGCCTCTCTCCAGAGGCGTAGTACATTCTGTTTGCCTGGCAAGACCCAGATGCTGCCTTTTCAGCAAGCATGTTATCGAAACTTTCTTCGGTGGGGCAGGTGGAGACCTTTGCTTCCATTATTGCCCAAACCACCAGCAGGAGCTGCGAACTCAGCTGCCTACAGGGACCAGGCAGGTGGAATCAATGCGTAAAGTGGAAGCCATTCAGTGGTGAGAGGAGGAGGAGTGATGGAGAGGACAGAGTGGAGAGCATCTGTCTAAAGGGAGCAGCCCCTCCTGAGTGCTAGCAGATCGTCTCCAAGCGGGAGGAACATGGGCCCTGAAGCCCCATCTTTTAAATTTTCCAGAGAAACTGGTCAGTCCAGGTTTGTGTATGAATCTCCTGATTTCAACAACAAATCAAAACTCCTTTACATACTCTGCAGGCAAAATAAAACCCACCTGTAGACCAGCTCTGGCCTGTAGGTCAGTTTTGTTTAACTTGGTGAATGCCTACCACTGCCAGGTGAATAAATCATGGCAGTTGCCTGAGAAACAGGAGGAGATGAGGAGATATTCGTGTGAACAGATCGCAGCAGCCCGGTGTGATAAGGTGCCGTCTGGACGGAGTGCTATGGCAGGATGAGTTATATTATCTCATTTTATCTCCTTAAGGGTCCTCTGCATTAAGTAGTTTATCATCCAGGCTGCAGAAAAGAATCTGGTGCTCAGCGAAACCAAGATACTGGGCTAGCAATTCTTGGCTTTAAGTCCTGCATTTGAGAAGATCTATTGACGATGCTGGTGACCACTGGAGTCTTCCAAACTCAAGATAAGTGAGCCGAGGAGAACCAGAAGGGCAGGGAAGAGAAGGGACTGTTCGCTCTGTAAGAAGAGCTCAGGCTGCCAGTGCGCGCTGGCTTCACTCAGACCCAAGCAAGGCTCATCTCCAGCCGCTTCTCAGGTGGAAGACGGCCTGCTCCTGCATTCGCCTTCCTCTCTACCTGCCGCCATTCCTCTCCCCTCCTCTATCATGCCCCCAAAGCCTTAGCTATGGATGGAGTTGTACTAGGCCCGTGGTGGTTCCCTTTGGTGTCGGCACCAAAACCAATCAGGGGAAACTTCAAAGCTTATTTGGAGCAGAGGCTACGTGGGGTGAGGAAGACAAGCCCACATTTCTGCTCTCACCTCCATTTCAGTGGGCTGTGGGCTGCCCAGGTCATCAGCCCAAGCCAGCCTGTGGCCTCAGCACAGCTCATGCTCAGATGCCAGAGTCAGGGGCACCCGTCAGTGCATTCCCACCTGGCCTCTGCTGTTTGCTCCAGGTTGGCAGCTCTTGGAGAAGATCCATTCAGGGCGGTGGAGGCAGCACAGAGGAAGGAGGTGCACAGAGCGGGGAGATATGGCGTAAGGACTGGACCCTGAAATAGCTGGAGAACATAGGCTCTTCACCTGCTGTTCAGCTCCTGGTGCTGCTGGGCCCCTGAATGAGTCCCCAACCCACTCTGAATTTGAGTTTCTCCCTCCTGAAAACCGCTGACCTGTTAGCAAATATTTGTTGAGTACTGGAGTGTATTTCTGCAGAGTTGGGAGGGGAAAGGCAAAGGAACAGGGATAATATTCATCTGCAGAGTGGGGGGGATGAGGATCCCCCGAGAACCCGGGCCTTACCCAGCGCCAACTTATAAGGCAAGGACAGGCCTGTGCCCCCAGCCCTGTTCAGAGGCGTTCCTAGCTTTAGTTTATGAGAACTATGGCTTATCTGCAATTAAGAGTGTTTATATGGTAGCAATAATAATAGTTAACACTTATACAGCCCTTACAATGTGCCTTGTCTAAGAGATTTGCCTATATATTAACTTACTAGTTTTTACAAAGTACTGTTATTGTCACTACTTTACAGATGAGCAAACTGAACCACAGAGAGGTTAAGAGGTAACTTATTTAATATTTGGGGAAGAAAGCTAGAAAGAGTCCCCCAAATTTAATGCACTTGTAAATAAAATTGTTGGTGTAACTTAACTGGGTCTCAACTCAAGTTTCTTCTGAACTTACCCTTTAAGAAACTAATAGTTACAATTACCAGTTACTAAATGGCTGCTCTGCATAGGACACTATGCAAAATGCTTTACACCTTTATTTCTAATCCTTTCCACAGCCTCCGATGGAGGTTTGATTCCATTTTATAGGTGTGGGAACTGAGACTCGGCAACTTCCCAAGGTAAATGCAGAACTAGTAAGTGGAGGACTGGGGTCAGACTCTGATATGTCTGCCTTTAGAAGCTTTGCCCTTTGTGCCAACCACTCGGGGCAGGTGACAGAAAACGGGCTGCACATCCGGATTCTTTTTTTTTTTTTTAATATTTATTTGGTCTTAATTGCGGCAGGTAGGCTCCTTAGTTGTGGCATGTGAACTCTTACAGCATGCATGTGAGATCTAGTTCCCTAACCAGGGATCTTTCCCGGGCCCCCTGCATTGGAAGCGCAGAGTCTCAACCAACCACTACGCCACCAGGTAAGTCCCTGGATTCTCATTTTTAAAGTAACCTCTAGCTGAGTCCTGAGCTCAGCCCATGTGCAGCCTCTCCCAGTGGTCCGTGTTTTCTGAGCAGGTCGTAAGGGACAGGCTGTGGTCCTTGCCCAGGGCTTGCCACACCTAGAGCAGCCTCCCAGTGGCTGGGCCTTTTCGGCACATGCATCCACACACGCAAACACACACAGGAACTTGTATACAGCAGGCGCCCAGTACATCCCATCGAATGAGAGACCTTAGTTTCTCAGTGATTCCTTAATTAGAAAATCCACGGAACCCAAAACATCCATTCCCACACATCCTCATTACTCAAAATATTTCTGCAAAAATCCAGTGTTAAGTGTTTTAACACTGTTTGATGTAAAATAATGTTGATTTTATTCCTAAGAAAAACTGGCCCTGTTGAGATTGTCCCAAGGGTGAAAGGCAGTGAAGTTGCTGGTGCTTGAACACATTCTTGGGCATGAGCTGTCACATTACGCTTTTTTTTTTTTAAGCATTGTCTCAATATGATTCTAGCACGAAGCCCACTCTTGGAAAGGTATGGCTCTCATTACAACTTTTTTTTTTAATGTTTATTTATTTATTTGGCCGCGCTGGGTCTTAGTTGGCCCTCGGGATCTTCGTTTTGGCATGTGGGATCTTTAGTTGCAGCATGCGAGATCTAATTCCCTGACCAGGGATCGTACCCGGGCCCCCTGCATTGGGAGCACGGAGTCTTGACCGCTGGACCACCAGGGAAGTCCCCAGAACTTTTTTTTTTTTTTAATCCTGCTGGGATTTTTTAATTTTTTGGCGGTGCCGGGTCTTAGTTGCAGGATCTTCCTTGCGGCATGCGAGATCTTTCGTTGCGGTGCGCAGGCTCTTACTTGGCGGCGCACGGGCTTAGTTGCTCCACGACATACGGGATCTTAGTTCCCTGCCCAAGGATTGAACCCACAGTCCCTGCATTGGAAGGCGAATTCTTAACTGCTGGACCACCAGGGAAGTCCCCCCAGAACTATTTTTACGAGAGCGGGGTTTTTTTTCTTTTTTTTTTTAATTCACAAGAGAAAAGTTAAGGGAGACTAATCAATCACACAATAGGATTCTTTATCCTGGCCCACAGTTGACATCTATACAAAACATTGGTTAAACTCCGTGGACGATGGACATTTCTGGGGACCCTATCACCAACGTAAAGTGGAGTCCCTTGCTTCTCCCAATGAAGTAGCTGAGTCTAGTGTTGTCACTCCTGTTCCACAGATGAGCCACGTGAGCTGGGTTGGTCCAGGTGGAGTATCCTGGCTGTGAGTCCTGGCTTCAGTGTGCTGTCCATGCCCTGGCACTGCCCCGCCCGCCTGCGCAGACGGAATGAGATGATGCCGGAAAGCTCCTGGTGCCCACTAGTGATCAAAACCTTTCCGGTTGTGAACAGCAGAAATCCCAGAGGTGCCTGACAAAGACAGACCGGTGTCCTCGGTCTGTCCAAGTTCGCACCCCGCAACAGGGAGCTGCGGTCTCAGGGAGGAGGGCACAGCTGATTGGCCAGCTGAGGTCACGTGTCTGTCTCCGGGCTAATCAGGGATGGGGCGGGGTACCCAAACCCGGCTGTGGGGGCCTATCCCACAGGTAGAGAAGCCCCATAGGGGCTGGAATATGGGTCCACCAAAAGGGAGTTGCCGTCTTTTCCACTGAAGTTGCAGCAACCGGGGAACAGTGAAGCTGGGGTCATAACAGCTTTCCCACTGCCCCTCATTGCCTCTACCAAAGATCCTCCTGAGTCTGAATGTCTTGAGTCCGAAAATTAGGGATCATTTGGGTAACTGTGTGCCCATCTCCCCACTCCCGCTATCCCCAATAACCTCGAGGTTTTTTAAAACAGCTTTAATGATATATAATTTACATACTATTAAGTGCATCCGCTTTAAAGTGCACAAGTCAAGGGTCTTCAGTGTATTTACAATAGTGTGCAACCATCGCTACAATCAAATTTCAGAACGTTATCGTCATCCCCAAAGGAAAGGGGTTCTTTTTAACACTTTTCTCCAAAAATAATTTGAAGCATTTTACATGAAGGATGTATGCAGTGAAATAAGAAAAAAGAATAAATCAAGACCAAATAAAAGGAGGCCACACATTTGCCAACTGTGGAGTCAGCATAGTGATATGCTGAAAATCACCAATCACAGGAGCCACTCTCCTCCACCAGGGCTTACTAAGAGGCAAAAACAGCCCTGTTGCCTCCAGCTGCCACCCCAGCTGGTCCCTCCCCAGTCTGTATAAGACCTGCAGGGAACTGGAGAGGAGCTATTGGGGTCCTTGGTCTTGAGGAAAGAGCTTATAGCTAACAGGATCTCTGCCTTTCCTTCACCGTCCTCCCTGCCTGCCCACCACGCTCCACCCACCCCCATCCTGGAGGATCTGGACCACACCCCACCCCAAACACTACAGGTCCTGCCTTCCCTCCAAGCATGGAAGAGGGTGAAGTTGAACTCAGGATTGAGACTGAAGCTTCAAATGGTCTGGACTTAATGATGGACCGTATTTACAAAATTATGGAACTCACTCAAAACCTCATTAAGGAACTAGAAGGGAGAGTCAACAGAACATTGTAAAGGCAATGACTGCAGAAAGTAAAACCGCTTTGTATTTAAACCCACCAAGGCAAGATGCCTTTGGTTTCATAAAGAGAAGACACCTCAGACTTGCGGGTCCATCCGTGGCAACGAAGGGCTCTATTTCCACACAAGGAGCGCCTCTGCCTGCATGTCACCTCCCCTGATAATCTCCACAGGAAGCTGTCCTTGTTCTTCTGGTCCTAAAGACTTCCAGCCCCCATCCTGCCCCCATGCCGCCTTCTCAGGAGAGCTGAGGAGGCAGAAGGTTAGGGACCTCCAGGGCAGGGCAGGGCAGATAACATTGGTGGGCAGGGGAGCACACACATAAGACCCTCCAGAAACGTCTCTGTTAATGGTGCTGGGCAGGGGGCCCAGACTGGGAAGAGGGAGCCTTCATTGCCACCTCCATCGCCCTCCCCAAGGCCGGCTGCCTCCTCTTCTGGCCGGCCTCTCACCCTGAGAAACCCCAGTGGAGCCAGTGCAGGGGGAGACCTTCATTCCCAGAAGGTTCAAGTCAGGCTTCGGCCAACACTCAGAGCAGAGCTTTGAGAATCCTTATATGGGACCGAGCCACCATCAAAACCCCATAGCCCACCAGCCCTACCACTGCAGCAACTGACTTTCCAGTATCTGGTGTTTGAGAAAAGATAACAGCCACCATGAATGCAAAACTCAATCAGTTTGTAGTTTGTTCATCACAACAGCACTTACACACATTTAAAAAGCTGTGTGTGAGCTCACTAATGCCTAGATTGTGGCCGGGAAGTTTAAGGAGGTGCAAGAGGCCCCCCACTCCCACCTTGACTGAGAAACCAGCCTAAGCCTGAACTGACACTTGGAACAGGGACATCTGGTCCAGCCCCCCTCTAAGGCTGCCATCCCCTGCAGCTCCCCAGCACCTTGGCTGGAACATCTCCAGAGATGGGGACTTAACCCGTCTTAAGTCACAGCCCAACACACCAGTCAGGAAGTTCTGTGAGACAAACAATCTGCTTCTCTGTAAAGTCTACCCATTGCTTCTGGGGCCACAGAGAACTGTGAAGGTCTCCATGCCTTCAAATACTTGAAAACAGCCTTCACTTTCCCACCCAAACCTTTTCATAGCTAAAATCTCCAGTTCCAACATTTGCTAGAGATTGGTGAGCTGTTTCTAATCATAAAGTGGACTAGATTTCCTGAAGGACCCTCCCAGGGGAAACCAAAAAAGCTGCATTAAAAAATGTATTTTTTTAATACCTCTTTAAATGTATCAACGAGCTAGCCCTAAAGTAATCAGTCTGCAGATGGGAGCCTGGGTCCCCGGACTGTCACTTGTCCAGATCTCTGATGTAGATGCTCTGAAGACTGCACCAGCCCCTGACCAAGGCACAGATACAGTCTTTTCACACACCCTATCCCCTCCCCTCCCCACCCCACCACGCCCACATGACCTGCTGCTGTCCCTCCTTCAGTGCTGTCCCAGATGAATACGTAGTTAACCAGAGTCATCAGTGCTTTCTTCCACCTTCATTTCAGCAGTCTGGTCTCCTCCACTCTTGCCCTTGTACAACTGATTTTTCTTCTAACTGAAACATAGGGTTTCACACTTATTCTTCTCAGATGCCAACTTGGTGCTTCTCATCTATCACTCCGTACTGGGGTTTCTCAACCTCTCTTGACATTTTGAGCCCATCATTCTCTGTCGTGAGAAGCTATACCGTGCATTGTAGGGTGTTGAACAGCATCCCTGGCCTCCACCCACTAGATGCTGGTAGCAACCACCACTCCAGTCGTGACAATCAAAGTCTCCAGATATTGCCAAGTGTCCCCCAGCGGGGCAAAAATTGCCCCCATGAGGCCACTGTTCTGTCCTGTCCTGGTTGTGTCAACTACATGCTCTGACTGTAGCCTGTGGCCAGTGACTGTGGTGAGAACAGGATCACGTCCTCCAGGCTGAGCAGACTGAGGGGTGGGTCCAGGGCTCCTCAGCCTTATCTCCCACTACTCCTTTTTGACTCTTCTGGCATCTCTTGGCTATGGCTTTGTCCCCCTGGAGCCCACTGCTGCCCGCTTCTCTCTCCATGTGATCCTCTCCTCTAAGGCTCAGTCTAGGTGCTGCGTTTACTCAAAGCCCTGCCTTGGGGGCCATTCCTTCCTCTGGGCCCAGTGCCTCCTACCATCTCCACCGCACGGACCTGCCCTCCATCTACATGGCTGTTACTGTACCTGTCCTACCACCCCAGTTGAGCTGTATATGGCAGGACAGGCCCCGTCTACACCCTCCAGCAGCGAGCCCAGCCCTTTGCCGTTAAGGTCCAACAGGAAATCAGTTGGCTCACTGGAGCACCTCCCTTCGACCTAAGGGGGCTGATGGGCTACCTGTGCCATGAGTGTCCCTTCCAATTGTGGGGAACTGGGGCTCTGGGGTGACCAGGATCCTGGAGGTGCCCAAGGTCATGCAGAGTGTGGAAGCTACAATTCAATGCCCTGTCATTCCAGGGCCTCCCTGTCGCATGCCTTGTTACACACCTTGCCGGCCCTGGGCATAATGAGTGAGACTCGGCCTGGGAAGTGGATCTACTAGCAGAGGCTTTCAGTGCGGCGGCTAGGACTGGGGAGAGGTGTATCCCGGGCATTTGGGTCACTGCCAGACCACAGATGTAGATTCAAGGACACCGACAAAGGTGAGGGGCGGGGCAAGACCCCCACGTGGACTCCCCTCCTAGCTGAGCACCAAGGGAAACCAGGAGCAGCGACAAGGTGGCAGGCCAGGTCACAGGGGGCCGGCCTCGTAAACCAGGTAAGGCGCTTGGGTTTATCCTGGGGTGGGGGTAGGGGCGGGGTGCGATGGTCAGATTAGCGCTGAGGACGGTCTGGGGAACAGGCTGGGAGGCAGCAGTGGTGACAGTGCCCAGGTGCCCAGGTCCCCTCCATCAGCCCTGGCTATTTCCATCGCCCTGGCAACCATGGCTCCTAGGGTAGGGCAGGACCCTGCAGCGGTTAAAGGGGCCACAGCCCATGGCAGCTCCTTCCAGGCATGCAAAGCAGCATTCGTTCGCAGCCTCGGGAGGCAGATGGCCAGGGGTGGGCTTCCCTGCCCCTCACTGAGGTCAAGGCGCTTCATCCATCCTGATCCCGGCTGGCCCATTGAGTGTGAGGATTAATTGAAATCACGAAAATACACATAATAAGCTGCTCAAAGATGGGTAGCTTTCACCTTGACTAAATCTGCCCAAAGCCCCCCCCCCCCCCGATTTCCTCAACTCCCCACCAAGGCCCCAGAATAATCCCATTCCTGTCTGCCCTTCCAGGCCTCAAAATTCCCTGGAGCAGGAAAGAGGCCCAGAGTGCTGGATGTGGGCGCCCTGACCTCCTGCTCTGCCCACCTCCTTGGCTTTGATGATAATTTATTCTCATCAGGCCGTTAGCCCAGTGCTTGCCCTGGAGCGCCACACAGGGCCTGCGCCCAGCGGACCACGGGCTGCCCCTTGAGGGTGCCTGCGGTGTTATTACTACAGCTCACCCTCGCCTCGCCGCTCACAGGCTTAGGAACAGAGTCGTTTAAGGCAGGAGACCCATGTTCCCTCACTCGCCTTCCCAAGGGGTCTGTTTCTGGTTACTCTTCTCGCCCCAATCCAACCTCACCGCCTCCACTCATCCAGACCACCATCTCCCCCTCAGATCAACACGCGGATCCGCACCCTCACCAGGGACCCGTGCCCGTCTCGTCCCTCCATTCTACCTCCGCCTACTGCAAGTGATCTTGCCAAATCACACACCTGACCACATCCCTTCTCTCTGCCTTCCATGGCTCCCACTGCCCTCGGGTTCAAGGACAAACAGCCTCCAAGGCCCTCAACAATGGTCTGCCTTCCAGCCTGGCGTGGTCCCCAAGGAAACCTGCACTTTCTCCAACGGCTCCCTTCCTCCTCCTCTCCCTCATCCCAGTTCCATGTCCCTCATCCTCCAGGGCTCCCACATCCCGGCAAGTGCCCCTCACACCCTTCACACTGCCTGTTCCAGCTGTACACTGTGGTATGCAGTGAGTGCTCAATAAACGTGTGGCACAAGGAACAAACCCACGACCTCCCCATGCCTGGCCATAATTTATCAGGTTTTTAAACTCCTACGAAAGGACAGTCCCCTTCTCGTTCTTAAGACCTATAGGCTCAATGCCCTCTTCTGGGGGACACACGCTCAACAGCCTTCTTCTCCCTCAGACTTCCTCACTCGGCCCATCTCTTCCTGAAAGGCTGCAGCTGCATGGACCAGGGCAAGCCTAGAGCGGGCTGCCTGGCAATGCCCACCATCAGCCTCAGTGTTTGGAACCTCTGACAACCCTCTGAGGGTAGGTGAGGGGGAAAGACAGCTAGAGCTGCAGGGGACGGGGTCTTCCCAGAAATGGAAGGCTGGTCAGGCCTGGAGCTGGGGAGCAGGACTTTGCATTTGTATGGCTCCCCGTGAGTCAGAAGAGGCAGGCGCGCGCGCACACACGCTTGGAGCTCTAGTCCAGCTGCCCCCGAGCCTTCTGTAGGCACAGAAGGTTCCCCAACAGCCACGCCTCACCCCACTCTCCCACCTATCCTGACCCAAGCCACGTCCTTGACCCCGTGGTCTGTCTCAAGGAGCTCCTGCTGCAACCAGGCTCTGGGAAGGCAGGTGCAGGCTTTGTTACCAGACTCTGAGGCATCAGCAGCCCATCCACCCAGCACAGAGCTGCAGCTGGAGGCAGCGGTCCAGCCCACGGGCCACCAGCTCCGCAGGGAGCCAGTCCCCTACCTATGCAAGCGGCTTAAACATCACATCTCGGGGGCCTTTGTCCCATCCGTCTGTCCC
Source organism: Monodon monoceros (assembly GCF_005190385.1). Lineage (NCBI taxonomy): Eukaryota > Metazoa > Chordata > Mammalia > Artiodactyla > Monodontidae > Monodon > Monodon monoceros. The sequence continues at coordinate 82,643,090 of NW_021703776.1, forward strand.
TCCACTGCCTCAGGAAGATTACTGGATGCCTGTGGATGGACAGCCAGCCCTCCCTCTGCCATCATAGCCCCAGGCAACAGCCCAATGGGAAGACCTGCTCTCAGTGTGGAAGAGGCGATCCTCCGCAGGGCCCTCAAGAGCCCACCCTGAACACGGCCCCCGACGCAGACTGAGGAGGCTCATCACCTAGAAGAGCCGTGGGGCACCGGAACCCCAGCGTTCCCTCCTTCCTAAGCCCGGCACCCCACCCACCCCCTCACCTCGGCCGGGACCGCAATCTCTCTCAGTAGCTCCAAGGGCCAGAGAACCGCTTTTCCGCTGATTCAGAGACCTGTGACCTCAGGGGGATGCAGGGAAACACCGAGTGTCACTTCCAGCTGCACCTGCCCTCTGCCACTGCCCGGTGGTCTGCGGATCCGAGTCCCCTCTGTCCCAGCGGGGCAGCAGGTCCTGGCAGAGCGTGGACCCTCCCTCGGCGGCTGGCTGCAGAGTTGCTTGCTGAGCCCTCGCACCATAGTTGGCAAGTCTAGAACCACCGGATCCCAATACCTCACCAGTGTGAGTTCTACCATTGCCAAAAACAGTGGGAGGCAAGCGGCGGCAGACCCGGGACCCCAGAGGCTGGGGAGGCCGAGGCCTGTGCTGAGGGAAGAGACAGGGACAGTTAGTGAGGTCCGGGGAGGGCCAGGAGGGAGGCACCCTCCCCACAGCTAGGACGAGGTCACTACGGCCTTCTTCCTGGTGGCTGCCCTGGTGTGGGAGCCCGGCCCCTCCTCGGTCCCTCCCTCTCCTCGCAGTCCCTGTGCAGTCCCACTGGACAGGATGGAGGGGACATGGAGGGGGCAGCCATTAGGACCCAGCCCAGGCCTCGAGGCTATGCCCACCTGCTCTCGGGGGAACCCCAGGCCGGGTATCTCTACTCCAGGCCACCAGCAAGGGGTTCAGCAGGGGACAGGTGTGCCGCAGGGGGTGGGGGGAGTTCAGGGACTGGGGTACCTCTCTAAACCCGGGAGTCCTCTGCCTGGGCTCTAGAGAAGAGCCAGCTAAAGTGGCAAACTTTGCCGTTTACCAGGCACTCCATGTCACTGGCCCATTTGATCCAGGAAGACCCCTCCATGTCAGTCCCTCCTTCCGCAGGGAGGCAGGCGAGTTTCTGTACATAATACTCTTCCCTATCAAGCCCCAAAGAGGCAACCCGCTCCACTTGCTGCCGTCTCTTCCCTGAGGAGTCTCTTCCCTGAGGATGGTCGTGAACACCTGGGCGGGGCCTTCCACCCACAACTGGGCTAGGGTAGCCTCTGGGTGCACTGACCTCACTCATCTTGGCCAGTCAATGGCAGGAATGGGCCAGGCCAGAGCCAGCTTATCCCATGTACACAGCATTCCATGTACACCAAGGAACCCACCACATACACCCACACCAGCCCCTCCACTCCATACACCGTGGAGGATTAGTGCAGTCTGGTTCCCCAAAGTAGCACCTCCTCAGGCCTCCAGGTAACTTACCCCAAAGACAGCACACACCTGTGCCCCACATCCCCCAGATGTAGTCAGGTCCTTTCCTAAGGGGTGTTGAAGCCCCTTAGGTCCTCACGTCTTCAGTCCGCATGGCAGCCCAGCCTTCCAAGGCTGGAAGGATCTATTTGCCCTAAAGGCCCCTGGCCAGTAAGACCAAATCACAGGTGGGCCTCTTTCCAAACCAGAAGCCCAGGCTGGAGAAGCAGCCGATTCCATCCCACAGGGCTGTGGCCCTCCGCAGGGGCCGGGAGACAGCAGCCCCGCCACTGGGAAGAAGAGAGATGCACACAACAGAGCCAGGCCATCCTCAGCTGTGACTCACCGGGACAGATACCCCTCTGGGGAGGGGTGCCTGTAGCTCCGGGCAGGGCCAGTAGGCCTGCCTGTTGGGAGAGGCTCCCCTGCAGAGAGAAATCTGCTGGATGGTGAATGTCACAGTGCTGAGCAAGGGCACGGCTTGTGGGCGTGGGTAGCCCTGTTGGAGGCACCAGAGCAAACGGGGCTGTTGGTCCCAGAGAATTGCCCACGCAGCGACTCGGCCAGGAGGCAGGGTCCCCTGGGGGCTCCCAGAAGAGTGTGTAGGTAGGCAGGGTCGCGCCCTTCCCATCTGCAGGGGCCACACCGCAGGGCAGCCTGGGGCCTGTGGACGCCGTTTTGGGAGGGGGCCTTCTCAGCCACAGGCGCACCAGCCCGGCAGCACTGCGGCCCCCACGGGCGATCAATGGAGCCGGATCGCATTTCGCGGAGCCAGGGCAGGGACTGGGATAATGGCCGGGGCTGCCTACGGAAATGGAGTGCGGGGGAGGGCGGGGAGTCAGGAAAATCCACCTCACACAGCCCCTCCAGGGAGCTGCCAGCTCCAGCGGCTCCAAGCCCCCCGGGCGAGGGGCCCCGCACTGGGAGGCAGACACCCGGGAGCGCCTGCTCTTGAAAAACACCCGAAACCAGAGCAAAGTGCTTCCCAGACACCTTCCCACTCTGACAAGAAAATGCTTTCAGCTGCAGCGGGAGAGACTTAAGTCAGACCGTAGGAATTCCTGTGGGGCACAGGGCATTGGATGGATTAAACATCTCCCAGACTCCGAGGTTCCTGTTGAATGGGTAAAACCTTTTGCCCATTTCCCCTGGGAAACACGCAAAGGATTCAGGCCCCATTGTACAGGGTGGTGAGGAACAAAGGCGGGACAGACGGGTGGGGAGGCAAAGGAAAGCCTTCCCCCTCCACCCCAAACTGCCGGGAAATTGATCTCAGGGAGGAGAGCCGGCTGCAGGGGTCCCATCCTGGGGTCATCACTATTGTGGGCGAACTCATCTCTCAAGCCAGAAGTGAGGGCCTGACTGAAACTAATTGGGGCCTGCGGTCTTCCCCGGGGACCCCTGAGCTGGGCCCCCACAGGCAGCAGGGCATGGAGGCTGGCTGGAGACACAGAACTGGTCCCTCCACACCCCTAACTGGCACCTGCTAGGAAGGGCTCAGCAAAGATGCCCACCTGGGCAGGTGTGAGGCGCGGAAGCAAAGCCACAGGAAGAATTGGAGCCCAACTGCAGACCACCCGGGATCTGAGGAGCAGCTGCAAGGGCCACTCTCCAGAAGTCCCAGAGATGCTCTGTCGCACCCAGTGGGCTTCCAACGCCCCTGCTGGCCAGGGGTCACTCCCTTCTTCCCTGCCCCTCAGACCTAGAAGCCCCGAGCTCTGGCGGCGAAGCTCTCGGGCAGGTCAGACATTTTAGGCCTGGAGCAGAGACAGGGAGAGCACCGGCCAGCCCGCCCCGTTTGGGGCTGGGCTGTCAGAGGGGAGATCCAGCTGCAGGGGCAGCTAACCAGGGCAGAAGTCCCCTTCCCCATCTATCTTGAAATAAGCCAACAGCTCCTTTTTTCTGCAGGGCTCGTAAGAACTTCTGCATGGCGCTACCATCACCACACCCAGGAGGAACTAGGAAGGGGCTCCTCCCTGCTGGGAAACAGGCAGGGAAATGGGCTGGCCCATCCAAGGTGGTCCTGAGGGCCCTGGGCAGGGGCGGTTGGGAGCAGCCCATTGGATCCGGCTGTCCTCCACTGACAGCCTCAACCAGGCATCCTCCCCCCACCACTCCCTCGCCCAGAAACCAAAATTGCCTCTTATTTTGGCTCTTGCTGATACAGACTAAGTCACCAGCCCTTGCCTGAGGCTCGCCCCCCCCCCCCGCCCCCACGGAGAAGCAGCTCTGTCAGGGACAGGGACAGTGACTTCAGGCCTGACAGCTCCCAGGTGCTCAGTATCCCAGGTCAGCTGGCAGGCCTCCTGGGTCCGGGCCTCAATGTCTGCTGTCTGGGGGCATCCTCGGGAGCCCAGGCCGATAGGTTCAAGAGCTGAGGTGTCTGCAAGCCCTGGGGGCCCACAGCACAAAACCCATCAACGGGGCTGACCCCACCCACGTTGTGGCTGGTGGCTGAAGTGCCACTCAGGCCCAGCTCTAACGCTCACTGACCGGGCTCTTCAGCCAGGCCTTTCCCTCTCAGGGCCTGTTACCCTGTCCATAACATGACTTTAAAAATCCCACACCCCACAGGGCTAGGGCTGTAGTGGAGGTCAACGAGATGACTTATGTGATGTCACCTGATACACCAATGACAGCAAAGATTCAATAATCAAAGCCCCTATCCAGGGAGCCAGGGAGCCACATTCCTGTCTGTGGTGTGTGAAGGGGACCATTGGCCTCTGTCCCAGAACCTTCCAGAGGCAGGGCCTGAACCACACTCCAACTCCAAGCTCACCAGGTACCCTGCTCTTAGTGCTATCCAGATGACCCAGTCCATGGCAGGCGCTCCCCCAGGGACAACAGCCCCCCGCAAACACCCAGCCTGATCTCAAGGCCACCCCAGTGCCAGGAGCTGCCTCCCTCAGTTCCTGCGGCAGAAGGCCAGGCCCTGGGCTGCCAGCCCAGGTCTCACCCCAAGGGTGTGCTGGGAGCCGAGCTGAGCCTCTCCAACCCATGGCACCACCCAGGCTGGCCCTACAGATGGTGACCCACCCCCTCCACTGCCGCAGGCAGCCCCATCTGCTGGCCCAGCTCAGATTGCCGGGCTTCCAGCTCTGCTGTGGCCCCAGGCAGTGTAAGGCGATCTGGCTGCCCATGGGCCATGGCCCTCGCGGCAGCTGAGCCAGATGGGCCAGGGAGACAGCGAGGAGCGTTGGGGCCCGGACACAAGATGCGGGGGGGGGGGGGGGGGGGTGAAAGGCTGCAGCATCCCGCTTCTCCCATATTGGCACTGCACATGATTGCTCAGAGCGGAGAGACACAAGCAAAAATGTGCTAGTGCCAAAATCGGCCAAGCAGATGGTAGAGTGGTGCGGACCCTCTGGGGACCCGCTGGAGGGGTGGGTATCTTAAGCGTCCCTGCACTCCCTGGAAGAAGCCCGTTTCCGACGTCCAGGCCCACTGGGGAGGCCAGAGTGGGGTGAGGTGCTCCTGAGACACTCGCGGATCTGTCTCTGCTCTGTTTATGGCCCTTCGGTAATTCACTGACTGAGACTGTTCACAGTGAATTCTACCAGTGCCATACACAGAACAGGAGTCGCACTCTCCAGCCTGCCGACCCTGTGGAGAGACTCCCGCTCCCAAGGCCCAGCCTCCCACCCCCTGCTTAGCAGCCCCCTCACCCCACATCTTCACAAGCCACTCAGCGCAAGCTGACCTTTGAGGAGACAATGACAGCAGGGGAGAAGGGCCAAACTCCTGGCTTTGAAAAGGGTGGGGGAGATGTCCATATCAAGGTGTTTCCTGTCTCAACCTGAAAGCCCACCACAGCCCCTATCCCCCAGCCCACCCTTGCTCAGGCTGGGGATGGAGTAAATCCAGCTCAGAGTAGCCAGCAGCTGCCCAGAGCCTCCTCTCTGCCCATCATGCCAGGACCCAAACGAACAGTGACCAGCAGGACATCCAGGGCACCTCTCCTGGCCTCTGAGCATAGACACCAGCAGTCCTGTTCCAAGATGCCTTGGTCTCCACCATCCTCCATCCCCAGCCTGCCCCGTAATGGCAGAAAGAGCCCCAGGGGGCAAACCAAACCTGCTGCTCCCCGGATCCCCATCCCAAACCAGATCAGACCGTGAACTGCCCAGGCTGGGCATCTCTGCTTCTGGCCTGTGGCTAGGACTGAGGCAGGAGAAGGCCAGGATAGGAGGGCAGGTGGGCCGGAAGACCCACGGCCAAGCAGGCAGCACGGAGGGAGCTAGAGGCACAGCTGCCCTCCAGCAAGGGGAGACGCTTCTGGCTGTCTCTGAGGGAACTGAAGAGGAAAGCAGAGGCGAGGGAGGCAAGGGAGGGGCAAGGAGAGGTTGCATCAGGGGTTGCCAGAGCAGCTACCTCGAGAGAAGTCACTGTGGCAGCTCCTGCCTCTGGTGCCAGGCGCCCTGGGAAGGCAGAGGAAGGGAGAGAGGGTCGGCCCCAGGGGAGCTGGTGCCCAGGGCAGAGGGCTGGGGGCTCAGCAGAGCAGTAATTCGGCCTACTCCAGGGCAGCCTGGAGCCCAGAGGCACAGTGGCTAGAAGAGCCCCAGCGTTGTCTGGTCTGGAAACCCCGAAAACCCCTTGGCAATGCTTCTCCCAGTGACCTCAGGGCTGCTTGCACCTACGCCAAGTTCTCACCCAACTCTGCCCCTGTCACTTGTGCCCAGGGGGGCCCAAATCACTGCCCTACGCTTCACCCTCCCCACCCCCAGGTACTCCCCAATCCTGCCTCAACACATCCCACTGCTGGGCTCTGGTCTTCCAGAAGCCAACCCAGCCCGGTGGGAAGGAGGTTTTTAGAAGCCACTGCCTGGCAGTCTGTCTCAGTGTCCCCCACTACAACTCTGAACTCTGCTAAAGAAAAGAAGAGACAGGGTATCTCCCAGCCTGGGGGGCGGGAGGGGGGTTTTGGGAAGCCTGGTTAGCAAAGACAGTGTGTCCAGGGGTGGTAGTTTTCAACGGCGCCCTGGGTGTAACCTGCGGACTCAGCCAAGGGGCCGTTGAAATGTAGATTAGGAGGCCCACCCATAAATCTGCATGTTAATAGGAACCCAGGCCACTCCACTGCAGGGGATGCAGATCCTCTGAGAAATGTCCGGGAGCTCTTTCCCAAGGCCTCCACTCTAAGCAATGAGAAGCCTTACTTGGGGTATTTAAACAGAACCCCGAATTCCTTTTTTCTTTTCTCTGGGGGGCAACACTGGGCATTAGCCTGGCACCAGGCAACCAAGGAGCAGGCAGAGGTCTGGGGAGAGGACTGTAGTTATGGATCCTGCTCCCCCAGCCCTGGAAGTAAAAGCGACCACAGGTAAGGGCGCCATAGCAGGTCCCCAGGTTCTTAGGTGCTCTCCTGACTAACGGGGCATCTCTGTGGAGACACGCGGTCTCTGTTTTCCTCATCTTTGCAGAGAACAGCTTACAAGGCCAAATCCCCTTCCAGCCTCCATTTCTCAGCGCAGACCTGGGCAAGGCTCCTCCCCTGCGCTGGCCTCACCCCTGCTAACGGGAGTGCGTCAGGCCCCAGTGCCGCAGTGCCTGGGTGGCGCCACGACTGCCACCCCCGCTGGGGTCAAGCCCCAGGGCCCTGCAGCACGTCTCCAATTTCAACTAAGGTGGGCTCAGGCCTGGCCCCCGGGAAAGCAGGATCTCCCCGCTCTGTGGAAAATGGGGGGCAAGGAGAGCTGGGACGGTCGTAAGCAACAAAAATCTCATTTGGAAAGTCAAGAGGGAAAACTGCGGTTTGAGAGGGGTCCTCGGAGCCACCTCCTCTTCCCTCCCTGGGGGGCGGGGTGGGGGGGACGACACAGCCCTGACCTTGAAATCCAAAAGCACAGAAATCCCCTTCTGGGAGTGGGAAGATGAAGATAAGGTCCCCGAGGAGGCTGGTCCTCATCTCCCACCCTGGCCGTGAGTGAGCTCCTGGCAAAGAAAAGAACACCCAAGGGCCGGCGCAGGTCAAAAGGAGAGCTGACCTGCGGGGGGGCGGGTGAGGGGGGCAGGTTGACACCAGTGCCAGCAAACTGCCCAAAATACTTGAGGGTCTCCTGTATCCTACACACCCTACAAGGTCTCTGCTGACAAACCCCTTCCCCGGTGGTCTCAGCCCCACCATCCTGCACTGTACCAGGACCTCTTGACATCCGAGTCTCACTTCCCCTAGAGGTTTCCCTCCCTCAGCGCAGGTGCCCTGGAGCACAGAGGAGGTCCCATGTTCCCCTCCTGTGCTAAGGGCTCCTGAGAGGTCAAGAGGCCGAGCCCTCCGAGATTCCGGGTCTTTGACCATCCTAAAGCCCCCAGGCTCTCCCCTTGACTTCTACACAGTGATTCTGGAGTTCCGGATCCCAGCTGCGCTACCCGCTCCCGGCAGCGACGGGGTCTCCATCGAATGTCCCCGAGGTCCAAGGGGCTGGAGGCTAGGAGTGTTTGGGGCCCCCGGACATGCCACGGACGCGGTACCTGCCGCCATTTCTCCCCATGAGGTCGTAGGGGAGGGGCCCAAAGCTGCTTTCCTCGCTGTCCTGGACGCCAGTGCACCCACCATTAACACGGTGGCAGGAGTTGTGTGGGCTCAAGCCAGGAGCCACTGCGCCCCATTCACCCACTTCGTAGAGGAAAAGGCATAAACAAAATTCTTACAAGCGAGACTGGTACCCCGGAATTTTTTCTTCTTTGCATAAGACCGACTCCAGAGGCTCCCCCTTCCCTCCCAGTAGCAGGGCCAGGGTCTTCAGGGCAGAAAGGGGTGGTCATGAATGATAAAGAGACAAGCAGCGGAGGCTGCAGGTCAGCAGCCAGAATTTGAACCGAGAACCAACCTCACGGGGAATGTGCTGGCCGGCTGCAACTAAGAGCTGGGCATGGGGCCACCACGTTCCTTTGGGTGCGCTCGGTCCACAGACAGGATAGATTTCTTTCTCGGCTGGGAGACCTGCCGACTCGGTGCCCGTTGGGCCCACTGCGGGCTGGGCAGAGGGTAGTGTGCACCCGGTTGAGCCCAGTGACCCCCCCCTCGCCCGAGAACCAGGGGTATAATGCAGACATCCGCCACCTGGCCCCCAGGAGGAAAATCGGGCTTTTAATCCTCAAGAGCTTTGCGAAGCCGGGCAGAATGCAGAGAGGCTCGGTCCTCACCTAACCGATGGGGGTGGCGATGGGGGTGGGGAGAGGTTGATTAGGGCACCGCCGGCTTCCAGTTCCTAATCTCTCTGAGCCAGTATTAGCACCCCCAGCCCCTGGAGGGTACGTCTATACACAGCGTAGGGATGCCAGGGCTGGGGGAAGGGAGGGTGAATGGCTCAGCCTGGAGGGAGCCACGGAATGGGGCGATCCCAGACTCCGGGGCGGCACCTTCCCAGCGCAATCCGTAGGATGCGCTCACCGGTGAGGCGCTGGAGACGCGCCGCCCACCCCAGAGCAGAGCTCAGGGGCCTCGGGTGCTCCTAGAGCAAACAGGGATGGGAGTAGGGGCAAGGGGGGAGAATGTCTCAGCCGCGTTCTCCGAGGCTCCCAGGATCGGTGGCAGCGAAGCAGAAGGTCCGAGAACTGCTTGCCCCCTGAGACTGGGCGGGGCCACCCCGGGGCCACAAAAGTGGTAACGACTTGCAGGGATGCCCTGAGAAGGGACTGAAGAAACTAATTCTCAGAGCAGGAACTCCCTCCCGGCTCTGGTTTGCAGCCCTCCTCTCAGCCTTGCGCTTCCCCCGGAGCCCACCAGGGCGGCGAAAAGCCTACATGACCCCCGCTCGATTCCCCAGGGAGGTGCGCGGGCCCGCGCCGATAAGCACCTCGCTAAACACCAGCCGCCCTCAAGCCGCGCTGCCGCCCCAAGTCCGGGGCACAGCCCTGGGCTCACAGCAATCTCCATTGGGGGACCCGGGACCTCGGGGTCGCGTGGGCGGCTCTGGAAGGCGCGGGAGAGCCAGGAGGCCGCACTGCCGCGTCATTCCCGAAGGCCGCCCGCGCCGGGCAGCCCCTGCCCGCCCGGCCACTCGCCCCAGGGCGCCCGCCTCCACCTTCTCTTCCTCTCCCGGCGCTGGCTCCACCTGGCCCCGCCCCGGACACTCACCTGCGCCGGCTCCGGGCTGGGCGCACCGCCGCCTTCCAGCTCCGCGAGGAGTTCATACCGCAGAAACAAGGCAAAAAGTACCCTGGTTCGGAGCGGGCCAATGGACGGAACCCAAGGCGCGCCCGGGCCGCACCGAAGGCGGCGCCCCGAACCTCCACAGCGCGACGCTGGAGGCGGCGGCGCCCGAGCGCGGAGCCCCGCGGGGGAACAAAGAGGAGCCGGGATGGGGCCGCGCGCTTCCTGGGTGTCGGGTGACAGGTCTGCTGGGGGAGGCCCCGGCCCGGCCACCTGAGGAGGAGCCGCCTCCGCGCGGCAGGCGGGGTAGGGCAGGAGAGGCATGGGGGCCCCGAAGCCCGAGGAAAAGTGTGCGCAGGGTGCTCTGGACGGCGAGGCCAGAGAGAGGCTCGCAGGCTCCGGCGCAGAGGTGCAGGGGCTACGCCGAGTGCAGAGATAATGACTCTGGGAGGGTTTACCGCCCCCTGAGCCCCGCCCGCCCCCTGCGCCGCGCCATTGGCTCAGGTGCCGTGAGGAGGGGGAGGGGCAGGGGGCGGGCCCGGGATGATTCACCTTGAATGTGGCTCCGGTTGGTGCACAGCGCAGGGAACGCCCGACAGGGACTGCGGAGACGCCGGGAGCCCCGCCTGCTCGCCCAACTCGTCCGGGTCTGGACACAAGGGGTCTTGCCGTCCGCCCTCTCTCCTTGCCTCCTGCCTTCAGGCCGGGGTGCAGCTGGCCGAGGTGCGCCCCAGCGCCCTGCCACCCCACCGCCCTCTGAGCCGGGAGCTAGCCGAGGTGTGTGTAGCGTAGCAAGCAAGCTTGGAAATCCGATCCTGGACTGGGGGAAGGGAAGTGCGTTTGGAGCTGGGACGCACTGTGGGGCCGCTGGACGGATCTCCGCACTCTCCCCCGCAGAAAGGTGCGCAAGGCTGAGTTGTCTCAGTGGACCCGCCGGGGGCGCAGGGCTGGAGTGGGTACGAGGGGCTTACGCCACGGCCTCACCCACCTGCGCTCGGGCAGCTCTGCGGCCCCACAGGTGTCTGGCCACTGCCGCCGCCGTGAACAAAGGCTGCCTGTCCCAGAAGGGGGAGGGGAGGGGAGCCGCCCCCAGACCCGTTCCCATCCCCCTTCCTCCTCCCCCCCACGGCGGCAATGGCTCCCCCAGGAGGGGGCGGGGCGGGCAAATGCTGGGGCGCGGGCCTGGATTAGATCCTTTTCAGCCGTCCTTCGCTCGGACACCACCCGGAGCATTCCGAGGGGCGGGGCAGGGGCTAGGAGACTCCCGGGCTGTCAGCGCTGGGGTGGCCTCTTCCTCCCTCCCCAGCATCCTGAGCACCCGTGCGCCCCCACCCCCTGCTGTTTTGGGCGCCCTTCCCTGTCTCAGCCCCGCCTGGCTGCCCCAGACGGCAACCACGGTACAAAACAAGATTAAAATAAAACGTTAATCCGACCTCCTCCCGTTTAGCTCCTAGTTCTCCCGATCGACCCCGAATGTCTGGCGGTTGAGAAGCCCCTAAAGATGAAGGTTCCTGGCCGGTGCCCCATCAAATCTAAAGGTCTCTTGTATTAAGATGGAAGACCGTTAGCACCGTGCCCTGGGCTCGAGCGAAGGAAGGGAGTAGGCAGTGGTGGTGGGATGGGGGTGGAGGTCTACGGTCCTTCCCACCTCCGCCCCTTCCGTGCCGGGAGGGGCCGAGAGTGCTCGTGCTGATACGAACCCTTCAATAGGTCCGACTTCTGGGTGGGGCCTGCTCCGGCCCTGGTCGTCGCAGCCAGAGGAGGAGGCAAGACCCCCACCCCAGGCGCGCTGGCCAGGCGAGTCGCGCAGCCTCGGTGTCGCTCTCAGCGCAGCCAGAGATGGGGCGCAGTGCGCCAGGGCCAGGACTGGGGAGATCAGGAGCAACGCACAGGGCCCAACAGGCCAAAACGGGGAGGTGATTAGCTCCACATTAACCCCTCCCCGGCCCGCACGCATTCCCTCACCCAGCCAGGTCGCCTTGAACTTCCCTAGCTGAGTCCCCATCCGCGCCCTACCTGGTCCCCGAGGACTGTAGGATGCTGGGTGGTAAGCTCGCGGTGTGCCTGGGACCGCAGAGCGGGAGCGCAGGCCCTGCCGGCTTCGAGTGGCCCCCGCAGCCTGCAGCGCCCCCTTTATAGCGCGCGCCCCGCCTCCCGTGCGCGGCGCGCCCCGCCCGAGCCCATTCACCTGCTGTTGAGAACCAGACACCAAACAACGCAAAGCGAGCCACCGGGCCGCGCGGTCCGGCCGTCGGGGCTGGCAGGGCGGGGGCGCAGCCGAGACGGATCCAGTTTCCACCTTTTCTTAAATGCGCGGCTGAAAGTCGAGACGGCCCCGGCCTCAGGAGCCAGCGTTGCTTTCTCCCCCCGTGGCTCCCCGAGCACCCCGACGCCCCCAGCCCCACTCCGGGAGGGGCAGCGAAACTGCACCCGCAAGTGCTCATACATATTTTAGGGAGCAGGCCGGGCCGGTAACCGGAGCTGGACCTCGACGGTGAAGGGGCGGCCCCTGGGGACCCGATACCCCGGATCCCTTTCGGCTCCAGGCGCAGGCGGGGGAGGAGGTGGCTTCGGCCGACCTCAGGTCCTCACTTTGCTGCTCTGTCCCGCGCACCCTACGCCCGTTTCCTGCCTTCCCTCAGCAGGTCCGACGTCTGTTTGGCCCGCGGCGGCGTCCGCCCCCTACAGAGACCCTTTCCGCTTCGCCACCGACATCCGTCTCCGCCCGAAGCCGTGCATCCGCGACGTGTAGTTTTGGGTTCCCCGACGGGTCGGGCTTAGGAAGGACCCCTAAATTTTTAGGAAGGACTGCCTTGCTTACTCCAACCTGGAGGACTCGGCGCCCTTAGCTCTGACCCCGGACACGGCTCTTCTTTCTATTGGCGTCTCGACTTTCCTCTCTGGCCATCTTAGTTCTTTTCCTGGCCCTTGCCCCACTCTGCTTCCCTTACCCCCAACCTCGCCCCCTCCATGGCAGTTCCCGTTGTGCTGAAGATGTTGGGCGAAGAGGTCATCCATCAACCCTTGGCCTCTCGCTCTCTTCCCACTCTACAAGGCAGAGCTGGGAGGCGGGGTGTGTGGGAGGCAGGCCTCCCACCCCCACCTAGACCCGCCCTGACGGGGGCAATTCTGTCACTAGCCTCGCTCGGACTGGTCGGGTCCCGGCGCTGACCCTGGCTCTCCGCCCCATGACATGCGTAACTAGTACTCCCCAGTGAGACCAAGCCCCGGCTTTGGGTCCTCCTGCACGCTAGTTACCAGCTGGACGTTCTTCAGTGATTCACTTCACTTCTCAGAGCCTCAGTTTCCCCATTTGCAAAATGGTTAGAGTGACTCCCACCTCTCAGGAAGAAAAAGAATGCACGTGTAGGCACGCGCGTACTTCGTGACCCGTAGATCTCTGCCAACTACAGACCCCGTATTATCACTGGCGCGGACCCTGCATCCCGGCCTGTGGGATGCCTTCCCGGTACCCCACCCCGCCGCCGCATCCCAGGCTCCTGGTGCCGCCCCTCGAGATCTCGTCACCATCACCACCACCCACGCCACGCCAGGGCCACGTGCCGGGGGCTCCAGTCCCCTGGCGGAGCCGCAGCGCTGTCTTTCGATCTTAGCCCAGGCCCAGCCCTCGGGGCTTTGTTCTAGAATCTTAGATGTGATGTGCTTCGGTCGACACTCGCAAGGGTGTTCGAAACCCAACTAATCCCCCGACATTTTTCGAAAAACGGTGTGTTTGTGCGTTTTTTCTTCGAGCAGCACAATGTCTCTGTAAGGTTCTCAAAGGGTGGGGAACCCCCAAGATTCAGCTCGGGCTGGGGGCGGGGAGTGAATGAAAGGATGGAGAAACAACGAGAAAAATAGACAAGTGAAAAGCGATCCTGTCATAGAAATGAATCTATCTAGCTTTTAAAAAGAGTGAGGAAAAAATATATAGTCGTTATATATTCTGGAAAATATCCTGGATGTTAAGTGAAAAACGCAAAGGACACATGGGCTTCTGTTTGTGTAAAAATATAAATGAGGGGGTGTCTAGGTGTCGGTTATTTTATGCGCAAAAAGCCTCTGCCCGGAGACCCAAGACACAGCAAATAGGGGTGGTTTCCGTGTAGGAGAACCGGGGACCAGAGAGCAGGGGACTTTCTGCTGTACGTCTTTCTGGACTATCTGAAGTGTATGTGTTTACCACATGCTTGTATTAAACTTTCAGTTAAAAAAGAAACTGCAGGAAAAAAAAAAAAAAAAAGAAACTGCAGGAATGGGTTTTTTAAAAATCTGATTCGGGATGCTGAAGCCTGGAGGAGGCAATCACAGAGAGAGCGAGCTGAGCCCGAGAGACAGCGAACTGGGGCGCGGAGGGCGGAGAGAGGCGGGGGGCGGGGCGGGCGCCTCGGGGTTCTCGGGTCCGGGGCGATGCGGGTGCAGAACGCGTGCTCGGAGCGAGAGCGACCGGGGGAGGGGAGCTAGCGGCCACGGCCAGTGCAGTTTTGCAGCACTCCGTCTCCCACCTTCCCACCAGGTGACACCCCGGCTGAGTTTGGCCCCGGTGGCAGCCAAGGCTTGAGCGCCCACCTCAGAGGTGTCCTTGACCGGAGTCAGCGGAGGAGGCAGCTGGCGGGGATAGGGGACCGAGCACTGGGTGGGAGCTCACCGCTTGGGGTTGAGTACAGCCTCGGTTTCTTCTTCTGCGAAATAAGCTGAGAACACCCACCGCACTTTCCTTCTGGAGAAAAGGGGGAGAAAATCGGTGCATGGCCCTGGAGAGGAGCCCTGTGGGCCAGAGCTCGGCCAGGGTCTCTCCTGGCTAGAAATCTAGCTTCCCACCCCAATCCGAGGCCCGGGGATGTCTCCAGGGCTCGGGAACTCCGAGGTTCTGTGAGATTGTGTCTGCAGTTGGTGGGGGAGGGGTCCCAAGGCCTTCAGCAGATTATCCAAAGGTCGGTGACCCAGAAATGGTTTTGGCCATGGGCTATGTTTCACTTCCTACGTCCAAAGCAGAATTTAACTGAATAATTCAGCCCCCAAACCAGGCAAATGCTTTTACCTGTATTTCTGTTTTGGGATGCTTCCGAGAATGAGTATTTAATTGTCTCAAATTAGAAGAATCTGCATTTTTAACCACTTAACACATCTGTGTTTGTTAGGCGCCTGCCTGACCTTTCTAAGCGTTTCTTCAACTGTAAATTGGGAGCTTGTTCAAGTCAGAGAACTGCTGGGGGAATCAAATAACGAAATGTTTTTTTGCAAGCGCTTTGGAAGTTGCAAAGTATTTGTTCAGGGGACAGTTCTTTTTCGTCCTCCCAAATTAGATTTGCAGCCACTACCCCAATTCGAGGGGGTCAGGTTGTCCGCCTTTCTTGGTTGAGAGCCCAGAGCTCCTGCACGGGCACGAAATGGTCTTTTCCCAGCTCTCAGACAGCTGTGGAGGGGGCGAGGCGTTCCGTTCAGGGGCACGGCGTCCTTCCTCTCTCGCTCCTAGCGGGAGGCGTCTCCCGGCTCGCACCGCCTGGGCCCTTTCCCTGCGGTGCGCGCTTCCCCGCAGCCGCTTCCCGGACGCCCTGCGCCCAGCCGGCCCCCGCTCGGGTTCCTCTCAGCCTCCGCATGTTCGCGGACACTCGCTGTCGGCCTTGGGGTCCATCTGGTTTGCCGCGCGTCCCCTCCGACCTTCCCAGGGCTGTGGAGGTTGTCTGACCCAACCCCTCAGTTTTTTCACGGGAGGGATCAGAGACCTAGCTAGGCCCCTAATTGGGGCCAGAGCCGCGACCAGAGCACACTTCTCTGGCTGCTTGCCTGGGGCTTCTACCTCTGGGCTGAGTTGGGCGGATCCAGAGAGAACTCCTAGAACAGTGGTTAAGAAAGAAATACTGAGGGTGCACTCCCCCCCACCGCCCGCCGGAGCTCCTGGCCTCAGAAACACCCGGGTCCTCTAGGTGGGCTTGGGCATCTAGCCAAGGGCGGGGGGCTGAGGGGACCTGCAAAGCTGCAGAGATTTTCCTGGGGACAAACCTGAGGGGTGGGCACAAAGCAAGTGCTGGGATGTCTAGAAGGAGGGTATCTTGGGTCCCTAGCTACAAGGGCTGCAAGCCAAGATTCCCTCCTGCCCTAGATGATGCAGGGCTGTGGGGAGTAGCGACTGGGCAGATCAGGAATTCCTGAATCTCTTTGATTCTCCTGGAGTCTGCTTTTCACACAAAGCTCTACCTAGAACCAGAGTCCAGCATTGGCTCCTGCCCTGTGGGAACCAGTTCAGACCGGCCCTCCTGAGACTGAGGGCAGCTGAGGGCGGGGCTGGCCAAAGTGGTGAAGATGCAACTTATACAGTAAGTGGAAGCCCTGCCCTGAAAACTGTGGGGTCCCTACTGTAGGAAGCAGCCTTTGGCCTGAGTCAAGGATGTGGAGCTGCTATGAGCACCCTGTAGAGCTGGATCAGGGCTGGGCCCAGCCTCCTTGGGTGGATTGGATTGGGGGGATTACCTGCCCCGGCCTTTAGCACTAGTCCCAGGTAACATAACATGCAAGCTTCAGGAAGGCAAGGGCCACATCTGTCTTGTTCACTGCTGTATCCCCATGCCCGACTCTTGGAAGGCCCTCCATAAATATGTGTTTGAGTGAATAAATGAGCCAGGGTACAGAGTGCAGTCACAACCAGGGTCCCACAGGAATCCCCCTGCAGCACAGTGAGACCCATCTTGCAGAGGAGCCAGGCAGCAGGACAAGGACCAGAACCTGTCCCGGTCTCTTTCCATCACAGCTGCCTGCTCTACATCACCCCTTTTAGCTAGCAATGACCAAGGTCATCTCAAGGGAGGTGGAAACTGCTCAGCATGACTTCTGGGGGTCTTTTCTCTTTCCATTTTCCCATCTCATGGACTTTGGACAAGTCCATTCCCCCTCTAGGCTTCAGTTTCATTATCTGTAAAGGAAACCCTAGAGCTATGTCTGCTTTTCCAAAGCTGATCTAAAAATACTGTTCCTTTTCTCCTTCATCCCTTCGTTTTTCTTTTTCAAGACACATGGAGGGGGACTCCCCTGGTGGCACAGTGGTTAAGAATCTGCCTGCCAATGCAGGGGACACCGGTTCGAGCCCTGGTCTGGGAAGATCCCACATGCCGCGTAGCAGCTAAGCCCATGCGCCACAACTACTGAGCCTGTGCTCTAGAGCCTGCGAGCCACAACTATTGAGACCGTGTGCCACAACTACTGAAGCCTGCGCACCTAGAGCCCACGCTCTGCAACGAGAAGCCACTGCAATGAGAAGCCCGCACACCGCAACAAAGAGTAGCCCCCGCTCACCACAACTAGAGAAAGCCCGCGCGCAGCAACAGAGACCCAACACAGCCAAAAAAAAACAGACACATGGAGGAAGTATGCTGTGGCTATAGAAATGAGCTGGGCTGGACTTGGACCAGAAGAGCCCTACTGTGCTGGATATGAAGCTCCCACTGTGTGCTGCATGGTGTGGGGCAGCAGGAGTCCCAGGCTGCTTCTGGATGTCACATAAATTAACACATGGTACCCCAGGAGCTGAATCAAGTCCTGGAATTCTACATCATAAAACAGACTGTTTGGGCATTCTAGGAGCTCACATTCTCTTTCAGACAAGAAGATGAATGCCAGGGAATGCTCCAACTTCCACTTCAGAGAAACCAAAGTTGGCCTAGAACTCCCCTTCCGGCAGGGACTGGTTGGGATGAGGTAGTCCAAGATGGAAGAGCCAAGAATCTCAGCAAACACATTGCAACAATGTTCCTTATTCTGTCTTATTGACCTGCAGAGTCCCTGTGGGTATGGGCACAGAAGCCCCATAGGGGGTGACAGGAGGAGTATGTGAGCCAGAGCTGGAGATCTGAGAGCCCCCCTCCCATTACACCGCCCCACCCCGCCCCAGGGTGCTGGGAATCTGCCTTCGCTTTGGACCTACCCTGGGCCCCAAGCCTTGGTCTCCCTTCCATCCTCTGCTTTGGAATTGGGAAGCTGCCCCCGCCCCCTGCCAGTTCCCACTTCACTGGGTCCCTATCACATGCCCAAGCCTCAGCCTTAGGCCACCTGCTAGCTGCTGGGATCTCTTTAAAGAATTGATTTCCACTAGTCCCTAAAGTGTTTCCTCAGCAGTAAATCTCCTGCCACCCGGGCTCTCTACCCCATGAATGATTTAGCACCTTGGAGGGGTTGGAGCAGTCTTCCTGTGCACTCGGAGGCCTGCAGCTGTGACATCACCATCCCTGCTGGTGATGGATGGTCTTTTCTGCACTAATGGGGAAGAGAGTGCACAGGGCCGTCTGGAAGGGGGGTCGGGCCATGGAAGTGAGTACCCATCTGGCTCCACAGACTTCTGGTTTGGGGGTCTTACTGATGGACAAGCTAGCTAATTGCCCTCCAAGGTACCTAGAGAAAGGGTCTGAGGCCATTGCTCTGTCCCCAGCCCAGAGGGACCCAGGCTCATTTCAGAATGAGGTTTGTCTTTCCAATTCCTGAAGTGTTCCAGAGAAAGGAGTTATGTACACCCAGTGCCTGCTTCCCCTGCTCTGGTTTTACAACACGCAAGCGCCCTCGCACACACACGCACCTACGTGAGTGAGCACACACGTGTCCACTTTCTCAAGAACTCTCTCAGGAAGTTCATCACTGTGGCCCACCTAAATCTTTCATGCTACCAACGAAGGCCATTTTTCTCTGAATCCATCTGGAACCGACAGAGAACAGCTGGTTATTATCTGCCATATGCTAACCCTCTAAGCACACGTGGTAAATAATGACATGGTCCTGGTCCCTCCCTGCCCTCACCCCCCTCCCATCATCTTTCCTCTAGGCGTCAATGACCCCAGTTCTCTCAGTTCCACTAGGCTTTGGGGGAAACATAAGTTTTGTCAGTCAGCTCCACAGGTTAGTGACTTCATGTGGGGGGCAGAAGGTGGCAAGGACGCCCACTGAAAGGGACAGTAGCCTGTGCCCAGTCTTGCCCTCCCTGACTCCAGCAGGCCCTGGCCCACCTCGGAGGAGGTGTAACTTGAGGTACATCTCCTGTTTCAGAATCGCTTTCCCATCGGCCTATCCTGTAGACATCAGGTGAGGAGTTTTCCCTAAGATTGGTCCTGCAGCCCATGAACCCACAGTATCCCATATATGTCAGCAGAGAGAGGGACCTAAAGCAGTGGGACACAGAATGGGTAAGTCTTGGTATTGGTTTTTTTTGGACAACTTTGTTGAGGTATAATTTTCGTACAATACAATTAATCAATTTAAGCATACAATTAGATGAGCTTTGACAAGTATATGCACCCATGTAACCACCACCACAGTCAGGATATAGAACATTTTGATCACCCCTAAAATTTCTCTCATGCCCCTTCCAGGTCAACCTCCTTCCCCTGCCTCCCTACCCCCACCCCATCTCCAACCCCTGGCAACCACTAATCTGCTCTCTATCACTGTAGTTTTGCCTTTTCTAGAATTTCATCTAAATGCAATTATGATATGTAATCTTTTGAACCTGGCTGCTTTCACTTAGCATAATGCCTTTGAGATTCATCCACGTTGTTATGTGTATTACTAGTTCACTCCTTTCTATTGCTGAGTCATATTCCGTTGCCTAGATGTACCACAGGTTGTTCATCCATTCACCAGGTGGTCGACATTTGGGTTATTTCCAATTTGAGGCTATCATGAATACTATGTTACTATGAACATTCATGTACAAGTCTCTTTATGGGCATGTTTCCATCAGAAATTATGCTGGTAAATGTTTAACAACCAGCTCTTTGGAATGGAGGGAAGCCCTGATTTGTAGCCTCTGTTGGTTTCTGAGGTATGAGTACTCCCATCATGGCAATTTGAAACTATCAACATGCTGCCACCAGTTGAGAGTTCCTGTTGCTCCACATCCTTGCCAACACTTGATTGGCCAGTCTTTTTCATTTTAGCCTTCTAGAGGGTATGAAGCTACATCTCCTTGTGGTTTCAAATTGCATTTCCTTGATAACTAATGATGTCGAGCATCTTTTCATGTGCTTGTTGGCCTGGACGGGTAAGTTTTGAGGGGGCTGGGAACAAGGACCTGGCTCTGTGTTTCTTCCCCCCAACCAGGGATTGAACCCGGGCCACAGCAGTGAAAGCACTGAATCCTAACCACTAGACCACCAGGGAACTCCCTGGCTCTGTGTTTTGAGGAAATGTTCCTCTTCTTTTTTTTTTTTTTAATTGAAGTATAGTTGATTTACAATGTTGTGTTAATTTCTGCTGTGTAGCCAAGTGATTCAGTTATATACACATTCTTTTTCATATTGTTTTCCATTATGGTTTATCACAGGATATTGAACATAGTTCCCTGTGCTATACAGTAGGACCTTGTTGTTTATCCATTCTATGTACAATAGTTTGCATCTGCTAGCCCCAAACTCCCAATCCATCCCTCCCCCACTCTTGTGTCCCCCTTGGAAACCACAGATCTGTTCTCTATACTGAGGAAATGTTCTGAGTGAAGTGCCACAGTGAAGGGCTCCAGGCACCTTGGAGCCACCAGGGAAACCTGGGGCGCCTGGGCCACGGATTGACTGAGACCAGATAGATCACGGCTTACAGAATTCTCCTCCTCGGATCTCGGTGGCGTGGGAAGATCTGAGGTTTGCTGAGTGTGCCTTTTCCAAGTTCACTAAGAGGGCCCTTGGCAGATGAAGGCTCGGACCCAGGTTTTCTCACTCCCAACCCTGATAATGCCACTTTGGCTGTTTACAAACAGCTTTTACACACTTCATCTCATCGGATTCTCAGGACAACCCTATTCCACCAATGAGGAAACTGAGTCTCCAGGAGATTGACTCACTCAAGTCCCACAGCTAGTGAGTGGCAGAGCTGAAACTTGAACCCTAGATTTTTGGCTGTCTCCTGACAGTCTCCAGACAGGATCCCAGGAATCCACTCTGCCCCACTCGAGTCTACTGGAGGCCTCAGTAGGGGCTTACTCAGGCCATCTGCCCTAGGCCTCAGCCAGCCCCAAGCTAGTTCTAGCTGAGCCACATTTATAGAACTGTTTTCTTAACATGGTGGCTTTGACCTTGCCTTGAAGACGCCTGGACATCTTGCTTCAGGTTGCCCTCAGTCTAGAGGTTAGAAAACCATGAAATTCCTCCCGAAGACTCTTGTCACATTTGCTGAACCTTCCGTTTCCCTCACGAAAATCCAAACGCAAAATGCCTCATGACCACACAGGCTATGTGTCCCTGTGTGTACTTCCTACCTGCAAGCTCAGGCACCACCCTGCAATTGTCTGAGAGCTCAGGTGTTAACGGTACCTTTCTGGCACATAGTAGGCACTCGTTAAATGTTTGTTGAATATATAAATGGCATTTGTTAATAAACATGGTTTCTTTTTCTGATCTGTAATTTATTTAAAAACCCAGGAGGTAGGAAATCACACTTATTGCGTGGGCGCTTTACACTCCTCCCCACAGCTGTGTGAGGTTAGCATTATTATGCCCATTTTATGGATGAGAAAACTGTGGCTGGAGAGGTTCAGGAATTTGGTCTCTCAGCCAGGATGGGGTGGGGCCAGGACTTGGACCACGTCTGTCTGAGTGCCATTATGTGAGAGTGAGTGTGGATATCCCTGGAGGGACCCTCTGGCTTCCAGTGGGCAGAGAGGCAGCCCCACATCCTGAGCTCCAGACGGGCCTTGGCCCCATCTCGCCAACTATGCCAGTGAAGGTAGTCGCTGCTCACAAAACTATGAGTTTCAAACTTTCTTCTAGAGCTGTGTCTCCGAATCCAGCATCGGCCATAACGAAGGAGAATATCACTCTGCTCCAAAGTATAAAGTCCAGGAGTCTTTCTATCCATTTGAAATCCAACAGGCCAGCCCAGCCATTCCAGCTCGTGCAGGCAGCGGGCTGCACACAACAGCTATTTGCAGCCTGCGGCTTCGACTGGTCAAGGCCACCAGAGGCCTGGGTGTCAGCATTATGGGAGGGGGAGGTGGTGGTCATGGTGGGGATGGGAATGCTGCTCCATTAACGTCCAGCTTCCCGAAAACCACCGGGACGCATGTCATTTGTGCACTTGCTGGTCTGAGGCCTCCAGACGGAGATGATGAAAGACCGTCAGCAGAAGAGCCGCGCGCAGAAGAAGAACAGCAAAACCCTCACAGAAGGAGGGGGACAGAAACACACCGGGCCCACAGCTAATGTAGTGGTGACCGAACGCTTACCTATGCACCAACCTCAGGGCCTCAGCTGAGTCCTTCCTACTTGCATTGTGAGGAACAGAGTGAGGGTGGCCTTGCAACAGGACTGCAGCTTCCCCTGGGGCAGCTTACACTCTCCCTCTACCTAGATGTCCAGGGGACAGCAGGGGACTAGGTCTTGGCCAGAGGCCAGATCTGAGCTTGGGCTATGCATTTGGGCACCTGAGCGCCTCCATGTGTTCTGCAGGAACCCTGGCCCTCCCGTCTGAGACCATTGTCTAGCCATTATGGCCCTTTTTGGGAGAGACAAGCTTCCAGCTTGGGAGGAACGAGGTATGAACTGGGGCCTGCCTGGCCTAGACACCCAGCCCCCCTGGGTCTTCCTGGGAGCCCTCTGCAAGAAAGAACAGCAACAGTGATACCTCAGGGCACCAGGAGGAGCCTATCATCTTTCTCTCTTTCCTTCACAGCCCATTCCATGGGGGCTTGAAGGGAGGGGCAGGGAGGCTGGTGAAAGGCCACCTGAGGCTGCTTTTCAATGAAACTATCCATGTACAGGATAGAATTACTTGTATCAAGTACACAAGACTTTTAATCCACTCTGTAATCAAACAGGGCATCACTCTGGGCCCCTACGAGCCTGAGATGACAGCGTATTTCCACCCACTTCACTGGTGGGGAAACTGAGGTGCAGGGGAGGATCAGAAGTAATCCATTCAAGCCGAGCAGGCAGTGGGGGGGAGTTCAGAGCCCTGGGCTCCAAGGCCAGCCCACACCTTCGCAGAGAGCAGGGTGGGGCTCAGCTTGCCAGTGAGGGGGAGTGGAGGTGCTGCCGGAGGCACCTCTGCTATCTTTCTGAAGTTTGTAGAGTCCCTTCTTGCATGAATTGGAATCTACCAAGACTCTCGGGGTTGGGTGAAGTTGTTTGCAAATACACAAAATATTCCATCATCCAAGCCTGCCCATCAACTTGAGTTTCTGTCTACAGAAGCTAGGTAACTTCTCTGGGTCCCTACCCAGACTGGCTGAAGAATGAGCAACAAGTTGCCCTGGGGTTCCTCACTTTGCCTGCAGCAAAGATGGCTCCGGTTCTGCCTGGAGCTCTACCACCACCTCTCTGGAAGACTTTGGGCTAGTTTCATATACGTGCCTCGGGGTCTGCATCTGTAAAACAGGGCCAGTGCTGGTGGTTCCATCGGCATCTAGGGTGGCTGTGCACCCCAAATGAGACAAAGGAGGGGAGAGAACTTTGTTTTGCTAAGTAGAAAATGCTGGATCCCCATGAGGGGCAGTAATATGTCATGGCCACAGGCCACAGTGGTGTGGTGACACTCCACACCGCAGTGGAAAGCACTGCTGTGAGGGCCAAGGGGCCTGGGCTCTGCCCCCAGAACTGCCTCTCTGGGCCTCCGGGCACTCGTGCCTAAAGCAGAGTTGGAGCTCCCCTCCAGCCCAGGCGTTCTATGTTGTCCTGAGAGGCTGCCTGGTGCGGGCTGGGGTGCTCCCCTGGTCTCCGCGCCCATGCCTGGGCCCCTGGACACCCTTCGCAGAAGCTGCACATCCTCTGGGCACTTGCACCAGACCATCTGCTGCCACTCATCCCTGAGGAACCCACCTCAGCCCACCTGGGCTCCGCAGCATGGTTTCTGGGAGCTCAGGATGTTACATCACAGGTCAGGGTAAAGTGGCTTCTGAGTCTGAGCCGGCATTTGAAGGGAGCGCCCTGTCGTGGGTCAGCATATCCCTACCCTGAGGGAAGGCCTGACCCCCACGAGACTGAGCGCGTCCCAGGACGGGGAGGCCCCTTCCCGGCTGTGTGAAGATGGGGGTCAGTGGCCAGAGGGAGCAATTCAGTGCCTTCTGAGTGGCCTCTTCAGCTGAAGGAAACAGAGGCCCTGGCTTTAGGGCTGTAACATAAAACAGGGGATGCCAGTCAGATTGGAATTTCTGATAACAATGAATCATTTTTTTTTTTTTTAGTATAAATACGTCCCAAATATAGTTGGTCCTTAAACAACCTGGGGGTTGGGGCGCCGACCCTCCGCCCAATGAAAACTTATAGTTGGCCCTTTATATCTGAGGTTCTCTGAGGAGTCAACCTACCACGGATGGTGTAGTACTGTAGGATTTATTATTGAAAAAAATCTGCCTGTAGGGCTTCCCTGGTGGCGCAGTGGTTGAGAGTCCGCCTGCCGATGCAGGGGACACGGGTTCGTGCCCCGGTCCGGGAGGATCCCACATGCCGCGGAGCGGCTGGTCTCGTGAGCCATGGCCGCTGGGCCTGCGCGTCCTGAGCCTGTGCTCCGCAACGGGAGAGGCCACAACAGTGAGAGGCCCGCGTACCGCAGAAAGAAGAGGGAAAGAAAAATCTGCCTGTAACTGGACCCATGTAATTGAAACCCGTGTTGTTCAAGGGTCAACCGTATTGCATAGGGCATACTTATACCCCCAAAAAGTATTAGTTGTTTATTCGACATTGAAATTGGACTGGGAATCATATTTTTATTTGCTAAATCTGGCAACTCCACCTGGCCTCCATCCCCCACTGCACCCCCAGTCCCCAAAGCTGCTGGGCCCACTGGGTGTCCCCTGTGTTCTCCTTGAGCCTCTCTGAATCTTTCTGTTGCCTGCTCTTGCTGGCTCTGTCTCCATTTGCCCTCCTGTCCTCTGCTGTCTGTCTCAGACGTCCCCCCTCGGCCCCCCTCGCACACACCCTGCCGCCCTCCTAGGTGGCGCTGGACGGCACAGGGAAGAACACCGCTGCTGAGGATACCCCAAAGGGCAGTCCACACAGCTGGGAAGGCGAGACCCCGGAGGGTGAAGGGAGTACGGGGGGTCGGGCCCGGCTCCCCGTGACGTGAGGAACACAAACCCGGGCCTCCAGGCCACACACCACCCACAGCCTCTCGGGAGACGCTTCTTCACACTGGAACAGGCTGGTGCCCGTCCAAAGGGCAGCTGGGCACGCGCCCTAAAGGGGTAAACACTGTCCGTTCTGCACCCAGTGAGGGGCAGGCAGCAGGAACAGCCTGTGCATGGCCAGGCTCCCAGGCCCCACCCACCTATGGCAGAGCTGGCTGGGCCTGGGAGCAGAGGGCCTAGTCAGACGTGTCCCACCTGGGGGCCCAGCTGAGCGGCAGTAGAAGGGACCTCCCACTGCCTTCCTGACCCAGGAAAGGGGGTAAGACCTGGCCCCATTGGAACAAGCCTGGGAGACTGGGGCTGAGCCCTGCCAGCGGCTAGGAGCGTCTGCTAGCTTTTGTGGCTGCTGTTACCTGAAACAAGCTACCTCACCTCTGTGAGCCTCAGTTTCCTCATCTGGAAGATGGGGATAAAAGTTTATCCCCCTCATAGGAACGTTAGACTTAACTTCAGTGATCTATGTAGAGCTTTGAGCACAGGGCGCAGGAATGGGAGACCCTTGAAATAGGTTTCTCCTCTTTGTCTCTGAAGGCCAGGGGCCATCTCCAGTGTCTCACTACGGGATAACTAACCAAAGGGCAAGAAGCCCTTGGCAGACAGGACCGCCCACACAAACTCAGAAGGTCCTGCAGACCCAGTCCAACTCCTGGATGCAGTGAGTGTTGGAATAGAGGATCTTCCTCTTAGAAGATCAGCCTGAGGCAGCATCTCCCTCTTCAGGCCTGAGCCCTGAGCCCAGGAAACGCAGCTGGCCTCAGAAAGAGGAGCCCAGGGAATGGAGACCCTCCTCACCAGGAAGGTCACATTACCTGAGTGACACAGAAGCAGAGGAAAAAGGGGAGGGGAGGGCAGCCACAGAAATGCCAGGCCCATGGGTGTGCCTCCTGGCAGAATTTGTTTGGAGGCTTTGGGGTTTTGTTTTTTTCCTTTTTCTCTAATTTTCTTTTAAAACTAATGTTTGCTGCCCCTCCATCATAGAAGTAACCCCTAGACTGCAGACAGAGAAGACCACGAAGAGGAATCCCAGAAAGCTGCCATCACCACCCATGGACCACCACCCAATGCAGGCTCGCCCTGTCTTTCTCCACCGTGCATTTTGTTTTAATAATAATTAAAAAAAAGAGACCATTTTGTACGTACTCTTTTGTACCTCACTTTTCTCACTGAGTAAGCTTTCCCTCTTGGGAAGATTACATTATATGACGATTAGTTGCTGCAGTATTTCATCCTATGGTTATTCCTTAATTTATCAAGCTCAGCTTAAGGACATTTGGGCAGTTTCCAATTTCCCGCTATTACACAAATTCTTTTTTTTTATTATTTATTTTTTTTATTTTGGTGGTGCTCCGTGGCATGCGGGATCTCAGTTCCCCGAGGACCGGGGATGAACCTGTGCCCCCTGCAGTGGAAGCACGGAGTCTTAACCACAGGACCGCCAGGGAAGTCCCTCGTATTTTGTTTTTTTTTAATTAATTTTTTATTTATTTTTGGCTGCACTGGTCTTTGTTGCTGCGTGTGGGCTTTCTCTAGTTGCGGTGAGCAGCGGCTACTCTTTGTTGCAGTGCGCGGGCTTCTCATTGCCATGGCTTCTCTTGTTGTGGAGCACGGGCTCTAGGGGTGCGGGCTTCAGTAGTTGTGGCATGTGGGCTCAGTAGTTGTGGCTCGCGGGCTCTAGAGCACAGGCTCAGTAGTTGTGGCGCACGGGCTTAGTTGCTCTGTGGCATGTGGGATCTTCCCGGACCAGGGCTTGAACCCATGTCCCCTGCATTGGTAGGCAGATTCTTAACCACTGCACCACCAGGGAAGTCCCCCTCGTATTTTTTTAAAAAGATAATTTTGATAAATATATATATGTATATGTCAAAGGGTGTGCAAATTTAAAACATTACTGGTTCATATCACAGAAGCCACACACAGTGTCATAAATGCCAATGAGCCAGTCGGGTATGTAGTAGGTGCTCGGGCATAGCCCTGGGAGATCGGACAACTGCCCCTGGACCGGGGTCTGCTGGGGGCGAGGCTGAGGGTGGCTCCGGAGGCCAGGCAGGTCCTGCGACTACATCCTAGGTCCCTGGAGGGCTGTTCCCCTCCCCTGCTCCGGGGTGCAGGGGTTCTGGGTGCACAGAAATATGGACAGTTCAGTACGAATGCCAGGGGACTGGGGGCCGGGCCAAATCCTCCTTCTTTTTCCAGGGCTGGGACTTAGGGCGTTTGTCCCTCTTCCAAAGCCAGCAACAGACCGGGAGGGGCTAGCGTGAAGGCGGGGTCACCTGCTTGAGCTGGGGATGTGCGGTGGGGGTCAGGGGACCATCGTGGGGTGGGGTCTGGACCATGGAGTCACTATCGTGACAGATACCAAACCCAGAGATTGTCAAACAGCCTCCCAGGGCAGACACAAGAGGGGAACCTGATCAGACCCTGGGCTTCTCCCTCCCACTGTCAGTTGGCACAGCTCCATTTTTATCCATTGTTCTTAAGCCTCCCAAGAAAGACCTCCTTTAAGGAAAAGCTTCCAGGCTCTAATGCTAAAAAAATTTGGAAAAATGACTAGTGGTTTAGTTTGCCCCAACCTATGCCCCCATTTTACAGATGAGAACAGAGACTAAGCGACCAGAATGACGTGACCAAGGTAACAGCTGGTCAGTAACACCCAGTGATGGAACTAGACTATGACCCTCAATCACCCTTCAGGTATTTCGAAACCTCCACCCGAAGGTTGTCAATACTGCAACCCCTTAATACACCCCACTTCCCATCTGCCATTCCAGGGCTTCCAGGCCCCTCCTGAGGGTTTTAGGGAGGGTAGTGTCCACTCCTGTGTTCTGAGGGGCTGCTCTGACTCCCCTTCCTGGCCAGAGGTCCCCAGACCCCGTGTTCCTGCCTCAGCTTTGCCCACACCAACTCTTCTGCCTCAATGCTTCCTGACCCACCCCCAGACCACCTCTCCTGCAGGACCCACCTTAAATCTGTGTGAGCCCCAGTATGAGAGGCAATTCAGCACATACATAGTAAGTGCTCAAAAGCTAGCAATGGGTATTCTTACTTCCAGGCATCAGTAGTGGGGGCCCTGCCCTGGGACCCCCATGTGGTCAGCCTCGGATGCTGCAGGGTGCCCTTAAGGGGCTCTGCACTGTCGGCCCCTGGAAAGGCCTGCTGAGTTATGACAGTGTCCTGCCCTCAGAGGCATGGGGTCTGGGAGAGGGGAGTTGGGGCAGTAAGCAGCCTGAGGCCCCCCCACCTAGGAAGGTGGGAGTTCAGGTCCTGAAAGCAGAGAAGGGCGTGCCATCCCCTCCCTAAGTCCTTCTGGAAAGCACTCTTAGACCTGGGGAATCAGAGTCGAGCAAGGGGGCCTACCCCCAGGGTACCCACTAATCTGCACAATGTCCCCCATGACCTGAGCCGTGAGATTCACTAAGATATTCCTGAACGCAGGCTGCAGGAGCCCAGCCAGTCCTGGCCCAGCAGAAAGAGGGAGCAGACCCTGCCCAGCAGATGTCGGGGGAGTTGGGGCTGGGGTGCCCAGGTGCCTCTACCCCTTCTGCCAGTCTGGCCTGGAGGCTCTGGGTGTCACAAGATCATCGCGGCGGTTGCAGCACAGCAGGACTTCCTGTTGGCGGGGCAGTGAGAGGCTGGAGTAGGTGAGGGGCCGGGAAGTGGCAGGAGGATCCTCCTCGCAGAGCTGCGGCCCTGGCAGGGTGAGGGCGGCCCCTCCTCGTGGAATCCTGTGATTCCACCGCCCTGAATCTGGACAGTTAAGGAAGGGCCCTGGCGTCTTTCAAACAAGCCCATCACCTGCTGAGCGAGGGCTGCGTGGGCGGCGAGGGCGGCGAGGACTGCGTGGGCGGCCTGGACTGGTTGTTTAGAGTTCAGATTATCTTTGTTTACCACTGAAGAGAACATAAAGCCGTCCGCAGGCATTAACTGTGCCCACCTGCTTCCAACATTCATTTGCTCATCCAGGGTTCCAGCCAATGGTGCCGGTAATAAAGGAAATTGCTCTTGAAGTTGACAGAGACTGAGTCCCTGGGGCGCAGGCGGGCAGGCACCTCCCCACCTGCCTGCCCCCCAAAGCCAAGGGTGTATAGCTGTCACCATGGAGCTGGGCAGAGTCCTCCAATTCTGTTGTATGTCTCCTTTTTTGCCCCCCAAAGACCCTCTGCCTATGTCTCCCAGCCCAACACAGGGCATCTGCCAGGGCTGCAGCACGAGAGCCTTCGGAGAGATACCAAGCAGAACTTCCTGAGGACAGGCATCTGGAAGGTAAGGAAGGGCATGGCATCTCCTCCCTAAGTTCTTCTGGAAAGCACTCTCAGGCCTGGGGAATCAGAATCGAACAAAGGGGTCTTCCCCTAGGGTACCCACTAATTTGCATGATGCCCCCCATGACCTGAGTTGTGAGATTCACTAAGATATTCCTCTTTCAAGGGGCTTCTCTGCTTTCAGGACATGAACTCCCACTTTTCTAGGTGGGGGGGGGACCTCAGAGAGATGGATTATCACCCCAGAGCCTCCCAGCGCCATCCCCCAAACCGTTGCTCCTGTCACCCTGTCCCTGCAGAGGTGCTCGACTTTCCCTGCGAGCCACCTCAGTCTACTGCCACCTCCCATGTGCTTACGACCACTGACCATTAGTTAATACCATCAGTGACCACTGAGTAGGTGCGTGTTAAAAGCTTCACAGCAACAGCCTATTTCACTCGCGCAACAATCGCCCTCCAGACCGGCACTATTACTATATCCTTTGGCTGCGACCGGAGACCGTGGGGGTGGGGCGATCTGGAAGGTGGGCCGCCCGTTTCTCTCCAGGTTCTCAAGTGTCAGCTCCTCCCCCGCCTGCCTCCAGCCTCCGGCTCAGAGAGAACCTTGGCGGGGCTGGCCCGGGCGCCTGCCCTCCCTCACGCCACGCTGGACCGCTTGCTCACGGCGCAGGGCCACGTTGGCCCACCCTCCGTGTGGCTAACGTCGGGGGTGGGGAAGGGGCTCTCCCAGCCTTCTTGGGGCTCACGGTCTAGAAGGCTCTTTTCCCCGGGCACGGCGGGTAGCCAGAACCTGCAAAGTCTGGACTCCACCTCCCTCCCCGCCCTTTCCCAGCCCACCCAACTCCTGCCTCTTCCCTGCCTTTTGTATTTCTACATCAGCACCACCGGCGTCCAGAGGCTTCCCAGGCTGGAGGCCTTGTGTAAAGGACACCACTTCCTTGATGGAACAGAACCCTGGCTCTCTGAGGCTCGGCTCTGAGAGGAGGCTTCCAGGAGGGCAGGCCCGTTTGCCTCAAGGAGCTGCCTGTGCCCTCATTTCCTTTCCCCCAGTGTCTCACTTTGAGGGCTGCTGACACCATCTTGGCCCAGGTGAGCTGAGCCCCCTCTGTTACTCTGGTCCAAAAACCAGGTTCTTTGCAACACAGCTAAGACAGACTAGAACTTTCAAAAGAGACTTTGTTAAACACCAAAGGAAATAAATCCAAAGAGCAGAAGTAGCATCAAAGCAAACAAACCAGAAATATCCACTCCCACCTTCTCCCATCCCCAAGTGGGTCCCTCTGCAGTCCTGCGGCATCCGAGGTCCAGCCCCGCAGGGTCCAGGTGAGCTCCCACTCACTCAGTTCTTGCCTGTTTCTTCTCCTTAATGGCTGGTGTAGTGGGTTAAATGGTGGCCCCCCCCCAAAAAGATATGCCCACCCACGTCCTAATCCCTAGAACCTGCAAATGTTACCTTACTTGGAAAAAGGGTCTTTCCTGATATAATCAAGTTAAGGAATTTTTTTAAAAATAAATTTATTTTATTTATTTCTGGCTGCGTTGGGTCTTTGTTGCAGTGCGTGGGCTTCTCATTGCGGTGGCTTTTACTGCAGAGCACGGGCTCTAGAGCGCAGGCTCAGTAGTTGTGGCACACGGGCTTAGTTGCTCCACGGCATGTGGGATCTTCCCAGACCAGAGCTCGAACCCATGTCCTCTGCATTGGCAGGGAGATTCTTAACCACTGCACCACCAGGGAAGCCCCTCAAGTTAAGGATTTTGAGACAAGGAGAACATCCTGGTGGGCCTTAAATCCAGTGACAAGTGTCCTTATAAGAGACACAGAGGAGACAGACACAGCAGAGGAGGTGGCAGTGAGAGGACGGAGGCAGAGATTGGAGTGACTCCCATACCAGCCAAGAAAGGCCAAGGGCTGCTGGCTGCCCCCACAAGCTGGGAGGGCAGATTTTCTCCCAGCTTCTCCAGAGGCAGGGGCCCTGCCAACTTGATTTCAGACTTCTGCCCAGAACTGAGAGAATGTGTTTCTGTTGTTTTCAACCATCCAGTTGTGGTAATTTTTAACAGCAGCCTCACAAAATAAATACGGTTGGTGTTCTGGAACATCACCCAGAGCCCCACCACCACCCACCGTAGGCTGCCGATGGCTAAATCTGTCTCTCTCAGTGGATCTCCAGCCTGAGGTTCAGATCTCTGTTCCCAGTAGCCTTGTGTGGGTCCCACAGGAATCTCAAAGCCAATATGTTAAAAAATCCATAACCCACTCCTTCTCCCAGGCTCCCCCTCGCATGAATGGTACACCTCACTCTAACCTGGGAGAACTTTCTTGCCCCACATTCAGGCCACCCAAATAGCTCCCAGTCCTTCCAGGTCTTTCCATCTCCAGGATTGCACCCTCACGCAGGTCACCGGCTGTTCTCTCTGGGAGTTAACTGCCTCGCTGACCTCTCCGTTTACACTCCACCACTTCACATTAGCCCTGCAATACCGAGGACTGGTGAAGATGACCCTCAGACACTTCTTCTCATGCAACTTACTGTGTCCAGTGGGAAGGATCCACGTTCAGCAAAGGATTCCCAGGATACCTGCTGGCGAGATACGGCTCCTCTCTTGGTTCTTGGGGGACATATTCCAGTTGGTGGCTACGGGTCAGCCTGTCCCAAAGGAGGTTCTATAGGACACCCCAAGTGAGGGCTCATCAAGCCTCTAGTCCCCTAGTATATCGCCTTGAAACTCCAGCATAATTATTTTATATTGATCCCCAAACTGCCATAAGCACACTGTCACCCGTCTTGAAGGTTAGGATTCTCGGCACAGTTGTTTGCATGCCACCAGGGCCTCATGCCACACCGTTTGAAGGTCTTATAACAATGGCCAGATGTCACATGGGCCCAGTCCGCTGTGACCAGTGACCGTGACCAGATGTGGACCTGGCTGTCCCCTGCATGGCCAGGCGTCAGAGAGATGGAGCACAGTGGGGTGGCGGGATGCACCCCAGCCCCTCTTCCTGAAACAGAGCTGACCCCGTCTCTCCGAACTGAGGCTCACATACTGCATGGTATGGCCCTGCTTATCCCACCCTCTCACCTCTCCACTCTCCAATGCTCCCTACACTTCAGCTTCACTGAACTACTGCAGTTCCCTGAATGAGGATAGTTTGTACCTCTTCTGGAACATTCTTTGCCTGAATAATTCCTGCTGATCTTTCAAAACGCAGAGCAAGCGTTGTCTCTGCTAGCAGGCTCTTCCTGATCTCCCCAGCCTCAAGGCCCCTGGTGCCTTAGTCAGCTCGGGCCGCTTTAACAAAATATAGACTGGGTGGCTGAAAAAACTGACATTTCTCTCTCACAATTCTGGAGGCTGGGAAGTCCAGGATTAAGGTGCTGGCAGATTTGGTGTCTCGTGAGGGCTCTCTGCCAGGTTTGCAGACCAACACTTTCTCTGTGTCCTCACATGGCAGGAAGAAAGAGAGCTCTGGTCTCTCCCTCTTCTTATAACGACACTACCTGCATCCTCATTCCATCATCTAAACCTAATTACCTCCCAAACGCCCCACCTCCAAATACATCACTTTGGGGATTCAGGATTCAGCATATGAATTTGAGAGGACACACACATTCTGTCCATAACATCCCCTCTGTTTGTTTGAACTGGAATCCATATGTGGTCCATACATAGCTGTTGGTTGATATGTCTCTTGTCTCTTCTAATTGATCCCAAGACAGGCTCCCCTTCATTTGCTTTTTAAAAAATATTTTATTTTATATTCTATTTTATTATTTTATTGTGATAAGAACACAGCATGAGGTCTACCCGCTTGCCCTCCATTTCCTTTTGCTGTTGTAGATGCTTTCCAATTTTCTTTTTTTTGACTGTGCCACACACAGCATGCGGGATCTTAGTTCCCCGACCAGGGATCGAACCCGTGCCCCCCGCAGTGGAAGCGTGGAGTCTTAACCACTGGACCGCCAGGGAAGTCCCACTTTCCAATTTTTGGTTAAAGAAATCTGGTCATTTATCTTGTAGAGTTTCTCACAGTCAGGATATTTTCAGTTGCATCCCCGTGGGGTCATTTAATACATTCTTTTGTTCTTGTTTTTCCTATAAATTGGTATTTTGATCATATTCAGGTTTTATTTAGGCAAGATACTTTGTAAGTTGTACCGAAGACTTTCTTCAGATGTTATCAACCATTGATGACATTTTGCTTAGATCAGTGATTCTCAAAATCCTTGGTTTTAGAATACTTCTATTCTTAAAAATTATTGAGGGCCCCAAGGAGGTTTTATTTATATGAGTTGTATCTATTTGCATTTACTTTATTAGAAATTAAAACTTAGAAATTTAAAAACTATTAGTTCTTTCAAAAATAACAACAGTAAGTGTATTACATGTTAACAAAAATAACATATTTTATGAAAATAACCATTTTCAAAAACAAAAAATAGTACTTAAGAAGAAGAATGGCATTGTCTTACATTTTTGCAAATGTCTTCAACGTCTGGACTGTCCTATCAGCTTCTGCATTCAATCTGTTGTGATATGTTTTTTGGGTTGAAATATATGAAGAAAATCCTAGGATCACATGGCCCCCTGTGTCCAGGGTCATACTTTGAGAACTGCTGCTCTAGATCTGTTGCTTCATTAAACGTTTCAAAGCGGTGACCGTCTATCACTCCTTCTCCATTTATTCACAGCACTACTTCCAGAAAGAGGGGTCTCCCCTCTTTGATTTGATTAGCTCCTTGGTACAGTATTTGATTAGCTCCTTGGTACAGTTCATATAGGAAAGGCAGTTCACACACTTGATTCTTTCTTTTTATTTGCCAGTTTTCAGAATGAAGTGGTTCCCTAACATCCTCCATTGATCAGAGAGGGCTTTGTTGTGGTGCGAGGGATGGAATGGCATTGATGTGTTTTAGCACTGCAGCTATTATCCTTTATGATGTTCACATCGTCTCACCGGTGACTTCAATTTGCATTTTCTTGATAACTAATGATGCCAGCAGCTTATTCAGGCCGGCTCCTGAGTCCTTTTGACTCAGTCCTATTTTTCCTTGAGAGCATCTTTGCTTTCTGGTATGACAAGCTCTAGATTCATCTTGGACATTTTCTGCCTCAGACCTGGAATCAACAATTCCTCCAATGACACCTGTTTCTTTTTAGTGGGAGATAATATTCAGAGTCTAGAATCCAGATGTCAGGGGGTACTCACTGCTACTGGATTGGTCATTATTTCTAGTCCTTTCCAGTCAGCAGAGCTAGGAAATATTATTTGTCTTAATAATTTTTTAAAAGAAATTCTTTAGGGGCTTCCCTGGTGGCGCAGTGGTTAAGAATCCACCTGCCAGTGCAGGGGACACGGGTTCGAGCCCTGGTCTGGGAAGATCTTACATTCCGCGGGGCAACTAAGCCCGTGTGCCACAACTACTGAAGCCCTCGCACCTAGAGCCCGTGCTTGGCAACAACAGAAGCCACCGCAATGAGAAGCCGGGGCACTGCAACAAAGAATAGCCCCCGCTCTCTGCAACTAGAGAAAGCCTGTGTGCAGCAATGAAGACCCAACACAGCAAACAAGCAAGCAAGAAATTTCTATTCAAATTTAAGACCTGTTTTTTTGTTTGTTTTTTGACCCAAGTGTTTTTAATTAATCTTATTGATCTTCTGTGTTTGCTTTTAACCATGCCAAATCCATGTCAGTTCTCAAGGACACCAACATAACGGCTCACTTGTTTTATTCTACAGTTCATGCACAACGCAGCTCAGAGTAACAAAGCCAACCCCACCACCAACAGCATGATTGCTAAATTTCAGTGTTTTCAGTTCTTTTGTCTATTGAGTATGTTCTGTGAGGAATATGCAGTTAAGTTACGTACCGTGTTTTAAAGTCGCTTGTTGGAGCTTCTCTGGTGGCGCAGTGGTTGAGAGTCCGCCTGCCAATGCGAGAGACACGGGTTCGTGTCCCGGTCGATGAAGATTCCACATGCTGCGGAGCGACTAGGCCTGTGAGCCATGGCCGCTGAGCCTGCGCTTCCGGATCCTGCGCGTCCGGAGCCTGTGCTCCTCAATGGGAGAGGCCACAACAGTGAGAGGCCCGCGTAGGGCAAAAAGAAACCGAAAAACAAACAAACAAAAATAAAAGTCACTTGCTATAGTTTCTCTCTTTGTGGATATGACCTTTAACTAGACATAAGGGTTCCTTTGTTTTAGTCCACTTCTGATTTTTAGGAATTTCTTTCTTTTTACATTTCATTTTTTAAAAAAATATTTATTTATTTATTATTTATTTACTTTGGCTGTGCCGGGTCTTAGCTGCAGCATGCAGGATCTTCATTGTGTCCTGCGGGATCTTTAGTTGAGGCATGTGGACTTTTTAGTTGCAGCATGCATGCGGTTTCTAGTTCCCCAACCAGGGATCAAGCCTGGGTCTCCTGCATTGGGAGAGAGAAGTCCCACCCACTGGACCACAAGGGAAGTCCCTTACGTTTCATTTTTAAATGGCATTTTAACTAATTTTTTTTAAAGAGGGAATACATTCACATAGTCAAAACCTGAGACAACATAAAAAGATATACAATGAAAAATCTTCCGGCCTCTCTTTTTCATTTTCCCCTTTCCATCCACTTTTATTAGTATCTCGATTATCCTTTCAGAGTTTGTTAAAATGCAGGCAAATATGAATATAGATTACATTCATTATTACATAATTGGTTTATCTATACATTGTTCAGCACAGTATCATTTCATAAAATTAAGTCATTTTCATTCTTTTTTATAGCTGCATAGAATTCATTTTACGAATGTAGCAAAAGTTATTTAACGAGTTCACTACTGATTGACATTTTAGTTGTTTCATATATTTTGCTATTACAAATGGTTTACATTTACTTTTGTTTTAGAATTTTGTAAAATATTTACACAGTTCCATAGCCAAATCTACAAAAAAAAAAAAATCATTTAAATCCGGTGTCCATCCCCATTCCCTCTACCCTATAACCGCTCTGCCCCGTAAGTAAACATTTAAAATTTTTGTATGGGTTTTTCTTCCATTTTTTAAAAAACTAGAAGCATATGTATATATGCATTCATATTTCCCTTTCTTAGATAAATGAAGCAGACAATACATACTTTTCTCTATCTTGATTTAAATTTTTTCAAAAGTGTGAAATAATTACAAACTTACAGAAAAGTTTTCAGTATAGTAAAAGGAACATTTTTTTTTCCATTTGAGAATAAGTTGCCAACATGATACCCCATCACCTCCGAATACTTTTATATTTTCTATTTAAAAAAAATTCTTCTACATAGCCACAATACAAACATTAAAATCGAGAAATTATCATTGATCTTCACCAAATCCTTGAACCCCACTCAGTTTTACCAGTTGTCCCAATAGTGTCCTTTATAACGAAAGGCTCCAGCTCACAATCCTGCATAATATATACTTGTCAAGTCTCTTTGGTCTCCTTCAGGCCGAAACAGTTCCTTGGTCCTTCCTTAACTTTCATGACCTCGGCAATTTTGAAAATTCCACACCCATTATTTTGTAGAATGCCTCTCAGTTGGGGTTTGCTGACGATGACTCCTCATGATTGGATCCCTCAGGTTATGGGTCTTCTGTATAAATACTCAAAAGCAATGCTGCATCCTTCTTGTTGCATCAGGAGGTACAATTTCATTTGCCCCGTTACTGATGATGTTCACTTTGAATAAGATGGTGTCTGCGGGGCTTCCCCACTGTGAACCTGCTCTCGTCTCCTTTGTTATTCATATGTATTTTGTGGGGAGATGCTTTGAGCCTATGTAAGTATCCTGTCCCTCATCAAACTTTCAATTTGCGTGTGTCTATCAGTATAGACTCATGGATTCAGATTTTATTCAATGGATTATGATTTTTACTATCACTATTTTGATGCTAATTGTCTTAGATTTGGCCTGTGGGAGCCCTTTCAAGGGGACTCCTGTGTGCTTTTGACACATCTCTATATTTCTTTGAGCACTTCCTTGGTTTTTGGTGCAAGATATCTCAGACTCATTTGTATATTTCTTGCCCGTGTACTAAAATCAACCAAGGCTCCAAGGAGTCCTGGTTCCTTTTAGTGGAAAATGGTATTTAGAAGCAATCTGGGCACTGGGGATGGACACTACCATCATAGGAGCATCATAGGTCCATCAAAGGTGCAAAATAACCTTTGCTATCACTACTGTCGCTGATCCCAGGCCCTCTTGGTGGGTAGAGCTAGGAAGTATGTTTACATTTATATTTACTTCTGGATCTATAGATGTAAATACATATTTACCTGGAACTATATTTCTATATTTATGTATAAATGACAAAACACCACAAGTTTTCCAACTCCATAGTTTCTCCTTGTTTTCTCTCTCTCAATATTTGTACCTTCCTCTCCAACAGTGAGAAATCTGGTTCCTGTTCATCTCTTAAAATATTGACTTATTTGGTTAATCCCTATATGTAACCAACCTCGAATCACAGCCACTTCTCCCCTACAGCTCCCCTCAGTGGAACAGAAGCTCTCTCACCTCTCTTGGAGTCTGATACCCCATTCTAGTCCACCCTCCTATGGGGATACCCTCCTACTCCGTTTGGCCTCTGACACTCCGTGATGGGTGGGCCTCCCATGGAGATGCCCTTCTCATCCGATTTAGGCTTTGACACCCTGCAGCGGGTGGCAGGACCGGCTGTATGGATGCCTGCCTTACACTGCTCCTGCTCTGACACCCAGCCCACGCCCTCCTGCACCAATGCCCTCCTTACCTGGCTCAGGGTCCCACCTGCACCACAGCATGCATGTCTACCTTGTTCAGCCCACTTCATGGCTTTTAGAATGAATTGTTCAGAAAGGGAAGGGAAGGGAAAAGAAGGAAGAAAAAGAGTTCCACCTTAAACATTTAAAAAAATTTTTATTTAGGGCTTCCCTGGTGGCGCAGTGGTTGAGAGTCCGCCTGCCAATGCAGGGGACACGGGTTCGTGCCCCGGTCCGGGAAGATCCCACATGCCGCGGAGCGGCTGGGCCCGTGAGCCACAACTACTGAGCCTGCGCGTCTGGAGCCTGTGCTCCGCAACGGGAGAGGCCACAGCAGTGAGAGGCCCGCGTACCACACACACACACACACACACACACACAAAATTATTTAATATATCTTCCATATCTATATCTATCTATGGAAGTAGAGATATTTTTCATTCCTTTTTTTTTAACAGTTGCAATATGTAAATATATCATGGTTTATTCAATTGCTCCTTTGTGGTGGCCATTTGAATTGTTTCCATTGTTTTGCTATTACAAATGGTTAGTTGTCAGGTATGTTTCTGAAGCACCTGGGAACAATTGACTTTGGTATTTTAGAGGTTCTGTACCCTCAGCCCTGTTCTGTATAAGCCACCAGGTGCTCCTTTTAGAACATGCCCCGGATTTCGGAGAAATCCCCCTCACCAGCCTGTCCAGTGCCAAGGATAGATGCTTGTGCCAGTCATTGGACCACAGACTGGACCTCAGGGAGGCCAAGAGCATTTGAGGGGGTTTTGAGCCCCAATTGGGGCTCTCCATGTTGAAGGGGACCAAGGATCCGATCAGAGCCTCTGTTTCAGGAAGCATGAGTTCTTTTGGCATACACGGATGAAGGTCACAAGTGCTCTGGCTATACCCAAATGGTCCTGGGATTTGTTCCATCAGAGGTCTGGGTCTCAGGACCCAGGGTGCAGCTGAGGAGACATCCTCCCATCAGCCGGTCTCCCTGCCATGAACTCCAAAGGCAAACTTGAAGAACCCTGTGCATGTAATTCTCGTAGGATATATATATGTATTTTTTAATTAATTAATTAATTAATTTTTGGCTGTGTTAGGTCTTCATTGCTGCACGCGGGCTTTCTCTAGTTGCAGCGAGCGGGGGCTACTCTTCATTGCGGTGTGTAGGCCTCTCATTGCGGTGGCTTCTCTTGTTGCGGAGCATGGGCTCTAGGCGCGCGGGTTTCAGTAGTTGCAGCGTGCGGGCTCAGTAGTTGCAGCACGTGGGCCTTAGAGTGCACGGCCTTCAGTAGTTGTGGTGTGCGGGCTTAGTTGCTCTGCGGCATGTGGGATCTTCCCGGACCAGGGCTCAAACTCGTGTCCCCTGCATTGGTAGGCAGACTCTTAACCACTGCGCCACCAGGGAAGTCCCTCGTAGGATATTAAATAAGGCTCTTTTCTCAAGTATGCTATTTATTTATTCAACACTTTTTTGCATATAGAATGCAAAGGTACATTTCCTCTTACTCTTTTTTTTTTTTTGCGGTACGCGGGCCTCTCCCTGTTGTGGCCTCTCCCGTTGCGGAGCACAGGATCCGGACGCGCAGGCCCAGTGGCCATGGCTCACGGGCCCAGCCGCTCCGCGGCATGTGGGATCTGCCCGGACCGGGGCACGAACCCGCGTCCCCTGCATCGGCAGGTGGACTCTCAACCACTGCGTCACCAGGGAAGCCCTCCTCTTACTCTTGTTATCACAAATGTCAAATTATGAATTAAAAATGCTTTATGGTAGGTGCTCTTGCCGAGTGAGTGAGTGAGTGTGTGTGTGTGTGTGTGTGTGAACGTCTCATATTTATGTGTGGGCCAGAACCGAATGAATGATTTTATGAATGAGATTCTAATCAGGATGATGCAAGGCTGCTTCAGGAGATGAGAGGCTCACCTGAGAAGGAAAGAGACATTATTTGGAGGGGAAGGAACTGGCTAAGAATTTTGAACACACGGGTTCTCCTGCTCACAGACGTGGATGGGGAACTGTCAGAGGGAGAGCAGAGAGGCTGGCGTTGATGCTCCAGAAAAGTGAGAAGAGGGATGTGGTTGATGACCGCCCTGCCAACCAGGCACAAATTATTCATGGGGAGGTATAGAGTCTGGTGGAAAAAACTCTGGGCTGGCGATAAGGAGGCTGGTGTGTGACTTTGGATGAGTTCTGTTTGGCCTTAAGCAAGTCACTTAAACTCTGCGCTGAAGCACCTGTGGCTGCTCATGTCCCACAGGGCAGGAATCCGCCCTCTGTATCTCACAGGACCGAGTAGGTTACTAGGTACAAAATGTCAATGTCTAAAATCCTTTCTGCAACAAGGCAGGGTATAAACAGACAGACAGGGACTTCTCTGGTGGTCCAGTGGTTGGGACTCCACGCTCCCAATGCAGGGGGCCCAGATTCGATCCCTGGTCAGGGAACTAGATCCCGCGTGCCACAACTAAGACACAGCGCAGCCAAATAAATAAATAAATAGTTAAAACAAAGCAAAACCAAAAAACTCAGAAAGACAGACCAATAAAACCCAAGGCATCGGGGTCCAGGGTGGAGAGTGAGGCCCAGCCCAGGAAAGCCATGTACCCAAGTGTCCCAGGAGCATCTTGATCCTGACTCTATGGGGAGAGAGCCACCTGGTGTGTGTCTGGCGGGGAGCTGCATGGAACACAGCGGCCGGCGGGGTGCCGGGCACCCCAGGAAGAGTCAGGATTATCCAGGGTAGAGGCCCTGGCAGGAATACAGGTCATTCCCCTTGCAAAAATGAAATTCACATCTCAGGTGGTATCAGTATAGAGAAGACAGCTGGGCACAGAAGTGTCCGGGGACGCTGTGAGGACAGGTGATCGCGTCACATGACAGCGCTACACAGGGATTCCACCTGACTCCTCCTTTCTGCTGGTCTGGGCTCTCAGAACGTGGCGGCTGGCTCTTTCCGCAGACCAGCGTGTGTTTCCTCAGGGCTGTCTCTGGGGCCAGAGCTGCGTGAACATGGGCCCCTGAGCCTCCACCCACATGCACCCTGGGCCCAGCTGGGGAGCCTGAGATGGCCTCTTGGCCACCACCAGCACATGCATTAGTAATATCCACTGATCCTGCTGGCCCTGCGCCCTGTTTCCAGAGTGGGGCAGTAACCGGAGTCCAGGTGCCCCCTGCTTTCCAGACTCCACCCTATGGTGGGACCATCGGATACCTCTTCTTTTCCTGGTCCTCGATCTCTGCATCAAAATGAAAAGCAAAGAAGTTATTTCTCCTCCGACATCCTGAGCACTGCTTATTCACATTGTCACTTCTTTCAGAGCTTTCCCCAAGATGCAAGTGTTAGGAGGTGACCTGGGAGACCTCTTAGGGCACCTTGGCTGAGGTGCAAGGCCTTCCTGGGCTGGGCCTCAGTTTCCTCACCTGGAGTGCTCCCGTCTGTTCTGAGGCTGGGATTCCGGGGTTCTGGGACTTGGTCCCTGCCCTAATGGGGGTTGTAGTGGATGGTGGGGGACACGGCAGGGCCGCAGTCAGACCACAGCAGGGTAACTGTGTGTGCCAAAGAGCAGCAGAGGCCCAGCTGCGGGGGCTCCTCAGAGGGCATCCTAGACCAAGTAGGTCTGGAGGATGGTAAGAGTCAAGGAGAATGGCGGGGTGCAGGAGGCACTGCTCACACCTCAGCCATCCTCTGGCCCAGGAGGGAGGGAGGAGGCTTTGGGAAGCTTCTCTCACCCTGGGCCTGCAGGAAGCTCCTCTTCCCTTCCCAGGGGCAGAGGTTTGGGCCCTGCCTCCCCCTGCACCACCCTTCACTCCCACAGCTGCTCTGGGATGTCCCCAAGGGACTCCAGCTCTGTGCTGGGGCCTGTGACCTGTCTCTGGCAGCTGTCCTTGGGTGGGAAGGACCTGGACACCCCAAAATACTTCTCCTAGGAGTCCTGTAATTCTCCCTGTGAGAGATAAGGCATTGTTACCTGAACACGTATCACACTGGCGAAGAAAACACCTCCAGGAATGAGGCCTTCGGCGAGAGGATGGATAGGCCTGTGCAGGAAGGAAAACTTTGGGGGGAGGGGGTATATCTTAGGTGGGCAAGTGGGGGTCTGGGGCAGCCCAAAGGCACTGAGAAAGTGCAGACAAAAGGGAAGCGGGAGGGCGGGGCCAGCCCAGGCTCCTTGGGTGACCAGCTGTGTGACCTTAGAGGGCAGTCAGCCCACTTCCTGCTCACCCACCCATGGCCCTGAGTGTATCTCAAGACTGGCTCTGAACAGAGCTACCTTTACCTGTGGAGGCTGACATCTGGGTCCACAATGGGTGTAGGCTGGGACAGAGACACGGGTCTCGGGACAGGATGACCAGAGTGGTCTTCTCTGGCTGAAGCTTTCACAAGAGCCCAGAGTTTCAACTGACTGCGCAACACCAGGCTCTGGGGGTCAGGACCAGAGGCCTCGCCCCAGTGCCCACCTTGCCTAGTGGCTGCAGCTGCCCAGCACCAACACCCTGGGCCTGGGGATCCTGGTGGTAGAACTGGGTTCTGGAGAGATAAGCAGACAGATGGTGGGAGCTGAGACCCTGGACCAGGGTGAGGACATCACCCACCCTCCGAGCTTGGTTCTTGTTGGCCCGTCCAGGGCACCAAACCCCTGGGCAGGAGGGAGGGTATCAGAGAGAGAGAGCGTGCCCCAGCCCAGCCAGGCTCAGAGGCCCGGCAGCAAGCGAGGGGTGGGCTCTCTCCCTGGAGGCTCAGGGCCCCCCTGTCCCCAGCTTCCCAGGCAGCCAGCTCAGCAGCCTGGGTTTCTAGCGCCCGCCATGGCCCTGCTCGTGCAGTCACAGCTGAGAGGCAGCCGTTGAATAATTCAGCAGCGCTGGGTATCTTGATTCCCCGTGGAAGGCCAACTGCTGGCCCCATAGACCTCCACCTGGGCAGCGAAGCAGATTCCGGGCGTCCCCAGAGCTTCTCCACACCCCGGAGGGTCTCGCTCTCTCACCAGGTCCAAAACTCTCCTCCACCATGCTTTCCCCACAGCTGTGACCCTGCCAGAGCCATCTTTGTCATTTCCCTCTCCTCCATCCCATGTCACCAAGTCTTTCCAATTCCATCCCAGAAACCCCTTTTTATGAGATCCATCTTCCTGGCCTCCACCCTGGTGCAGACCAACACCGTCCTGGACCCCCGACAGACCCTGGCTGGGCTCCCCGCCTGCAGAATAGCACCATTTGCCCTGTGCACGATTGCTCACATCTCCCCTGCTTCCAGCGCATTCACGGTTCCCACATCTCAGGATCAAGTCCTGCTTCCTACCCTGGTTCCACAGCTCTGCCTGCCTCCCGGGCCCTGCCTGCACCTCCACCCCTGTGCCTTTCACTCCCCCTACCCCCCACTGCAGGATCTGGGAACAATGTCTGTGTGGTCCCCCTCAGGCTGTTCCAGCCTCTCAGCATTAATTTAGGCCTCTTCCTCAGCCTGGGATATCGCCCCCATCCTCCACCTCCCCAGCTGCCACTCAGCTCGGAAGATGCAGCTCATGTCTCCTCCTCCAAGGAGCCTTCCCTGAGCACCATGGCCCCATGCCGCCCTGCCTGTGTCTCCATCACAGCCCTTTCCGCAGAGTTTGTAACTGTCCAGTCCCGTGTCTGTCTTTTCCACCAGGGTATGGAATATAAATATCTACCTTTCCTTAGGTGTTTATCAGGTATTCTACCCTTTCTTTCTTTTTCTTTTACATTTTTCATTTACACCCCTTTTTTTGGTTAAGATACACATAACATAAAATGTACCATTTTAACTGGTTTGTTCTGTTTTAACTGAAGTGTACCCTTCAGTGGTATTAAGCACATTCACAGTGTTGTACAACCATCACCGCTCTCCATTTCCAGATCTCATGCTCCTCTCGTCAGATGGGACTCCTCTCCTTATCAAGTCAGGTCAAGGCCCAGTTCATCCCCGCATCCT
Source organism: Monodon monoceros (assembly GCF_005190385.1). NCBI lineage: Eukaryota > Metazoa > Chordata > Mammalia > Artiodactyla > Monodontidae > Monodon > Monodon monoceros. The sequence continues at coordinate 82,686,736 of NW_021703776.1, forward strand.
CCTCCATGCAGCCCTCCTGCACACCTTGGCCTCACCCTTCTTGCTGAAGGAACACACATGGAAAAATCTGCCACTTATTTATCTCCTACCTTGGAGTGACTACGTGGAATGTGGGTGTCGTTGCATTGGCACTGTCTGCTCAAATAAATTACAAACTGTTTGAGACGAGGGCCTAGGTCTCATATGCCTTCAGTTACATCCCCTTCCTCCCTGACCCATAATGCAAATCTGGGCACACAGAAGGATCCAGTAAATATCAGCCAATAGAAGTGTCTAGCTGGTATCATGGCCTGGAGGGACATCAGATCATAGGACATTTGTGCCATCTCTGCCAGGTAGGAATTGAACTAAGCTGCTAGAACTGGCAGAGACTGCCAGTGTGTCCCCGGAGCTACTCCTTACTAATAGAACTCCAGCGTTTTAGAACCCAAATTTTTAAAATATAAATCACAATACTTTTACCTAATAGCAGAACTTTAAAAAACTTCTATAATGAAACATTTATTATCTACTCAAAAGTAGAGAGGATGTATAATGAACTCCCATGTACCCATCACTCAGCTTCAGCAATTGTTAATACATGGCTAATCCTGTTTCATCTATTACATCCCCACCCACTACTGGGTTATTCTGAAACAAATCCAAACATCATATTATTTCATCCATAAATTCAATATGTATTTTTAAAAGGTAGTCTTTGAACATGTGTATACACACACAATATAAAACAATACCTTTCTCACCTATAAAAAACAAGAATAATTTCTTAATATCATCACATACCACTAATTGTTCAAATTTCCGCAATTGTCTCATAATTTTTTAAATAACTGACTGTTCCAACAGATTCCCAAAACACGAGGTCCACATATTGCATTAGTAGAACCCCAGTTTTATTCAAGGGGGCAATGTGCCCAGCTGAAGAAGTACATTTCCCCCACTTCCCTGTGCCTCAGTTTGGCCAAGGAGGTATAAGTGGAAGCGTGGAAGAGGCTTCCAAGAAGACTCCTTAAAAGGAGTTGTCAGGTGGGAGATAAAGACCTTTTATTCTTCCCTCCTTCCTTCTTCTTATTGCCTAGAATTTGGAATATGGTTTCTGAACCTCTAGCAGCTCTCCTGGACTGTGAGGGGACATGTGCAAAGTGGAAGCCAAAACTAGGATGACAGACAGAGAGTAGGAACCTAACTTCCCACTCCACTGTTATTTCTAGTCTATACTATCGAGTAATTTAATATTAGGTTCAGTTGTAATAAATAGAAAACAAAACAAAAATTTTAAAGCAGTGGCTTAAATATGATAGAAATTATTTTTCTCTCTCCTATAATGTAAGTGTTGAGATAAGCAGTCTAGGGCTAATATAGTGGTTCCACAAGGTCATAGAGTATTAGATATCTATGGTTGTGTAACTACACCCCAAACTTAGAGGCTTAAAACTACAAACACTGCTTCTCTGTTTCAGTTTCTGAGGGTCGGGAATCTGGGATCCGTGAGGCCTGGGCTGCAGTCATTCCTAGCTTGACTGGGTCTGGAGGAGACACTAGTTTAGGGCTTCAATTCCCAGTCATGTGGGTCTCTCCAAAGGGCAGCTCAAAACCCATCAGCTGACTCCCACCCCCTATAGCGAGAGGCCCAAGACAGAAAGAAGGAGCAAGACAGAGGGCGCTCAAGGTGGAGGCTGTGGTCTTCCACTGGGTCTCAGAAGCAATACCCCCTAAGCCTCTCTTATCCTTCCTGCCCCTTTCTCCTGCCCTTGTGCTCCAGACCCCCATTGCTCCTGCCCTGCTGCCCTGCCCCACCTGCCCCTGCAGCCTGTGCCATTGTCCCTCCTTGCCCAACCCTCTCACTTCTGCAGAACACTTTGGGCCCCTGTCCACTACTGTCTCTCTCTCTCCTTTTCTGTATTTTTGTTTTGTGCCTCTGATGCCTGACTTGGCCCCAAGCCACCATTCAGTCTCCTTTCCCTGCATACCTCCAGGCCAGCTAGAACCCTGAGACTGCCCACCCCCTTCATCTCCCCCCCAGACCCACTCGCACCTCCTTGCACATCCCTGGCCACTCCCTTACCTGGGCTGCCCTGTGCCTTTCTCTCTATATACAACCCCTTCCCTTCCAGCCAGGCCGTGATCAAACCCCTTCTTCCAGGAAGCCCCCTCGTTGTGGTTTGTGGTTCTTTTGAGAACTTTATTCCTCCCTGCCCAAAAGGTCAGCTGGGGAGGCCAGGTCAGGCGGGGTAAGTTGCCTCTCCCCTTCCGGGAGTAACAGAGGGTTTGTAGAGTGGCGGGCACAGTGGTAGTACGCACATCAACTTTGGTGCCTATATGCTGAATTCCCTTTCTGCTCTGGGGGCTCTTTCCGTAGAGGGAAACCTCACGTTGAAGAGGTCTCCATCCCTCGCCTCCGGGTCCCCACCCACTAGCACAGCGTCCTGGCTGCTGCCGGGACTTTTCTGTCTTCAGCACTTGAAGCAGAGAGGAGGGATGGTTAGATTCAGTGGGTGGCCGGGCAGTCTGAGGGGTGGACTTGTTCTGGCCGGGTTGCTCCCGAGGCCGGTCTCCGAAGTTCCTCAGCTCCTTTCATTTTCCAAGTCTGGTCTTAGAGCCTTCCAGGAATTCTGGGGCCCCGCCTTGACCTTCCAACAAGCCGCTGCTTACTTAAGCACTCTCATCTGTCGCTGGCCACCAGGAGCCACGGCCAAGGGTGCAGACAGGCTGGGAGGCTCTGGATCCTACTGAGACGGGCAAGGAGGGTCAAGGCCAGGGGAAGGGGGGGCGGGGGGCGGCCTCTGCGGCACTAATGGGGGACCCCGGGTGGGGCCCATGTCTCAGGCTTGTGTTTGCGTGACCTCGTTGGTTTTCCTTCTGGCAACTGCAGGGCACCTCGGCAGGTCCAAGTGGGGTCTCCCGCGTGCGAGACGCCCGGAGGCCTCCGGGTCCCACCCGCGTCGGCTGGGCGGGCGCAGGGGCTGAAGGGCGGGGCCTCCCGGGAGCCAGGGCCGCAGCGCGAGACCCGCGCGCCCCCTGGTGGCGGAGGGGGGGCGCGCTAAGATGGCCGGGGCTGGGCCGCGCCCCTCCGCGCCCGCCCCGGGCCCTTCGCCGCAGCCGGCTCGAGGAAGAGTCCCCAGACTCGTGGAGGAGCCACTTCCGTCCCCACAGGGGACACCTGCGAGCCCCCGGAGGGACTGTAGCGTGAGATCGCGGGCTCTAGCCAGCAGCGCGCGGCGGGGCGCACGGTCGGGGTCGCCCTCGCGTCCTGGAAGCCACGCCCCCGGGCCGGGGGGCTGCGGCGGCCGGACCCAGAGGGTGCCCCCCCCCCCACCAACCCCGGCCCCGATTCGCCCGCGGCCTGTGGGCTCTGCACGACCCCAGAACATTCCCTGCGGAGGGTGAGGTTATGGGTTCTGCGCCAGATCCCCCATAGAAGTCGCTTTTGTGGTTTATTTGCGTGTCCTAAAAATTCCTGCTCTACCTGGAGGCTTCCAGGGCTGCACCGTCCAGTAGGTGGCCACGACGAGCCACTTGTGGCTCTTGACCCGTGCCAGGTGGTGACTGAGGGACTGAATTTTTCATCTTATTTAATTATAATTAACTTAAATTTTAAAACAAGCAGTGTACATTTTTCTGTAACCCAACTTTGTTTTGGTAGGACTACGTGTTACCTTTAACGTTGAAAATGGAAGCGTCCAAATTGAGATGTGCTGTGTAAAATACACACGGGATTTCAAAGTTAGTACAAAATTGAGAATGCAAAATATCTCATTCATTTTTAAATAGTAATTACACACTGAAATAATATTTTGGATGGATTGAGTTAAATAAAACATTAATTTTGTTTTAAAAGAAACGTAGCTATTAGAAAGTTTTAATTATTTATGTAGATGGCATTCTATTTTTATATTTCTGCTCTAGGGTTCAGTCTGAGTTTTATTTTCTGACTCCACTGCAGGGCCCAGAGGGTGGGGTCACTGCTATCAGTGGAAATGGGGATGTGTGTAGGGAAAGGCCCTGACCCTCAAGGACCAAGCCCACAGGGCCTCTGGGCAGGTCAGCCAGGCTCACCCGGTCAACCAGGAGGCATCTCGTAGGAGCCCCAGGTGGCAGGATGAGGCTCACACAGACACAGGTGCCGACAGCCCCAGTCGAGCATGGAAAGAACACTCACCTGTGGCCTGAAGATGTGGGTCCAGCATTGGCTGTGCCACGAACTCTGTGTGCCCAGGTGTATTGGCACCTCACAAGGAGTTAATGTGAAGGGGCCAAGTCCTGGTCCACTTCCAGAGGGGCTCGCAGGGCCAGTGTGAGGATCACAAGGGGAAGGCCTCTCCGGCCACTGCTGATGCTGGTTGTCTGCGGAGGAGGGCACTGTGGAAGACTTGTGATCACAAGTTTCTGGAATGCTGATTTGTTACCAGCACATAATTTTTTGAAATCTGTAGAAGAGCACCTTTTTTTTTTTTTTTTTGCGGTATGCGGGCCTCTCACGTTGCGGAGCACAGGCTCCGGACGCGCAGGCTCAGCGGCCATGGCTCAGGGGCCCAGCCGCTCCGCGGCATGTGGGATCTTCCCGGACCGGGGCACGAACCCGTGTCCCCTGCATCGGCAGGCGGACTCTCAACCACTGCGCCACCAGGGAAGCCCGAAGAGCATCTTTTAAACGCTTTGTTCCACACTTTTACATGCACGTTAGTAGACTGTGGCAGGCACCTGATCCACTGTTTATAGAGCTGGAGAGAACAGAACTTAGGCTGAAGCTTCTCAAAGGGAGCTGCTAGCTCTGTGCTGCCTGATTTAGGTGGTAGGAGCCAAGGGAAGGGGAGCTGAGAGAGACCTGAAGGCCAAACTCTACCGGCTGTCCAGCAGCCCCCTCCCAGGTTAATTGTCAATGATGGGGCAGCCAGAAGGGCCAAGTTTGCCTTTTAGGGAGCCCAGGTCTGTTCCTGCCACCCCCGTCATTTGACACCAGAAGCCAAGTTTGAGCCCCAAATAGCTCTGAGGAGCCCTGGCCCTTTTTCAAAATTAAACATCCTTCATTATAGACATATATGCGTCTACCCCGCCCCCCCCAACACACACACACACACAAAGTGAGAGGGGAAACGCCCCTGTGTCTTTTACCTTCAAACATTAAATCCCTAGTAAGGGTAACTCTGCAGTTCTAAGAAGTTCTGGGTGCACAAACCCTACCATGTGAGGCACTGGAGAGCAAGGTTGGCCCAAGGCAGACTGTCCCAGGTTCACTCGGGCATCTGAGTCCCTGAGAAACCTGTGGGCTCTGCATAAACAAAGCTGCTCAGTCTGCCAGGTGGCCCCCAGGCCTCCGCAGGTCCAAGGATTGTGGGAGCCAAACAAATCCTCTTTGCCCTCGTTCTAGGTAGGGAGCAGAAAACACCAGGGCCCAGTGTCATAGAAATTTATTCCCTGGGGTAGAGAGCAGCCTTCAGAGATAAGAAGAGCTTAAAGTAAGTAAAAGTTCTGGGGCTCTGAGCCCATAACTTTCTGTTCCAGGACAATATGTTTCAGAAACCCTGCATCCCCCTTCTCAGGAAAGGGGCAGTGCCTCAGGCAGGCAGTGGAGAGCCACCTGCTGCTTGGGAAGCAGCTGGACTGAGGCTGAGAGGTAAGAGTGATGCTGGGAGAAATTGCTGGTGGGGGAGGGACCCAAGCCCCACTGGATGCACTGAGATTCCTCATGGAATGTTTTTTTTTTTTAAATGAATTTATTTATTTATGGCTTTGTTGGGTCTTCATTGCTGCGGGCAGGCTTTCTCCAGTTGCGGCGAGCAGGGGCTACTCTTCGTTGCGGTGCGCGGGCGTCTCATTGCTGTGGCTCCTCTTGTTGCAGAGCACGGACTCTAGGCGCACAGGCTTCAGTAGTTGTGGCGCTCAGGCTCAGTAGTTGTGGTGCACGGGCTTAGTTGCTCCGCAGCATGTGGGATCTTCTCGGAACAGGGCTCGAATCCGTATCCTCTGCATTGGCAGGTGGATTCCCAACCACTGCGCCACCAGGGAAGTCCCCCTCATGGGGTTTTTAAAAGCAGCTGCCTGCGTGAGATCAATAGGATGACTGTTCATGTGACCCATAGATCTAATTCTTTCAGCTGGAAAATGGGTGCTCTAAATTCCCAAAGCTCTTTGGGTCCTAAAACTCTAACCTCTGGTCTTGAAACCTTGGTGTTTTTCAGGTTGATATAATATCCTCTCTCAGGATACTGAGTCCTATGGTATGGTTTCATTTCAGAGCCTGTATGGAGTTCTGAGTCACAAAGTGTCAGTCAGAACCTACTAGTTTAGGGACCACATGTTAGAGATGAACCTGAGGCCCACAGAGCTCAAGGCCGCACAGCTGGTTATCAGAAGAGATGGCACCAGGACTCACAGCACTGGTTCCGTCCTTTGGTCCACTGTGACCATGGCTGAGGAGTTAGTGAAGACCAACAGCAAAGCCTTCTGTTGACTGTTTCGCTTCTGAGCACTGGAGGCAGCCAGGGGCGCTTGAGATGTCTGTTGGCAGGATTCCTGGGTGGCCTTATCCTCCTCCTCTCTGGTAGATACAAAGCTGTGCCTACAGTCAACTACATCGGGATGCAGTGAGGAAAAAAAGGAGTGTGGGGGAAATGAATAAGGAGAAGAAAACAGTGGAAGAGAGTTGGGGGAATGAGGGCATGTGACCAAAGGACAACTTTTCCCTTTGTCTAAAGGGTCTTCTAACTAAATCCAGCAAAAGTAAATAGACTAATGAGGCAACATCGCCACCTGGTGGCAGATGAGGACATATGCTTTTAGAAAGGAACTGAAATGTTGGGCTAATGCAGTGATCAGCTTCAGAAGCAACACCCACGGCTTTCCCCCTTCCTTGTTGAGGCAGACCAGCCCCAGCAGGAAGCTGTACTGTCTGTGAACTCCAGACCAAGTGGGTACGCTTTGCTCAGCATTAGTTAACAGGGTCTAGAGGTTTGGGCTGAATGGCAACACAGGAGCCATACCTGTTGATCCACATGGGGGTAGGCGGGGTCCTCCAGGCTACAGGACTTCACAGAACAGATGGCTTTTCAAGGCTCTGGTAGAGAAGCCTCAGAGCCAGCCCTGTTTATAGCCAGCAGTCACCTGCCACTCCAGGCATAGGGGTAGGGCTCTTGTAGATAGGGCCTCTCAGTTACTACTGCCTACATATGACAATCCCTTCCCAAACTAACCCAGTCACCTGCCTCGTAAGAGAGTCTCAGTTAAAAAAAAAAAAAAAAAAAAAAAAGCAAGCCATCGTCTGCTGCTCAGAGGAGCCGGATGAGTAGGGAGGGTGTTCTAAAATATCGGGCTTAGTAATCATGGGGGCTATTATCTTATTGATCAAGGTCCAGCCATTTGCCAAGGTATATACACATTTTATTTAAAAAAGTTTACAGTTTTCATTATACACAACTATTAAGAGGTTATAGTCAGAGGAGGCATTTGTCCTGTTGACAGAAGTGCCCACTAGATCATCACAATGCAAGGTAAAAGGTGGAAGGGAGGAGAGGGGGCAAGGAAAAAAATAAGTGATAAAAAGCTTAGATTTCAATTAAGGGCTGGTAAGTCCCTTTTATCTCTTCAAGTATCACACAATATGTACCAAATACAATCAGTAAATAATGGCCATTTCTTCCCAAGCCCACAGCCAAGATGAATATTTGCTGAATTAAGAGTCCTGGCCCTTCCTCAGGTGAGTGGAGAAACGGCATACCTGAGGGTTTACTCTCCCTTCCCCCCAAGGGGCCTCCACTCCATTCAGTCCCTAATGGAATCACCAAGGTGTTCAGTGGCCAGAGAAAATATGAACATGGATTCAGAAGTCCAAAGAAATGCAGGTCTTTGAGCTCAATCAGAAATGATTTCAGTCAACAAGGCTGTGAACCCAGTCAGGAAGTTGGTGAGATGAATAAAACTCTTAACTTCTGTTAATGGCTTTCACTTTTCTAATTGAGTCCCTAGAACACAGAAGGGTCACATGCCATTTGAAGTCAAACACTAGTTCCCAGAAAGTTGGTATCTAACAACTTCACCACGGGGCTAGCAGAGGATCTGTCTTTCATGATTCTCAGCCATCCCAATAGGAGGCCTAATAAAAAGCAAGTGTCAGGCCAAGGCCAACTAGGGCTTCAGGGAGCCTTGCGAGGGAAAAAATTCCTTCGAGGGGAGACACTCTTCTGGAGCTTAGATCAGCCAGTTGGCAATTAGAACAGCTTTTGGAGTGGAAGAAAAACGTTAGGTACTGGAGAGATATATGGCAACTTCTGATAATTATCTCACTAGTATAAAACGCTGGTTGAAACTGCACAGCAACCTCAAGGAGCGCGATACGACTGAAGACAAAAGAGCAAACACGCCAGTGTCTAGGTTGGCTACCTTAAAACGCAACCCACGAGGCCCCGGTGCTGGGGCGGCTGGAGGGTAGCGGATTGCAGGCTGCTGTGGTGCAGCCATCTTGCTTGTTGGTGTTTGGCGAGAGCTGGAGCTCAGTCATTTGAACAGGGGCAAAGAATGGCTTGCGCAGGTAAACCACAAGGCAGGATTTCAAAAATGATGGGTACTAAAGAAGGGAAGGGAAGGGAAGGGAAACTGCCAGAAGCAGCTCTGACCTACCACCACCACCTTTAAAAGCAATAATGTGCAGCCTTTCTGAGGGGCTCTGAATGCTTCTCTGAGTGTTATGATGGGACAACGTGGAAAAAGCTTTTGGTGTCATACCACCCCCTGCTCCAGACTCACTCTACCAACTACTACTGGGGGCCCAGAGTCCTCAGAATCACAGCCAGGCCCTCTTCCAGCTTCCTCTCCTACTCCTACCTCTCCCAGGCACAGGGAAGGGACGAAAAGTTAGTGTAAGAAGGGATACTGTTCAACATATCAAAAGTCAATTTCCAAGTGGAGAGGAAAAGCTCCACACAGAGCCAAAAACATGCATGGGATCAAGGTTAGTGCCCCAAAAGGATAGACTTGCACAGAATGAGAGGGTACAGTGTGATCTGGGCAGCAATTTCCAGGAGCTTCCAGTGCTAGCAGAGAAGCCTAGTTACACCTTCATCACACAGACTTGGATGGGCGCGCACACACGTGCATACACACTGTAGCCATACTCAGATCTGCTTCTTAACCCCTGCAACCTCCAACAAATCTTCATTTGGAAATTCTGCACCAACAGATTCCTAGTGCTGGAGTTCTCGATCACAGGCAAGCTGATGTCTTTTGGTTAGAGAAACATGGATTTAGTCAGGGAGCAGAGCTGTGGCACTGCTCACATACCATCCCTAAACTTGGTTCTACTAGCTTTTGTTTTTGTTTTTTGACAAGATTAAAAGCAATTATTATCTGGACATTATTTTCTTTGAAAGGTAATTAGAACACTATTGTTTATACAATATTGAAAAAATACAGTTTTTTATTGTTTGAACTCAAATCACCACCCAGCACTTTAAGCCTACCCTAAGTCGCACCTACAAATAACGGTTATAGCACAAGCAAACTGCTAATTCAGCAGGTAAGCAAGTTAGACAGTGCCAGCAGAGACCCTCCCTCCCCCAAAGTAATGAGAAGACAACGTGCTAGATAAGAGTTAAAGTACTCCATTACATGTTAAATAGTTAATACTACCCTTCCAACAAGCCACAAATGCTAGATAGATAACTCAGTACGGTTAACTAACCACAGCCCTACATAACTGCACTTTTAATTTTTTTTTTAAAAAGAAAACCTTTTGCTTCATGCCCGTAATTAACATAAAATAAGTAAATTCTTTGTTTTTTATTTAGGAAAATAATCATGCTAAAAACAAGTTGTACTTTATATAGATTTTCAAAGAAAAGATTGTGCTTTTTGAATAAAAAAGATAGGGTATCTTCAATCTCATTGACTCAAATTTTGTGGAATATAGCACTTATAAACTAAAAACACACAGAGAGAAGGATTAAATTATCCCAGTAGGACATTCAAAAATCATCTCGAGAAGATTTCAGGATTGGCTAATTTTACTATTGTCCTACTGGTTGTGTCAACCACCCCCCACCCCCCTCCACCAGCTAATGTCTGAAGTTCTCCAAATTCAGCAGGCAACACTCAGATCTGAAAGAAACTCTGCCAGCAACCTGGACATATGGTTAGCTGAGTAAACATTTGATTAGCAGGCATTTAAACTGATTTCCTCTTAACACATACAGGAGAGAAAATTCTCTTCCTTCAAAACCTGTTCTACATCGTATTTCTGAATCCTTTCCTCCTATTCAGTCTCACTCTGAAAAAAAAAAAAAAAAAGCTGTTTGTTTTTCCCATGTAGAGTCACTTTGGGTACAAGAACCTTTATTTGTTCCAATTATTACTCATTTTAAATTTAGAATGTGAGTTGGGTCTAAAATACCTATTTCCCACTCCCACGAGCAGACGATGATCAGGCTGCTGCCAAAAGCAGCAGCAGAAGGGAAAACAAAATCAAAACCTGAATGAGAGTACCCAGGAGTCACAGCCACCAGAAGGGTCTTCTTCCCAAGTCTAATGGTCCACTGAGTGGCTGTCCAAGGAGGAGGCCATCTCTTGGTAGGTGAAGATTAAATTTGCAACCTAAGCACAATGCACACACACCGAAAAGAAAAAAAAAAACCAAACCCCACAACCATCCTCAAATATAAAGCTCTGAGTCCAGGGTAGCAGTCTCACAGTGGCCAACAACAGGATGAGGATGTGACTCTGCACATGTTGGATGAGAGGAAACATCTTCCCAGTCACTTTTCTCCTCCTGTCCTGTCCTCTCAAAAAACAGGTCTGGATTACAAATTCTACCCCCAAGAAAAAGAATCAGATTCAGAAAACATTTCCAAAAGGTTCTCCAAAGCAAAACACTTGTGGCTGCAGGGCCTGGTAGCGAGAAGGGCAGGAATCTACATATAAAAAGGTACTTAAAATCCAAGTCAAAAAAATTGTTTTAAGTTTCAATACTCCAATTAGCTCCCTGTTTTATACTGTTACTCCACAGAAATGGGGCCACCTAGGATGCACAGGAAGAAGCAGCTCTGATTCTGACATGGCTGGCTCTAAATGCTCCCAAGCAGGGCTTTTCCTCCCCAATTTCTTCCTTTCCCGTTTGAAAAAGTACTATTCTATCTTCACATCCAAGAGCTGGTTGGTTTGGTTTGTTTCTTTGGAACCATCAATAAAAGAAGCAACTTTTTCCTGTTATTTTTACTCATGTCTATCTATCAGAGCGGCTGTTTCTTTTGACAGTTCAGTAGCACACAGGCTGACTTGACTAAATGGACTTATGAATGCATGCATTCGGACCGCATATTGCTACCAAAATGGAATGTGGGAATATGCTATGCACCTCAGGTTGAGAAATGACCAAGAAATCAAGATCTAAAGGGTGATATATAATATATATATATCAATGCTATTATTCATAAAAACCTTGTTTAGTAATAAAAAAAATTGCTTTGTTTAAATATGAATATTATAGTCTGCTTCTCATGGTTAGGAAATAATAGTCTTTCTGAAAAGCAGGTGCTTTTTCTACTACAACTCCATATCCTGGGCCTCATCTTCCGAAAAGTCAGACATAGAACTCTCCGATGAGCTGTCTCCGGTGCCCTCTTCCTGTTCTTTCAGTGCCTCCTCTGTTGCATATTTCTGGATGTACTCTGCACAGGGGGTTGGGATAAAGAAAACACAAGGATAGTGAGCAGGCAGGCATGTGCTTCAGCGATCCCAAAGCTGGCAAGTCCCAGGGAGGTTCAAGCTTTCCCTATTCGGTTTGGGAAGTAGGGAACAGACAATGACAAAGATGACAGTTATTATAGTCACTAAAGCTAAGGGGAAAATTGTGCAGGGAGGTGTCTTTGGAGTTTATGCATTTCACCCCCTTAGTAAGAGAGGCAAATCTGAACACTTGATTTGCAGGGGAACAGATACACTGCACCGCCATGCTAGATCTTCTTTGGGCCATTACCTCCCACGTGGATGTGTACGAGACAGCCGACCACCCTGGGCCTCGCCTGCAAGGCTCAGGAAGGTCGGCAGACGTCCAGGACAGTGTCTGGGGTTAACCAGGCCCCAGTTTTCCAGCCAGGGCGCTCTCACTCTCTCCTTGTTGCCTACTGACATGGCTGCACTCCTCCAAACTTGATGGACTGGGGAAATGTAAACCTCACATTTTCTTTTACTTTCTATGTTAATAAAACTATTCACCCCCCAGATAGAACAAGACTAGTTATGATTCCATAGTAACTTATAAGGAAATCCTCCATCATTTTTAGATTTGCAGTTATATAATTATAGTCAGCCCAAATCTATTATTTTAGAAATAGATTTTAGTCTGAACAGATCCTGCCTGTCAGGTTTTTGAAGCAGCTGGTGAAGACAGTCTCTCAATCTGCTCAGGAATGAGCTGCTACCTGGGGACCCAGCTAGCCTGAGTGACTGTACCACCCATTAATTTATTTACCTGAAGGTTTATGATGCTATAGCCTAGGCTGTATCTGCTAGCTGAAAAAAATGCTAAGAATTGCTGAATACACAATTAAACGCTTTCCTAAAACTCTAGGTGCAGATGGTTTTTCAAGTAAGTAGCCTACACACAATATGAAACGACAGGTCAGAATCCTATCCAGAAAAACACATCCTCATGTCCGAATGCTTTGTTTTTCCTCCTATGGAGTTGCAGGGACTAGAAGAGAAGGTATATGGGCCAAGTCTGAATGATGCAGTGCAGGGCCAGCTAAGATTATTTTCTATATTTTCAAAGGGCTGTTAAAAAGGAAGAAAGAAAGAAAGAATGAGTATGTGACAGAGACCATATGTGGCCAAATCTGGGCCTTTACAGAAAAAGTTTGCAGGCTTCTGACTTACACCCCTGCAGATTGATTGGAGCAAAATTTTATGCTGAGATAATGAGATTTCAAAAGCCCCTGGCTAGGTAGGAACTTGCCTTCATTTTTTTGAGAGTGAGAGAAATGTTTACTAAAGTCTTAGAAATTGTATTTTTATTCTCTATTGGGTTGGCTACTTTTTCTTCCTTTGTAGAAAGAAGTTGCTGCACTTTGGCACGGCTCTTGGACACTGTAAATTGATACTATCAGCCTTCTTCAGTATATTCAAGGAGACCAATGTGTATTAAGTGCTTACTGGGACAAGGCCTTTCAGGAGATAGAAAAATGAAGAGCAAGGTCACTAATGAGCAGGAAACACAGACAAAGATAAAAGCAGTTAGGGGGTTAAGTGCCATCAATGGGAAGCAGGAGGAAGGGACTGTGGCCCCTGAGAGCCAGGAAGGCAGTGTCTGCACTGACCCTTGAAGCAGCTCTGGCAGCTGCAGCATAGGAGACACCACTCCAGGGGAAAGGCATAGACAGCCTCGCCAAAGCACAGGGGAGAAGGAAGTGGCTGGGATATTAAAACACATTAGGAGAGAACTACATTTGTTGTCTTTCTTTTAAAAAATCTGAAGCAAGTAAGGCAAAATGTACAGGTTTTGCTACAGTTGGATAGTGGGTATGTAGTTAAGTCACTCTGTTTTTCTGTATGGTTGAAAACTCTCCCTGAAGAACTAAGGAAGCAGATACAGTTGGGTATCTGAAATTCATCCAATTTGTGTGTTACATATTGATACATTTAGAGGAGTAAAGGCAAAGATGTAGATCACACACAGTAACAGAGAGCCCTGAATGGCAGGCTAAGATGCCACTCAGGGAAGCTTTTTGAGAAGTGACATATCTTTAGACAGCTCCAACGGTGCCCCATCCTACAGACGGTCCAATATTTTCTTTTTCTTTTTTTTTTTTTGCGGTACGCGGGCCTCTCACTGTTGTGGCCTCTCCCGTTGCGGAGCAGAGGCTCCGGACACTCAGGCTCAGTGGCCATGGCTCACGGGCCCAGCCGCTCCGTGGCATGTGGGATCTCCCCGGACCGGGGCACGAACCCGTGTGCCCTGCATCGGCAGGCGGACTCTCAACCACTGCGCCACCAGGGAAGCCCAGACAGTCCAATAATTTACAAGATAAAATAGCACCAACTAAATATGAATCATGTTCACGGTAAGAAAGGTTACATACACTGACCTCAGATGTCAGGCGTGGAAACTGACTACCTGGAGGGGATTATCTAAAGCGGTAAGGGGTGAATTAGCTCCCTAACGGGTGGGGGAGGGAGAGAGGGGCCGAAGGACCCAAATCTTATGAGAATGATCACGTTGAGGAATGGAACGAGAAAAGTTTTCAGAAAGGTAAGGGGTAAAATACCAAAGCTGCAGAGAGGAAAATGGGTCATGAGAAAAATCCAAATGATTAAGAAGAGAGGAGGACTTTCCTGGTGGTGCAGTCGTTAAGAATCCTCCTGCCGATGCAGGGGACACAGGTTCGAGCCCTGGTCCGGGAAGATCCCACATGCTGCGGAGCAACTAAGCCCCTGCGCCACAACTACTGAGCCTGCGCTCTAGAGCCTGTGAGCCACAATTACTGAGCCCGCACGCCTAGAGCCTGTGCTCCGCAACAGGAGAAGCCCCTGCTCGCCGCAACTAGAGAAAGCCTGCATACAGCAGTGAAAACCCAATGCAGCCACAAAAAAAAAAAAAAAAAAAAAGAGGAGAGAGGAGGGGAAACAAACAGCAGGACTCCTAAAGGAGTCCACAGAAACAGATAAAGGCTTCTGACATGGGGATACCTTTGAGTATGGGGGTGGTGGGTAACCAGGAGGAGAAGGAAGACCAACAGTGCTAGGAGGAAGGATAAATGGAGAACAAGATCATGTTGGTGGGGGGACTGGGTCCGAGAAATAAGATCTTTATTTCCTGTAGGAAGAAACAAAGAAAAGATTGGCGGGGGCGGGGGTGGGCGGATATATATAAAGGTAGGAAGCTGGGGTGAGCTCAGGTCTGATAGTCATGATCTTCTCAGATTACTAAGGAAGTGATAGCCAACACTAATGTTTCAGAAATCTAGAGCCCCCTAAGCTAGAGCTTGCTGTTCAAAGATAAAAACGTAGGTTAGGTTCCTTTTGTAATGGGGACTATAACAGATATGTACTAAAACAGGAATAGTGTTAAATAGAGGCATAATGAATACAAGAGCTATAGAAATATGCTCTGCACAGAGATATCTGTGGGTTGCAGACACTGTTAAGTGATTCTTATGTCAGAGTAAGACAGTCTAATAACAGAATTTTATCTGGTTAAAAATGAAATACATGTTTTCTTGAATTATGTTTCTTTGGCTATGTCTGGTTACATAAATTAGATATTAATTTGCAAAGCACCTGAGACCTAAGTAAGTTAATTAGAGTAGATTTATTTTTACTTTATCTCAACAAAAAGTACCAAACAATACCCTAAGAGACCAGGGAAGAATGAGAAGGTGAAGAAAAGGAAAAACTACTGTTCAACAAATAGGCTCAGATGCTCCCATCCTGTCTCATACTTTCATATTTAAGAGTGAAGACCTATGCATTCTGGGCTCTCATAAATTATTTCTACTGCCATCTCCTGCAAATGTACTCAGAGGGGCTATACACTTTGCAGAAGCTCATGTTCTGAGCTGCTGTGCAGATGAACGAGTCAAGCTAAAAATTGGGTAAATACCAATGCCTGCCATTTGTTAAGAAGAGTAGGCCTATTTTCATGGACTTTGAACTCCTCTCCTTTCTGGTGGAACTTTATGTATCTAGACTTTCACTATGAAAGTTCTCAAACATACACAGAGGTAAAAGGACAACGTAGTGAATGCTGGTAACCTTGTGTGTAGCTTTAGCTGTTCTTTCACAACCACATTTTCATTTTAATGAAATTCGTGTCCCATTAGCCTGTAAACTGAGAATGGGAAAACAGAATCCTAAATCTTAAAGGATGAGCTAACTAGTGCTACTAACCATTTGCACATTTCTAAACTTTAATAGCACATTTTAAGTTTTAATAGAAAAATCCGTAGCACCAGGGCACTGGGGCCAGGTATCTGCAGTAGAAATGTGCCTTAGATGTAAACTTCCCAAAATGTAAGCAAATCAGTATGGGACCAAGAAAAGAAGCCAGTTGGGTAATTTTTATTCAACAGGTAAAATGATATAATAAAACAAAGTCTAAAGATGAATTTGGTAATTATTTCCCAACTCCCAAAGTTAACTGCTGTCCTGAAGGGCCAGGATGATTCCATTTATAAACCAATATGAGACTATGCCTTTCAATTAATACTTTACTCTCCAGTCCAATTTTCTAATTTTCTAAGACAAGAGGAAGCAAATGAAAGCAAAGGTTCTTTCATATAGGGGGTCACAGGGATTTCTGGCAGGGTTATGTCTACTTACCACCCAACTAATAAGTCACCCATTTCCTCATCTTTCCTTTTTTGCTTTCTCTCTCTTCTTTCTTGCTGAAACCTCCAGCTTTCTAAAGGTGTCTCTGACCCTTGAACCTACAGAGGCTAGTGAGCTCTGCTCCAGCCCACAGCTGTCTCTTTTTAGGCCTGAGAAAAATTACGAGTAACTAAGAAGGGCTTTTAATGATCAAAACCTAACAGACTTAAGTTCTTCTGTCTCCAGGCTAAGCTATTTGCCTTACCTTTAATTTTCTGCTTGTATTCTTCTGGTCGATGGAGGTACATAGCTGCAGCGTCACCGTTGAGAGGATCTATGGGGTTGGGATAGGCCAACAACTGGGGCAGGAAGGACTCAAATATATTGGTAAGATCTGAAAAACAAGCAAGAAATATATCATGCACGGAACAAGCAAGTTCACCTAAAATTCACTTGAATTCAGTAGTCAACATATTTAACTACACTGATATTTTTTCATAAAACAGTGGTCCATTACATGTGGCTTATATATTCCTTTCAATACCAATTTTTAAATTTAATTTTAATTTGAAGAACCAGGTACACTTGGTATTCTCTTTGAAAGGCAACTGTCCCAATTCGAATTCACTCCACTCTGTAAACTGAGATTTTAGAAATACTACATGGTTTATTAAAACTTGTACCCCAATACTGTACAGCACTCTACATTCTTACAAAGCAAGCAGTTAATTTCTTAACATCGCCATTTTCTACAGCTTTGAAAATCCCCACTCTGAAAGTATTCAAGCACCAGATCTTAAAAGAACTGAATACAATTATATAAGCCTTGACATTTAATTCAATTCTCCTAACTTCTAATGGAGGTAAATATAACCAGTTTTTCAATTATTCTAGGTAATGAGGGTAGGAACCTATATGAACCACTTAAAATCATAAACAATCATAAGACAGATAAGTACCAATTTACTGCTTTTATTAATAATCATTTTAATAAACATTAACAACTCCCTTCTTACTAGATTCAGCACAAGGTGCTGGGTGTACATCTGCATACACAGCAAAAACAACAAAAACCCTGCAGTTACCTAGTGTTTTATAAAGGAAGTAGGGCTTGAAAACCTGTAAAATAAACCACACATCCACATAACTTCAGAGATGCTCTAACTTCCATTCTATTTGCTGCTCAGTTAGCAGACAGTGAACTGTGGAACCTTAGCGCTTCCATCTCTCTGCCCACTCTAGTTACTCATCACGTTTTATAAAAAACATTTCTGTTTCAAGAGGGAATGCTAAAGTATAGTAGCATAGAAACTACTCTTCAATTTATTCTGCTTTTTAATGGATTTTGTTTTAGAGTGAGCGCTCTCATGCAGTATTGTAAGTGAATGTTTTGTCAAGCCATGTCACTTTAGATTAATGATTCTCAGCCAGGGGTGATGTTGCTTCCCAGCGGCCACTTGGCAATGTGTAGAGAAATTTCTGGTTGTCACAACCGGGTGGGGGAAGGTGCAGGGGTGCCACTAGCATCTACTGGACAGAGGCCAGGGATGCTGCTAAACATCCTACACTACAATGCACAGGATAGCCCTTCACAACAAATAATTATCTGGGACCAAAATGTCAATAGTGCTGAGGTTGAGAAAACCTGGTCTAGATAAAAGGGGTCAGCAAACTTTTTCGTAAAGGGCCAGAGTAAATACTAGTTTAGGCTTGGTGGGCCACATTTGGTCTGTCACAGCTACTCAACATTCAGCCCTGCCACTAGCACAGAAGCAGCCATAGATAATAGATAAACAGATGGGTGTGGCTGTGTTCCAATAAAACTATATACAAAATCAGGCAGCCAACGTTTGCTGACCTCTGCTCTAGAAAATCCTATGAGAAGCAGATCATCCTTGTCACTATAAGGTAAAAAAATTGAGCAGTCAAAAAAAACCTAGAGCTGCACTATTCAATAGAACTTTCTGCAATGATGATAATGATCTGTATCTGCTACCAATATGGTAGCCATGTGGCGACTGAGCACGTGAAATATAGCTGGTTTGACTGTGAGGACTAAATCTTTCATCTTTAATTCTAATTAATTTAAATTTAAATAACTACATGTGGCTAGTAGATCCCATATTGGACCACTCAGGTCTATAGTGATATATGGACTGTGCTGGCTGTACTTCATGACAGCCAGCACAGTCCTATCCTCATGCACCAGATACTAACACAGAGCAGGTTTACCTTCAACCCCAAGTTAGGGACTTGGTATTACTGATAAGGCCAACTTTCCAAAGAACCACATTAAAGTAAAATTCCCACGTACCAGGAAACAAATGCAGAGATCCTTAATCAAAAAAGCAAAACAAAAATGATCTTCCAACATAACCCCAACCATCTGTAGCAGGATTTTCACTGCTGTTTTACATATATATATTTTAAAGGAAGCAACATGTTTAACAAACCAATAACTATTCATGGTACAAAATCATTGAAACTATTTGTAAAGGCTAAGGGACAGAGAAAAATGCTTATGTTCTAATGCTGAATAGAGAAAGTCTGTAAAATATTATGTTCTCTAGAATTACAATGATGTACACAGTATGATGCATAAAAATATTTTAAAAGTTATGCATAAGAATATTTTAAAAGTTATGTTGGACTTCCCTGGTGCTCCAGTGGTAAAGAATCTGCCTTCCAATGCAGGGAACACAGGTTCAATCCCTGGTCAGGGAACTAAGATCCCACATCCCGTGGGGCAACTAAGCCCGTGCACTGCAACTATCGAGCTTGAATGCCTCAACGAGAGAGCCCGTGTGCTGCAAACTACAGAGCCCATGTGCTCTGGAGCCCACACGCCACAACTAGAGAGAGAAAACCCGCAGCCACAACTAGAGAGAAGCTCGAGTGCCACAACGAAGAGACCACGCACTGTAATGAAGGATCTCACAGGCCTCAATGAAGATCCTGTGTGCCCCAGCTAAGACCTGACAGAGTCAAAAAAAAAAAAAAAAAAAAGGAAAATAATAAAAAATTAAAAGTAAATAAAAATTAAAAAAAAGTTATGTCAAAGCAAAAGGCTTGTATTTTCACACTTCAAATGACACTTTACTTTTTTTGCCTTTAAAAATAGCATTTGCATATAAATGTGTCCTTTTTACTTTTGCATATGTTTGAAACATTTAATAAAACATGGAAAGTCTGAAAAAACTTTTCCTCTCTTTATCCTTAAGTGGGTGGGTTATCAAGGCAATGGTAGAAAATGCTAAAAGGTAAGCAAATTAAGAAGAAAAAACAAGGGGTGTGAACCCCAAGTTTTACAAACTGAACATGATCCCAAAGCAGAGTTACAGTAACACTAATAATAGTAATAGTAATGGCAGCAAGAGTTTACACTTACACAGCCCTTACTACAAGCCAGGCCCTGTAAACACTTTACATACACACACTTTTTTTTTTTTTTTTTTTTTTCCGGTACGCGGGCCTCTCCCGTTGCGGAGCACAGGCTCCAGACGCGCAGGCCCAGCGGCCATGGCTCACGGGCCCAGCCGCTCTGCAGCACATGGGATCCTCCTGGACCGGGGCACGAACCCGCGCCCACTGCATCGGCAGGCGGACTCCCAACCACTGCGCCACCAGGGAAGCCCCTATATACACTCTTAATTTCACTACAGCCAATGAGGTAGGTACCATTACTATCTCCATTTTGCATATGGGGAAAATGAGGCACAGAGAGGTTAGGTAACTTGTCCAAGGGGCTGGGTTTCAAACCTGGGCTTATGCACTACACTGCTTCTGTTAGTGGATAAAAGGAACACTGTCTCAACCATGATGGCAAAAGCTCCCCACATCTCTGCATCAAACTGTATACCCTCAGAAATGGCCACCCTCCTCCCCAAAGTTTTTCTTTCTCACATGTTCAAGGCCAACAGGATGGTCTCTAAGCAGAGAATGTTCAGGAGTAAACTGGGGGCCTCTCCTGCCACATCAGCATTATTGGTGCTGCCCCCAAAAGATTAACAGCTGAATGTTCCTATCAAACAAAAAACTTGAAAAAAAAAAAAAAAAGTGCAGGTTTTAAGTTCAGAAGCACTTCAGGACTTGAGAAATATTGCAGACAACATGTCTCATAACTAGGTGTTTCATGTGTTCCAGGAAAAGATTTTATACCCCTCACCATTACTTTTAAGTTTTTCAAGCTACCAATAAGTGGCTTTGCCTATGTATTTGTTCCAAACAAATAAAAGAACCCTCAATTAAAAAAAAAAAAAAAAGAACCCTCAATTATTGGTTTCTCCTTCCTGTGTCTACTGTCTTCCGACATCAACATACTTTTGATCCATTTTACAGATGTGCTGAGTCACACCTCTAAAACAGAAGAGCAGGAAAGGAAAAGTACGCAGCCCAGTTTTGGGTAAAGATGACAGCTTTTGAAGGCCAGGATGTTGTTGCCATGGCCATTTTAAAGCAGTAAAGTATTCCTGAAAGTGGCTAACAGAATGACTACCATTGAGAGGTTCCTCCCCAAAGAAATATCTCTCAAACATGCAGATGTGCACAAAATCTTCTTTCAAGATAAATATTCTAGCAGAAGAGACATAAACCATAAACCAAGAATGAAATAAAGATACTCATCTTTGGAAAAATCCATCATAATAAAATTTTTTCCCCCTAGAATTGTTAATAATATAAAACATCTATCAGTTCCAAAGTCTTTTAAAAAACACTGACCTTCCACTTTTTGGAAGGGAGAGAACCAGACACGGCTCGCACAATCTAGAGATTACAGTCAGGTGCCCCCATTACTGGATACCTTAATTTTTTTTTTTTTTTGCGGTACACGGGCCTCTCACTGTTGTGGCCTGTCCCGTTGCGGAGCACAGGCTCCGGACGCGCAGGCTCAGCGGCCATGGCTCACGGGCCCAGCCGCTCCGCGGCATGTGGGATCTTCCTGGACCGGGGCACGAACCCGTGTCCCCTGCATTGGCAGGCGGACTCTCAACCACTGCACCACCAGGGAAGCCCCGGATACCTTAATTTTTAAAGAAAGTCCCAAGAACTCTGATAAGTATGGTTTACCATGAGCAAACAGCTCTTACTTTTGCCTTGGACTAAATCAGCACTTAACCAAAATGCAGTCCATTAGGACTGATTCTTCAACCTGATCTTACAGTATTAATGTTAACAATATTACAACACTCATAGTTCAGCTTAGGCACATAAACTAATGATTTATATCCATATTTAATTTTTAAAAACACTCAAATTATACTTATCTCTCATCAAAAGCAGCATTTACCCCACTCAGTCTACAGCAATGGTTCTTGGGCAAGTCTAGGTCCTGGTTGTTTGTCCATTAAAATTACCCACAGGGTTTTTTCAAAATATGCATACCTACCCCAGGGATTCTGATTTAGGATTGGTTAGCATCAGCATGTTTGTGATACGTGTGCAGAAATGCACTACCTACTCTACACACTCCTAACCCCAGAGACCAAATGGGAAGAGCTATGTGCTTGTGGGTTCTCTAGCTCAAGAAAATGTTTAGGTCTTGGCAGCTAAGCTGCTGAAGAGGCTCTAATTTAGTAGCCCTCCCTGACCCTTTCATTGTCCTTTTTCTGCACACTGCTGTCACCATCATTCCCTCCAGGTGGAGGTATTCCAAACTATAGGTAGGAAAGCAGGTCTCTTCCTCTCTGCATCTCAATTTCTTCATCTGCAAAAAGAGAATACTGCAGCTCCTTACAAGAAGAAATACACATTTCTAAAAATGACTATAAAATAGGCTTCAAACTACATCAAAGGACTAAAATATTAATACAAATATGCCATCTTCTCAGAAGAAATTTCAGCTACCTGTATCCCTCAAGGAATACTTATTAATAATTAAAATGAGTCACCCACACAAAAATGCACCAATTCTTTTTTTTTTTTTTTTTTGGCTGTGTCGGGTCTTCGTTGCTGTGCGCGGGCTTTCTCTAGTTGTGGCAAGCGGGGGGCTACTCTTCATTGCAGCGCGCGGGCTTCTCACTGCAGTGGCTTCTCTCATTGTGGAGCATGGGCTCTAGGCACGTGGGCTTCAGTAGTTGTGGCACTCGGGCTCAGTAGTTGTGGCTTGCGGGCTCTAGAACGCAGGCTCAGTAGTTGTGGCGCACGGGCTTAGTTGCTCCGTGGCATGTGGGATCTTCCCGGACCAGGGATCGAACCCGTGTCCCCTGCATTGGCAGGCGGATTCTCAACCACTGCGCCATCAAGGACGCCCCGCACCAATTCCTAAAGTAAAGCCACCCTACTCCAGGTGACTCACAAAAAGATGGGTACATGGCTTAAAAGAGAAGACACTCAGGAGGGGATGAATCACATATCTCATGTTTTATTCTTGGCTGTTTATGAACCAGTGACCATAAGTTATTTCTTCTTCCTCTATTTCCTTTGAACATTAAAATGGAAACCTTTGTAAAGCATACTGCTATCTTCAGGTTAAAACCCTGTGGATGCCAAAGCTTGACTTGGTCAGCCCCATCAGGAACCACAATTACCAAGCCGGCAGTCCTCTCAGAGACTTGAACTTGCATAATCTTTTGTTTGTTTTTCAGATTTAACACCCCAAATGCTGTGACTCAGAAAACACCACCATGGTACAGCACAGTCACGGCCAGGTACCACCAGCCATCATAGCCCTCCTCCCTTCTCCAATGCCACCTATCCTTCCCCCTTTTCTCACCCTACTCCTTGTTCCCCAGATGTCCGAGGCCCTGGGTTCCTTCTTTTTAAAGCCAAACAAACAAAAAACATACAGAAAAACTTGTTTGGAAAGACATCAGCCACTTGCTCAGCAATGTGAATTCTGTGGTCTTTGTATTAATACAAAGAGTGTATTTTATACTCTTACTCCAGGAAGCTCATCATCTCACAATTTTAAAGAAATAAGTCTATACTGATAATTAGCAAATCCTTCTAATTGGTCCTTTACATTTCTGGTCTTAAACATGCCTAAAATGATTTCCCTGAAAACCTATTCCTTTCTCCTAAAACCTAGATCGACGGCTCCAAACCTCCGGAAGGACCTTGGTTAGGCCTTCCTCCTTTATTCCATGTACTCAGTCGATTTCCCAGACTCACTATTAATCCTAGTGAAATGCCTCTAGCTCCTCTTCTGTTTCCACTGGCATGTAACTACATCAAGCCCAATGCCTCCTTCTAGACCTGGATTAGGACAACCATCTCTGGATGGCCTTCCAGCCTCCAAACTCTTACCTTTGGAAGCAGAGAACACTTCCTTAAAACACTCAGGTCATTTCCCATCAAGAGCAAGTTCCTTTTCTTTTCCTACAAAACTTCGTACTCCAGAAGCATGCTATCCAAACAAACTTACATTTTACTGACCTTCTCCCTCCTGGAGGACTCCTGGCTTCCAAAGCTCAGAATCACTGAGTTAGCCACGACTCCTTAAGGTATTTTAACTGTTTTGTAATTCAATAGGGAGCAGGGCTAAAAGGAGAGGAAGAAAGGAAAAGTCCTGCTCACAATCAGAGAGGTAAAGAGCTGGGTAAAAACCCACAAGAAGTAGATTCTAGTGAACCAGAACCAATGACTGCGACCTCCTCTTTCCATGGCTTTCGGCCATTATAGTTGAAGCTGATGGCTAAATAAGTTGAGATCACCTGGGAATTAAAACCATGTTATCCGGGGCTTCCCTGGTGGCACAGTGGTTGAGAATCCGCCTGCCAATGCAGGGGACACAGGTTCGATCCCTGGTCCAGGAAGATCCCACATGCCGCGGAGCAACTCAGCTTGTGCGCCACAACTACTGAGCCTGTGCTCTAGAGCCCGTGAACCACAACTACTGAGCCCACGTGACGCAACTACTGAAGCCTGCGCGCCTAGAGCCCGTGCTCCATAACAAGAGAAGCCACCGCAATGAGAAGCCCGCGCACCGCAACAAAGAGTAGCCCCTGCTCACCACAACTAGAGAGAGCCCGCGCGCAGCAACCAAGACTCAACTCAGCCAAAAATACAATAATTTTAAAAAACCAAACAAACCCATGCTATCCTTGATTTGCTAGAGAAAATCATCAGCTGACCTTTCAAAATCCCATTGATTGACTTTGCTCATCTTATAAGGAACTGTAATTAATTCATCATATTGCTAAGCAAGCCATGAATTTATAGTTACATGTTCAAAATAAAAACAATCATAAAATTCCATTTCATTTGCTCAAGGTTTTGTTTTTGTCCTTTTTTTTTGGGGGGTGGTATCTAACTATATGTATGAAAACACACTGACATATATGTGGTCAAAGTTTACAAGACTGAAAGAGGACAAATAAAATTTCCAGATTTCTTCAGGTTATCTAAGAATTTGGGGTTAATTAATAGATCTTTACTTTTCTACTCTTGTCAGCTCTTAAGAAGTTGCACTATTAATGATGAATTTGAGTCTTTTACTTTAATTTTCTTCTGCTTGTAGTCTGTGAATACTAAAAACAGTGAAATTCTACCCCCTAAAAGGAGGAGGAGCCAGAAACCTATACCTCTCTTCAGCTGGAGGATCAGCATTGCATATAGTCAAGCAGTTGTTATGTATGAAAGACTGAGTAAGCAGTGGGCCCTAAAAGGTGACAGACATCCCCTAGAGGAAAACCTCAATAAAGCCAATTAGGAGGAATGCCTTCAGATAGGCAGGTAGATTTGAAAAAAGAAATGGCCTTGAGATTAAATATTCTCTTACTAGCTGTTTGAGGGCACACATGAGGCAAGCTGAAGCAGACCACCACAAAGACTTGTGTGGTGCTGTGACACAGAACCAGCTGGCCACTGAATGCTAACATGCTTTAATGGAATAATACATACAGCAAACCAGTATCCCAGATGATATATTCAAGAATGTGTCCAATCACTTAACTGAGAGGGTCTTCTGTGTGGATAAAATATACAAAGGGTGTGAAACTCATTAGATGTACACGTGATCTCGTGTTAGTCCATGCGGATCTTTTAAAGATAGAATAAAGTCTCATGAAGAGGGTCATGCATGCAAAAAACAAAACTCTTCTCTCCTCACACCTCTTAAAAAAGAGAGAGAGCAATCAGCAGGAATTAATAAGAATCAGCAAACACTTGAAGAATTTTTGCAATATTCCTGAGATATACTTAATCTCACTACACTACCATTACACTTTTTTAAGTAGTCCAAGCTAAAAACAGGTATTCCTGTTATATGTGGGAAAGAGCAATGTCAAAGACATAGGGTACTAATTAAAACTTGGTGGAATACCAGATATATCCTGCTAAGTGCCAGATCACCAGGTCACCAACCAGAGGTGTGTAGTTTTATAACATGGAACGTTTTAAAGCATTCCACTGTCTTAGAAAATCATCTTCCATCCATTGCCTAACTGCAACTCCCTCTCCACAATGTATTTAAACCGTAGAGATCTGCAGAAGGAAATGAGTGCTACTACATAGATCAGAATGAAGAAAACAGACTTTTGTTCACCAAAAAACATTCCCCTTGTTGCCATGTCGATCTCAAAACACTTCCCACCTTACTTAGGTGTTCCTGAGAGGTCAATTCATCCTGGTTTAAACCTGGTATGACCCTGCTTACCTTAAAAGACTGCAAGCTAAAACACGGTAGTAGGATTTCTTATTACCCTTCTAGAAATGAGGGCAGTTAATGTATAATTAGCTAGTTGGGTATTCTTACAGTCATACTAAAACTCATTATTAAAGTTTTAAATTACTAGACAATAATTTAGCTTGTCTTTAATGTCAGAAAAGAACAAGATAACTTCATGCAATTATAAGATAAATGACCATGCATGGGGAAAGACTTTACCTAGACACAGTGATCACAAGCAAATGAAGAGAAAACAAATCCATAAAATCACAATGGAGCCCTGAAGCTACAGCCCCAAAGAAAGAAAAACATGGCTGTGGCTGTCTTTCAGGACCATAGCCTGGCTCATATCCCACGATCCACAAAGCCTGGACCACTCCATGGTTCTAATGCTGACTGTCAGTGAATGTGAACGTGGTGTTTTTAATGAATTTCTGCTAGGTTGTTCAACCCAAGAAAGCCCCATTTTTCTATGTATAGCTAATTAAACTCTTGGGGCACATGCCAACACCAAATCTAAATATTTACAAGCAGACAAAGGAGGTGGATCATGGAGCTAGCATTGTGGAAACCATCAAATCCAAAACTCAGCATATTTCTTCTTTATCTACTACAGCTGACCTTTCTCCATAGTACTAGAAAGAAACTACTCTACCTGGGTCTGTCTAGGAGACTCATAATGACATCCAGCTGTTCCAAAAGCAGGATGATGTTTGTGATTTCAACATGGATGGATCAATACTGAGTTCTCAAGCCTGTTGAAACAGTGGTTGCTGGCCACTCAATCATCCATGCAGATAGATAAATGTATCTCTTATCTCTGCAACTATACTAAAATGTCTAGAAACATAGCTAGCAAACACTCATGCAGCATAAAGCATTATTTTAAGATAAAGTTACCCTCAGCCAAAATCTGAATTGTTTGGAAAGACTCACAGGCTACCTGACTGAAAAGAGGTATGTAATAACAATGTATTTCCAACATGAAAAGGCTTAAATTCATTTAGCCGCTTAAAATCATTAGGTTACAGCATAGTACTATTAAGTAAATTTATGATTTAAAATTTTTCTAAATGCCTAGCAAAAGAAGCACTGTTTCTCCTAATTCTAATCCCAAAGTTCCTGAAGCATTCCTTTTGTTGTAGTCAAACTCATTTGTCTGTTATTGACCGCCCCCCCCAAATGACTCTAGGGGAAATAATTTCCCAAATGTTGATTTTTCTCACCAGCAAAATAAGAGGACTATCCAGTCCATTGGCTAGCAACCCTAAAGGTGAGAATAAAATTATAAACTGCCCAATTTTATATGAAAATTGTCTTCTACATTACTTTGTCCACAACTTAATCCACAAATAAGTAATTTACCAAGTCAGTCGAGAAATGAGTAAAACGAAAGTCGGAGAGAGAAACACAATTTACGAGGATCAAGTATGCATGGCTCAGAATGGCGGGAGGGGAACTGAAGCTGTACTGCAGTGAAGGTACCTGAGCTTCCAGGAGTGTGGGGTGAAAACACAACTATGGATAAAATATATTTGAGTAAAAAGGAAAACAGAAAACAAGCTACCTATGGCTTAATGAACTTTCCTTTCATCAGTCTTTAAAATTACAGTTGTTTTTGAAATTGAAATCCAGATCCCCTTGGCTGAATTTTAAGTTTTCCAGAGCTTTTATCATTCCTGTCTGGAAGAGCACGAAGGGATGTAAAAAAAAAAAAAGATGCCATCATACAGGAAGTCAAAATGAATCAATTTTGTGATGGCATCTGCTACTTTCCTTTTAATGTCACAAAGAGTAACAATAGTAACTTCAAACTCAATAGATAGCTTCATATTGATGACAAGCTTCTTTACAAAATTAACCACTATAATATGCTCTCTTTCAAGATTAAATATAAAATTTTAAATTACTGGGTGATTAAACTACAATTATACCAATTTTGAGCTTCTGAATGAACAAACTGCATGTACACTTGGCAAAGGAAAACAGGAGGAGAACAGAGGCAAGGAGTCAAGGCTGCCAGAAATCAATTTTCTTTTGTGGAGTTGGTGAGGGGTGGTGGAGGAATAAACATAAACATTGTTTATTATCAGGTTATGATGAGTATAAATCTGAATTTCATCTGGGAATTGCTGTTATAATAAAAATATGTATATCTATTGCACAGTACATGCATGCCCTGGGGCAAAGTTAACTGCAGGAAATTTCACAAGTAACTCCCTGCTCCTTACCATATTATATAGTAGAGTTGAAACAAGTTTTGGTTACCAAGCTAAGCCTTTTGCTTTTCAGTTGAGTATCTGTGTTAACTTGCCAACTTTCTCCTATTAGTTGTTTTGTATTAAGTTAGATTTGTTTTTGTCCTTTGAACTAAAATTCAAGAATCACAGCAGGAAATTGAGTGATTCAAAATTCACCAATGACGAAACTAACCTTCAATGCCGGAGGGTTTAGCAGCTTGTAATAAAAATTCAGTTTAGATCTCAAGATCAGATAAGTCTAAAAGAAACTTCAAGGTCATCTAAACCAACCCTTTCTACCAGTACTTTCATATAGATTGTATTTACCTGCTCCTAAATCTTTCCATAAAAGAAATGTTGAATTTTCTTGAGGAATAGTTTGGACTTGAGAAAAATGTCAAAACAGTTTTCCCATGCTGAGTATAATTTTGACTATACTATAAAAATATTTTCTTCCTGCTTTCCTACACTTACCTGTTAGTGTGTTCATGTTCTTGTATTATGGAACACTTAATGGTAACTTGTACACATGTAATACAGAAATCAAAATTCACTTTCATCAATGTGGCTTAATTCCTGTTACTTACTAAATGCTCTGCAAGGTAATACGAGAACATATTCTAACATTTTATAGATGTGATGAAACCTTAGTCACGTTGGCCTGTTGCTTGAAAGTCTATTCTGAACCTCATACACCTGCTGGCAGGAATGTTAACATGGTACCACCTGGGAAAATAGTTCCTCAAATGGTTAAACAAAGTCACCATATCTCCGAGCAATTCTACCCCCAGGTACATACCCAAGAGAAATGAAAACATATGTCCACAGAGAAACCTGTGCACAAATATTTATAGAGGCATTACTCATAATAGCTAAAAGGTGTAAACAACCCAAATGTCTATCATCTGACAAATAAAAATGATATCTGTAGACTAGAGTATTATTTGGCCATAAAAAGGAATGAAGTACTGATACATGCTACAACATAGATGAATCTTGAAAACATTATATGAAGTAAAAAAGTTAGTTACAAAACACCACATATCGTATAATTCCATTTACAAGAAATGTCCAGAATAGGCAAATCTATACAAACAACAAGAAGGTTGGTTATTGCCTAGGGCTGGGGGATGGGGCTGGGAAATGAGGGGATGATAGCTAAAGGGTACAGGGTTTCCTTTTGAGGTGATAAAAATATTCTATGATAAAAATGTGGGAATGGTTGTAAATAACTGTGAATATACTAAAAACTATCATCAAATTACACTCTTTAAATGGGTGTATTTTATGTATGTGAGTTATAATTCAATAAAACTGTTATTTAAAAAAAATCTGTTCTGAGATGTGAGGTACTTGACAATCAGCAAACCTCTTCCACAAACCTCTTCTGGTCAGTAGTAAAAGAATTAGTTAAACTAAAGTCCAATTTACTTTATTGTCATTGGAACCAGCTTGCAGCATTTAGTTATGTATATTTCTACAATGTGAATGCAGTTTAAGAAAATACATTATTACATCAGATATTCCAGGCAACCTGCCACAAGACATTTTTGCCGAAAAACCATCTTAAAAGGAATCCCTTTAACCAACCTCAGTGTATATGTCCTTTCTTGTTGCCTCATCTCCTTATAAGCTGCTGTTTCCCTAAAACTCTCATGTCAAACAGTACTGGGCATGATTAATTCTTATTAATTCAACAAATATGTGAACCCTCATTGTACATGGACTACTGCTTTAGGCACTTGTACATATGTACACGCACACATGCATGCATGCGCACACATGAGACAAAGTCCCTGATCTTGTGGAGCTTACAATCTGACAGGACAAGATAAACAATAAGTAAATTTTAAGGTTTTTAAAAGAGGGTGCTGTGCTATAGAGGGGAGTTATTTCAGATCAAGTGGCCAGGAAATGAGGCTTCTCTAAGGAAGCATGTTTGAGATGATAAAAGAAGGTGCCAGCTACACAAAGATCAGGGAGGATAACTCCAGGCAGAGGAAGTAACTCTTGAAGGAATTAGGAGGAGGAAAAAAAAAAAAAGGATTAACTGTGTGCTGCTGGTGACCAACCTCTGTGATTCTTATCACCATCCTAGTACAAACAAGGTGACTTGCAGATGGTGGCTGGAATAAGGGGTCTTATGTACCTTAAGACCGCTAAAAGGTCTCACAACCCTCCAACAAGGGGAGGCTGTCTCTACGTAACCCCAGCCTGAAGTGATCTTTCCCGCTCTGCACCTCTCAGCAAGTGTTTGTTGTCTGTACCACTCATTCTTACAAACACATTGGTGCGAGGCACCGTGCTAGGAGTGCCAGGACTTAAACACAAATCAGACCAGCACCCTGACAGCCCTTAGGGCAGGAAATAATCCAGTAGCACAGAAAATGTAGGCACGGACAACAAACACAAGGTAGAAAGTAAAAGCAGGCCACAAAAAAAGAGCTATAAAATTTAGGCATGTCCAGAGATTACTTCCAGCTGGAGCATCAGGGGAAGCTTCACGAGGTGGGTGCACGAGAAGAGGGAGAGTCTGTGAAGCCTGAGAACTTGGACACGTGGGGAGAACACACTGATTTGTTGTATCCCTAATAAACTTCAAATATATTTAGAAATACTTTTAGCTCCCCAAGCAAGTTATAAGGCCTGATAAGGCTTCTCTCTCTCTGTGATCTCAATTTACATGCTGATTCACTGTAAGAGATCATATGTCAATTTCAGCACTGAAGGTAAGGCTAAATTATTCTTTGCTTCATAACAAAGTTTTCACCTTTGAAACAGATGATGATCCCCCAAACCTCTTAATACACCATCTCATTTCAAAGGGACATTCCTAAGAGTTTTTCCAAAACTAAAAGGCATTACAGATAAACATGTATACAATGTGCTTCAGAATAACACATACATAAAATGTCTGCGTAAGTATTTGTGTGTCTGCATATGTGTAACACTGTACATTAATTTCAGAATCTTACAAGATAATTTCAAACTTCCACTGCTAAACCAAAGTCTGTACTCATGAGAAAACGTTTTTTTCACTGATTAAACTTTCCCACCGGCTTTCAAAATCCTTTCCCATTCCCAACAAAACATTTTAAACCAGAGAAGAAAATCCAAACAACATTTTTTTAGGCAGTGTCTCAACATCTCTAAAAAATATTCCATGGCCAAACTCACCATACAGAGCTGTCCAAGTTTGATTAATTACATCTAGACACACAGTTCCTGACCTGAAACAGATGGAAAGAATGGCATTTTTTTAAAAATTAGAAAGTTAGCTGCATGTATTTGGCAACTAGTTTAATCATCAGGAAAAATATTTTTAATAGATTAAAAAAAAAACAACCAAAGAATCCCAATTGGGGAAAACATGATGAGGAGCAGAATCTACACAAAGTCTTGTGTCTACTTACAGACTGAAAGGGAAAACCAGTAACTATACAATGGAGAAACCAGACAACACCTTAACCATGTGATGAGAATTACCATTGGTTATCAGGGCAGACAAACTTGTGTGCCTCCAAAAAGGATACCCTGAGGAGGACACAATCTCACTTTTTGGTTTTCTGGCCTTAAGAGCATACTCTGAACCTAATTATAAGGAAAAATCAGACAAACTCAAACTAAGGGACAGTATGAAATAACTGGTCTTTATTCCTTAAAAATGTCAATTTTATAAAAAGCTGAGGAATGATTTCAGATTGAAGTAGTTTAAAGAAACATGACAACTAAATGCAGTAGATGATACTGGACTGGATCCTTTAATGAATGAAAAAAAAAAAGTGCTAAAAAGTCCATTACCAGAATATGGCAGTAGATGAAAAAGTACTGCATTAATATGCAATTCCTGAATCTGACAACTATACTGCAGTTACATAAGAGAACATCCTTGTTAAGATGACTGATACATGAAAGCATTAAAGGACCATGGGGCATGATGTATATATATACATACAACCTCTCAGAGTTCAGAATACTTCATATGTATGCACGTGTGTGCGTGTGTGTAATATCAAAATTTAGTGCCATGACAAGGAAAAACTGCAGGACAAATAGTATTCTAAATAGCACTGGAAGTATAAAATAGGAGGCACTGATATCACATTTTAAAATATCACTAATAAAATATTAGAAGGAAAGAAAGGGATAATTAAGATTCATTAACTGTTTGCTTTACTCTCAAGGACTGAGAAATACTTTAAGGGCTGAAAATAATATAATCTGTACACTGAAGACAGACCTCTGGACAGTGTCTATACAAAGAGAACAGAGATATGGAATATTACAGATGTTAGCTGGATATCAAGGGAAATGAAAGACCCATTCACGACAGTGGGAAAAACCAAGCAGTCCAATAGTGGACCCTGAACTAAGGTGGAATATCGTAGTCCTGGATTCTATAATGGAAGTGACCATTCTTACAGTCCGATCTGTTGTTAAAATCCAAAAAGATAATTGAGGTTTTTTTTAATAACAGAGAGATGAACTCTAACCAAGAGCAGCTGCTGCTAAGATTTAAACATTTTTAAACAGTTACTTACGCTTCATCAATGTTGGGATGGAAAATTTTATTCATGAATCCTGTAAAAAGAGATGTTAATTAGCAGCAAAAAGTATCCAGAGAACAATTAGTTTAAAAGTATTTCAGTACTGGAAACAATTTCAGTATTAGGATAACTCATTACTTTCAATCTTAGATCTTTGGTTACTGGTAAGACTATATTCTCCTGACTGTGTCAATTACTTAAAATACATCAGAGTTCTGCTAATCAAATGAGCAAACTTTGAGAGCAATGCAGCTTCTAA
Organism: Monodon monoceros; assembly: GCF_005190385.1. Classification (NCBI taxonomy): domain Eukaryota; kingdom Metazoa; phylum Chordata; class Mammalia; order Artiodactyla; family Monodontidae; genus Monodon; species Monodon monoceros. Next base: position 82,719,679 of record NW_021703776.1, read on the forward strand.
TACAAAATAATCATTACAAGAAATTATTTTCTGAGCTATGAAGGTACTTGCCAAGAAAATTTATAGTACTAAATGGTTTATAACTAGTGCCATGATAAAAGTTAAGAAAGCTACTCTGACTTTCCTCCCCAAAGTTTTATTGTTCAATCACTAAATGTGGAGGTTCTGCATTTGAACTTCTCCTTCCGAAGCTCAGTTACTCGTATCATTGTGCTACACCATGTGCGGAACATGAATGAAGCTGCTGAAATGCTAAAGGAGTACTGCTTCCAAACCGCAAAGGATTTCATAAGAACAGTGACCAAAGTATTTCCTTTAACTTTAGTCTACTCATTCCAGGAAACCCAGTTTTGATTAAAATTGGGGCAACCAAGAAATTAGGCAAGGTGTTTAAAAAAATTCTGTAAGATGGCTGTATCTGTCAGGGATTCAAATTTTTTGATTTATTCCTAGAAAAACAAGTATGTATAGACTTTTAAACAAATATATTGATATTTAAATTCCAAAAAAATTATTTTCTAACTCAAAACCAATGAGTTAATCAGTTTGTATACAAGCAAATGACAGTATTCTAAAGCAGAGATCCACTGTCAAAGCCCTCATTTTGTCATCCTTATCGCCTTACTTCCTTTTTTAAATTAAATTAAATTTATTTATTTTTTGGCCATGCCACACGGCATGCGGGATCTTAGTTCCCTGACTAGGGACTGAACCCGTGCCCCCTGAGATGCAAGCACGGAGTCTTAAGCACTGGACCGCCAGGGAAGTCCCCTTACTTCCTTTTTAGACTTCCTTATTCCGTACCCTCCTCTCAATAAATTGAAGTTCCTTATTAAGTGGCTATCACCACGTCCCAATCCCACCCTCCCTCACCCTACCCTCACCTTACATGTTCTCTTTCATTCATTCAAAATATATTTGGTCAACGTCTATGTGTCAGGCGCTGTGCTTAGTTAGGGTACAAAACCAAATAAAGACAGTACTCTGTTTTCAAGGAGGTCACTGGAGCAATGGGAAAAGACACACAAAGAAATAACTGCAGTGTGCAAAAAGAGGTGACAGGGGGCTTCCCTGGTGGCGCAGTGGTTGAGAATCTGCCTGCTAATGCAGGCGACACGGGTTCGAGCCCTGGCCTGGGAAGATCCCACATGCCGCGGAGCAACTAGGCCCGTGAGCCACAACTACTGAGCCTGCGCGTCTGGAGCCTGTGCTCCGCAAGAAGAGAGGCCGCAATAGTGAGAGGCCTGCGCACCACGATGAAGAGTGGCCCCCGCTTGCCACAACGAGAGAAAGCCCTTGCACAGAAATGAAGACCCAACACAGCCCAAAAAAAAAAAAAAAAAAAAAAACCAAAGATTTGAAGCCCTTTAAAAAAAAAAAAAAAGAGGTGACAGGGGAAGCATGTATGAGGAGAGGAAGATGTCAGGAAAGATGCAGACAAGTGGCATCAAAGGAAGATCCTCAAGGATGAGGTGTGACAGAGGTCATCTCCGGAAAGCTAAGAAACTTCTCTAGACTTAGAAAACGGGGATGAGACTATATGAAATCCCAGACACTCCAATCCTCACGTGCTCTAGCCACTCCAAGTACTAATCATGCTTCCAATTTTTGTTTTTTAATCTTTTGTGTTGAAATAGCTTAATGTTTTATTTACTACTATCAAGAGAGCCCATGCAATGTTTAAATTACTCTGACGCAAAAAGATTTGTGTCCAATTACCATTTCACATTCATTTTTCATTCAAGATGTTTCAAAAGTCTAGATGTACAAGGTATGTGTTTATGAGGCGATTATACTAAGCCAATGGAAATGTTCATGCCTTAATGTTAAGAGAAGAAAAAGCAGAATAAAAATTCTATCGAACCTCAGAAAAACACTAATACATGTGTCCAAGAAGGTCTACGAGGATATCTGTTGCAGCAGTGTTTATAAAAGCCAAGAACCAAGTTCAACCCCACCAACAAGGGATGGGAGAGACTGTAGTACATCCTTATACTGGGAGTCCTATACAGCCAAGGTAGTGAACTAGGTCAGTATGTATAGAGCCAAAGTTGAGGGGAAACAAAAAAGTTGCAGGATGATATAGTTACAGCATGATACCATTTACATAAACTAAAACAAAGCAACACTACATATTCTCTATGGTAACGAGTACAGAAAACTGTATTGGACCAACATATACCAAATTTATAAGAGTATTTTAGTGAGGGTGCAGGGCCAAGGTCATGGTGGGAATAGGTAACAGAATGAGGAATGGTGATTAAAGATGAATTTATCTGTAAAACTATATTCCTTTAAAAAAGAGCTAGCTCTTGCTTCGGCAGCACACATACTAAAAAGATATATGTGCTTGTATATTATTTGCCCTGGTATTTTAAAAAGTGTGCACATAGATAAAAAACTGGAAACAAATATGTACAAATATCAACTGTGCTTAGTTCTTAGTGGTGGGGATATTTTCTCCGTTATCCTTTTTAAACCACCCCCACCCCATACCAGAAGTAGGATCGCAGCAATGGAAAAGGGTTAGAAGGAATGAAGCTTCAGAAAACTAAAAAGAGAATCACCATACGATCCAGCAATCCCACTCCTGAGCATACACCCAGACAAAACTATAATTCAAAAAGATACATGCACCCCTATGTTCACAGCAGCACTATTCACAAGTCAAGACATGGCAACAACCTAAATGTCCACCGACAGATGAATGAATAAAGATGTGGTACATATATACAATAGAATACTACTCAGCCATAAAAAAGAACAAAATAATGCCATTTGCATCAACATGAATCCAACTAGAGATTATCATACTAAGTGAAGTAAGTCTGAAAGAAAGAATACAATACAAATGAACCCATCTACGAAGCAGAAACAGAATCATGGATGTAGAGAACAAGCTGGTGGCTGCCGAGGGGGTTGGGGGAGGGATGGAGTGGGAGGTTGGGGTGAGCAGATGTAAGCTATTACATACAGGATGGATAAACAACAAGGTCCTACTGTATAGCACAGGGAACTATAGTCAATATCCTATGATAAACCATAATGGAAAAGAATATGAAAAAAGAATGTATATACGTATAACTCAATCACTTTGCTGTAAGAGCAGAAATTAACACAACACTGTAAATCAACTATACTTCAACAAAAAAATTAAAAAAATAAAAGAATGAAGCTTCAATAATTTGATGTCACAGGGAACCTCAAAGGTGTAAGTCAAGGAAAAAGCTATGGTGAAAAAAGCTTTAAATGTTTATCAAAACTGTCTCTGAAAGATTAAGGTTCCTGCCTCCCTCCTTGTACAAGGTCTGGAGATTACATTTGGAATCAATATAGTTTCCACACTGTTTTCAATTTAATCTAGATTTTGGCTTGGTTGAGTCCAAGACTATATAAGAAAGAGGGCCAAAAAGGGCTTAGTAAACATATTCTTTAGTAATAAATGGGTTGGAGCCCAGTCCCCAGTGCCCCTGATAAATATAAAACCCCATCTGAGCTCTGAGGTGGAGAGCAGAATAGGACTGGAAAGAGAAAAGTACTAATAGGGATTTGGCTTCTAGTCCCAACTCTGCTATTAACTGCAGGACTTGATCAGGTCACTATACTTCTGTGGGTCTGCTTCTTTACCTGCAAAGAGAAGCAGCTGGGCTACATGATCTCCAAAACCTCCACTCTTATTCTGTTTCTAAAAGGACCATCAGCTCTAAAATCTGGGATTTAATAACAATGGCCAGACCTCTGAGAACAGAGGACTTAAGGGGAAATGGCCAATGGTTAAGTCCATAAAGGAAATTAATTCTGTGAGGCACATTTTTAGGTACATAAGTATTCTGGAGAATGTAATACAAAGTTACTAACATGCTAAAATACCACAAAGAGACACAAAATCCACTGACTATTCCAAAGTAGGCAGAAATGGAGTTTATAAACTTGCCATTGAGCAACAAGCACAACCAGACCATTTCTACTAAAAAACAATTTCCACACTACAATCATCTCTTCCTATACCAGGCTTTTTCTATTGTTAGAAAAATACCCAAGCAAATAAATGGAAAGGGGTAGATTTATCTATATTTGTGTGTGTGTGTGTGTATATATATATATATATATATATATATATATCCTTTACATTTGTCCTTGGACAAGCTGTGGGCAGCATTTCTGGCAAAGCTATTTACATTCTGGATAATGATGGCAACAATGGAACTTCTGCACAAGGAGGGGAGGAGAAAGAACAGGCTAGGAATTCAGAGAAGGAACATTCTCAGGACTGAGTGTGTTTGCCCTGGCATGTTTTCCTTCCTTTTGGCAATGCTATCACCACATTAATGAATTTGTCTGCAACAAGAGAATTTTCCCAACACTTGTTTCCATTTGACCAGGAACTATTTTGAAGATATTTTAAGAGAACATATTTTGAAAACTGCTTTTATGGAAACATGGTAAGTGGAAGCAGCAAGTCACATTTAATCCATATGATTTAAGATTTTATTCACTACCAGACATTTTCTAATGATAACATTTCAGTGATTTGATCAGATAAAATTCAGAACTCCTTTGTTTAAATTTTTTGGACAATTATTCTCTGGCATGGCTCAAGCATTTATAAAAAAGGGGACAACAGGTACAAAGGTTTAGCTAAAAATCTTACCACCTCTGTCCTCTGTCTTTTATCAGAAGGGAATCAGGAGATTTATAATTCTGGAGGAGGAATCCAAACCATGCTTAGTTGATGAAAAACTACATATCTTAGAAAACAAAAGCACAGATTATCAAAATAGAAAAATATGCCATGTTTTTGCTTGTTCCACTCTAATACTCAATTGCTCTAGAATAACAAATCTCTTGACCCATAGGCTAGTAAAGAGAGAAAGTAAATAACGCTGTGCCGAGTCATGCTGAAAACTGTTTTTTATTTCAGACTGTTTCTGTGTCCAATCCCAGGAGGGGATCTATACAAAGTTGTACACATTCGAATAACTGATATTGGGGTCAATATGTACACGAAAGAGGCAAAAATTAATTATACTTCCGTCTTTGTTCCGTTTACAAGTGGGGATATTTTTAGTGATCAAATTTGTGGATAGAATGAAATACCTAAGGGCCAGTCATCTATCCAGAAATTTCATCCAGAATAATCTTGAAGAAATCAGGTCAAACAAGGTGACTCATGAAACAAGGTAAATGCACCCTAAGGTAATAGGGTGAAAAGCACAAAAGGCAAAAATGAAAACTTTATCCCAGAGATAAAATGAACCTGGACTGCAGATGGTTGAGGCAGCTGTGGCTGATATGATTTAATTATAAGCTTATGAATTCCTGTGAGAAAACAGTAAATAAATATATTTAATTACTCTGATATTCTATCTTCAGGACAAATACCCACATAAAGTAGACCATTCAGAATGAAACTGATTAATTCTCTATTTTTAAAGTAGATATAATTATTTAAAATATATTTATTAAAGATTAAATCCTATCTCCCCTAGAAGTATCTCACACTATAAATTTTTTAAGGGCAATAACTTGGATCTCCATTCCAAGCATGCAGGAGGTGATCAGAGTTAGGGTGTTCCAGATAAAAAAGGGGTGGGGATGCTGCCAGCTTCACTGGTGACAGCTATACTGCCAGCTTTGTGCATTAGTGCACCCTCAGATAGATTTTCATCTTACCTCAGACAGCCAGGCCCAGCCCGTGGCAGCCTGCACCCAGGCAGAAGTCTCTTCTGAGAGCTGAGCCTTTCCTACTCAGGAGAGATGGACCTGGGCCGGTCTCTTCTTGGGTGAGGAACCAAGCAAGGAGCTCACTCTCATTGCCCTGTGTCATGGGAACTTCTGAACTGATCCTGTGTGTGTTCAGGAGATCTAAACTCAACAAGGGGTCCTCTTTTCTGTTTCTTCCTTTCTCTCTGATAATATGGAGTCTGAGGAATGGGCTGGATGGATAAGAAAAGTTCATTTATTCATTTATAACTAAGAAAAGGTGAAGTGTTATCCTTCAACAGCGTAACTCTTCTACCAACCTAGCAGATTACCAAAGCCTGCAGCCTTAAATCTACTCTCCTGCACATCCAGTTTTGGAAGACTGTAATCTCTTTCCTATCTCCATAGTTTATCTTTCACTCTCCTGGTCATTCATATAACCACACTGTCTGAATCAGGCAGGATTTATTTTCATGGTCAGAGGCAGCAGAGTATGGACAGAACACACTGGACTTGAAATTTCGAGACCTAATTTCAAGTCTCTGCCACTGTTACTACACAAAGTCGTGGTTAAAAGATCAGGCTCCAGTCAGACTGCCTAAGTTCCACTTAGACCTACTGTATCTCTTTGCCTTTCTGTCTCATTCATAAAGCTGGGTTAAATAATGGTATCCACATATCACAGGACTGTCACCAAGTTTTAATGAATATATGCACAGCATGTGACCAGTAACTCATGAGCTCAGGCAAGTAATTTCATCTCACTTTTCTCATCCTAAAAATGAAAATATCCCCTACATATCCATCTCTTAATCCTTTACCAATTGTCAAGAGCATTAGAAGGTATTTTGATTATGGGATATTAGGGTTTTTTTTATAACCCTATCACACTGGAAATGGCAAATACACTTACTCTAATATTTACTATTAAAAAGATTGTTCTGATTGTATTTGGCATATGGAAAAAAACACTGGACTGGAAGCTAGAAGGCAGACTCTGCAACTAATTAGTAGTAATATATCTCCGCCTTCCTGAGTCTCATTTTTACAATCCTTCAAATAACAGAACAGGATGATATAATCTCCAAAGTTCCTTCTAGCAATATGGTTTTCACCAACACCAAGAATATGAACAAATCTTGAACTGTGTGAACAAGCTTTTCCAAGGGAACTAAGATATTACTCTTACTTGTTTTTAAAAGAATTTCAGTTTAACTAAAGAAAAATGAAGCTAAGAATATATGTTTTCATTATAACACCAATCCTAAAGGGAAAATGAATTTTATGCCCAGAAGATGTCAGAATAACCAACCAGCTCAAAAGCTAGAGGAACTAAAGTTCAAGTAGGAACTAACCTAAACAGCAAGTTAGGTGGAACTTTTATACAGCAAATGGAAAGATTATATAATAATGAATTGCCAAAGGCAGAATTAAAACTGACATAAGCCAGCTTCAAGAAGGAAATGCACAAACCTTCTCACAGAAGCAAGCATGTGCAAAAGCAAGGTTACCCCTTAGAGGTGGCCTGGGGAAGGGAAATCAAAGCCGACTATTATTTTTACTCTGGCTATACAGCAAGATGAAGCTGAATAAATTTAGATATTACAAACTGCTAACAACAGGTTTTTCACTGACAGGGCCAATTTGACTACTGACTTCTTCCATCATTGAGAACTTCAGCACCTAAGCCAAGTCTCTCCCCCACCAACTCCTGTCATTTTTAGTGACATTATTACCTACACAGACCACCCTCCTCACACCCTGGGGCCTCTCAGTTCTCTAAGCTTCTTCTTAATGATCTTTCCTTGGTTCTATCTCATTCACACTCCCAGGACATGCCTTGAAGTCTGGCATCCCTACAAATAGCTTCACTTCCAAAATCACAAATTCAGACATCCCCTCTCCCACTACGGTCTCCTATCCTTGTCAAAGAGCTTCCCACCCCATGAACAATTCTTTCACCTGTGAACTCTAATCCACTCACCCTCCCTCTTTATTCCTACCTACCACCCTCTTATTTTCACGTCTTCCCCTAACTAGGTTTAAGAGCTATCACCATCATCACTCTCTGGCAATTCTCTGCAAATCCCCTGCCCTCTCCCCTCCAAAACACTCATCTACAACTGGAGAAAACCAATCATTCACAATTCTTACTTGGACTTGAGGATGTCTCTAAATAGGCATTCACTCATTATTCACTAACTCACTCAACAGATATTCTTCTGCAGAACAGGCAATGTATAAAGCCTAGAGGTGGGGAGATGGATTTTTAGTAAAACAGACCCAGGAACTGCCTTCATGGAGTTTATATCTATTGGGTTGGCAGGGAGGAGAGATGTAAGTAAACAAATGTATCAATTTTAAAAAGTATGCTCTATAACAACTTTTGTGGATTCAACATCCCCTATAATTTTCCTCTCTTCTTTCTCTAGTAGCTTGCTCCCCCATTCTCCAATGACTTGGACATTTTACCATTATTCTGCAAATCTCCCATTCCCTTTGCCCCTCCATTTCTCACTTTGACTTAATAGCCCTGCCCATTTTTTTTGGAAAACGGGTGCCAATTGGCAGGATCCCTCATCATCCCCAACAAAATCCACCCCCCCACATGCTAATTTTTCCTGCCTCAACAGCTTTCTCAAATGTTCATGTTCACGGTCTTCTCAAGTACCAGTCTTCTATTTGTGTTCTGATCTTGTCCCTTCCTACAGTGTCAAAGGCATTGCTCCTTTAATTCTCCTCCTGACGTCCAACATCACCAAGCTTTCCCTCTCTTCTAGACAACTCCCTGCAAGGAGCAAAATCTCCTATTCAAGAAATAAAAAGTAAAGCCTTCCTTTTATCTTCCTCTAGGTAACAGCCTCATTTGTATGCTTTCCTCTATATAGATAGATTTCTTCAAGTAATGTGTATCTATTGGGTTGGCCAAAAAGTTCATTCGGTTAGTGAATAATTGTTCAATAAAATTATTGGTGAAAATAAAAAATGTGTCTTTTATTTTTACTTAAAACTGAACAAATTTTTTGGCCAATCCAATACACCAGAGTTTTCAACCTTGGCACCTTGATCCAAACCACCAGTATCTCTACTCTTTCCCCACAACAGCAGAGTGATCACTGAACCTGTTTAAAACGCTGCAATGATTTTTTTCCATTACATTAAGAATATAACTCAACCATTTAACCGGGCCAGCAAAGCTCTACAGGACCTCGCCCTGCCTACCACTTGGACCGCTTCTCATATCTCACACTCTCGACCCAGCCTCCCAGTCTCATCTCTCTTCCCTGAGCATGCAAAGCTCCTGCCTCGGGGTCTTTGTCTTCACAATTTCTTCTGCCTAAAATGCTCTCAATCCCTGACCTTGGAGGATCAGGGCTGGCTTTTTTCCCCTTTTCATTTAAACCTCAGCTTAAATTTCCTTTGTCAGAGAAGCCCTTCCTGAATACCTAATATAGGATAGCTATCATGTCAATTCTATCACATCAGTTCTCTGCATAAAGCTATCAGACATTTAAAATTTTGTTTTATCTCCCCCTCCCATCATCACAAAAGGATTTAAGGGTGAAGGGAGCAATTTGTTCACTTCTGTATCCCTAGCACCTAGAATAATGCCCTGCACACAGCTGGTATCTGATAAATTTGTGGAGCTGATTAGAAGACATGATGCAAGATGTATCCATTTTATGAGAAAGTAGGTTCTGCCTCAGCTGCTAGACATAATCTTTTCAAAAATCTATCCTGAAAAATCTCATTTTCAGAACTCCAGTAAAAGGAGAGCTTTTAACAATGGCTTACATTCTCATAGCATTATCTAAAAAAATTTTTTTAGGAAACTTTTCTACTAGAATGTAACTGAAACAGGAACTAAATTCAAACCCAAGCTTGCAAAAGTAGAGAAGTATATAGGTGATCTTAATGGAATTTGCTTCCTCAGTCTAAGAATTCATTCTATTTGTGGAAATATAGTGGTTCAAGTAGTCTTTGTTAAATGACTGACCCCAAACCTCTCATGCATGACACACTCCTCTCTACTCCCAATCCTGGTCTACTCCTGACTAAGCAGGGCTCAGTTAAGTTACTCACAGTAGTTCCTGAGGGAGTAATTGTACAATGTTTCCAGCTAGGAAGACACAAAGTAAATGGTAATATTCTAAACTCTACAGTTAGTCATACCATATGTTATAAAACTCCATTCCAAAAATACTGTGAGGCAATTTCTGGCCATAGTGAAATAAAAAATGTATTATGCCAGAAGAGTCTGTGAATCTGCCAATGAAAAAGGTGAAAACATTTCCTTTAATCACTGGCACAAGTAAAAAGAATATGGTGCACTGAATATCAGAATATCTTTTAATTAAGAACTGGTGGCAGATTGGGAAATTTAGAAGGAACTCAGACAGGTTACCTAGTCTAGTTTCCTTTGGAAAAGAATGACCTAAAACCATTCTATTTAGATGACAGTCTGACCTAATTGTAAAGGCCACTGGTATAGCTCAAAATAGCATTCTAATTTTTGTTATTGTCCATGACTCTTTCGTTTTGTTTCTATTTACTCAAATGGACTTGGCTAGCTCTTGCCATATGCTATTGACATCAATTACACTGAAGAATGAGCTTGGGTTTTCCCCTGGCCATTCTATCAACATTCGGCAAACACATTAAGTGGTCTCTCCAGAATCTTGTTCTCAACCATTCCTCTTACACAGTCAGCTTTGGTATCATCAAATTACAGTCCAGACACACATAGCATATAGCCTGCTCCTGAGAGGGTCCTCCTCACTGTTAATATGGAGATACACACAGGTAGTATTTCAAAAGTGAGTTTCTAGACTTGTTAGCTGGCTCTTACAAAAGAGTTTTCTATTTTAAAAAAGTATAAATGGTGACAGAGTTCCCAGGCTGGTCTTAAGGCTATCTACAGAAGATTCTAAAATACTCTATAGTTCTATCTGAAATTAGTAGAATACATGTCTATTAATATACTAGTCAGTAGACATTTAAAAATAAGATTAAATGACAACTTTAAAATTTTCTGTTGAATGCTAGTGTTTAAGTAAAATAGGTAGATCTGATGGAGACTGCTGTAGATCTTGAAGGGAACTTTTCAAGGTACTTTCAAGACCTTTAGAGCAAGGGTCCCCAACACCCCCGCCATGGACTGCTAGCGGCCTGTTAGGAACTGGGCCATACAGCAAGAGGTGAGCGGCGGGCGAGTGAGCGAAGCTTCAGCTGCCACTCCCCATCGCCTGCGTTACCGCCTGAACCACCCAAGCCCCCACGCCCCCCGCGGAAAAACTGTCTTCCACAGATCCAGTCCCCGGTGCCAAAAAGGTTGGGGACCACTGCTTTAGAGGCTGAAAAGCTTAAATTTAATATTGTATGTTGTATTTTATCAGAAGACATAATTTTGCCCTCTTGGGTGAGGTTTATCCAAAGTATTACTGTTATTGGACTTCCCTGGTGGCGCAGTGGTTAAGGATCCACCTGCCAATGCAGGGGACACAGGTTCGATCCCTGGTCCGAGAAGATCCCACATGCCACGGAGCAACTAAGCCTGTGCGCCACAACTACTGAGCCTGCGCTCTAGAGCCCGCGAGCCACAACTACTGGAGCCCGCGAGCCACAACTACTGAAGCCCGTGCGCCACAACTACTGAAGCCCATGCGCCTAGAGCCCGTGCTCCGCAACAAGAGAAGCCACTGCAATGAGAAGCCCACTCACCACAACGAAGAGTAGCCCCTGCGTGCCTCAATGAAGACCCAATGCAGCCAAAAAATAAATAAAATTTAAAAAATAAAAATAAATAAAAATAAGAGGCTTAATTCTGCCTGTTGAAAATAAGAGAACAGATTCTCCCCTCCCCTTCTGTTAAAAAAAAAAAAAGTATTACTGTCATTACTGGCTGTAAACGGGAGCCTTCTTGGTTCATATGAAGAGAAAAATGGAACAAAGGGAAACACAAGTGGAGGAGTCAGACTGAAAGAAGAAGCAGATAAGAATTGCTCAAGTAACAAGGGAAGGGAAAAGGGAAAGGAAGAAAAGGAGTGTAGAATAGCTATACTTAAAGGTTTATTCCAAGATGGAGTAAACTAAACTGTAAGCAGAGAAACAAAGGAAATAGTAGGTACACTTACACGCACAAATAATTAAAACTGAAGGTAAAAAAGAAAGGAGGGTGGTGGGAAACATGGGGGCCAGCAGGCCCTTAGCAAGCTACCAAGTAAGAATTCTGGCCAAGGATTGCTTGGTGGCTTACTAGAACAAAACACAGGAAAAGCATAGACTCAGACAAAGATGTAGACAGAACACTCAAAAGACATTCACTTGCCATATGTTTTTAAATATTTACTTTTATAATAAAAGGGAACTTACTGTAGAATATTTGGGAATTACAGAAAAATGGTTTTAATTCCCTTAACAGCCATGGATAACTATAGCCAGTATTTGGCATTCATACTTGGAATTTGCATGGAAAAAATTATTGTTACACTATATAATGTTATACATTTTCCTGTGTGTTCCATTATTTATTTATTTATTTATTTATTCATTCACTCATTTATTTTTGGCCACACTGCACGTGTGACTTACAAAATCTTAGTTCCCTGACCAGGGATTGAACCCAGGTCCCTAGAAGCGACAGTGCCAAGTCCTAACCAGTGGTTGGCCAGGGAATTCCCTCCTATGTGTTCCTTTAAAGATGGTGTTAAAATATGAGTAATGGTTGTGAAACATTTTGTCCATTAAAATGTACCACAATTTAACTACTTTATTATCAACTGGGTGATTTAGGTTGCTTCCAACTTTTAAGTTTTAGAAATAACACTGCAATTTACATACTCTTGTATATTAATCTTAGTGTACACCTCTGGGTATTTCCTTATTTTAAGTAAAATCACTCAAAGGATACAAAATTTTATCAATATATACTGTTAGGTTGGCTACATCATAATAACTTTGCCAACAATGTTTAACCTGCCAATTTGATAAGTCATATATTCTCTTATTTTTTTAATCTGCATTCTTTGGATTAGACACAAAACCATTTGTATCCTATGCTTATCGATTATTTTTAATTTTTATAAAAAATTGCTCCATGTGACCTCTGTATATATGAGATCACTCATTTTTATTTCCCCACACAGCAACTGCAAGTCTTATCTTTGACGGATAAAAGCTCTTCCTTAGTAGATGAGCACACGTGTAACGACTGAAAACTGTGAATCTGGAGAAGTATGGAATATGGCAGTCTCTGTAGAAACTCCTCTGCGTATAACATAATCTTCATGGGCCGGGCATTACTTCGGTTTTGAAAGAGTATTTGTAAAGTCCTTACGTTCACCTTCACATCTCTGAAGCTTTGTAAAGACTATTCTCAATATGTGAAATACAATTCTTGTAAAAGCCTATCTCCTCCATATACTCTTTCTTCCTCAACTGAGCTGCTAATTCACACTTCTCCTAAAAAGCAAGGAAATGCTGTCACTAAAGCAAATGCAGTATTTTATATGTGTTGACTTTTTCCTCCCAACTAGTGAAAGCCTTACACAGCCTTCCTAACTATTGGGTAGAATGCCATATATCATGTATTCTGAGTATTTAATACATTGGCCAATATCAAACATGCAGAGTTCATTTAATTCCATTATCTCATTTTCTAGAAGAGGAAACAACAGTTCTGATAAGTATCATTCTCACAGTCAAGGAGAATCAGGGCCAGAACCATTCTTTCCCACTCTTTCCTGAACCAATCCACTGACCAATCACATTCGCCTAACTACACAGTGACACACCCAGCAGCACTGCTAGCATTCTAGGAATGTTTCTGAATGAAAAAGATAAAAGTCTGTACTTTCAAATAAATCAGAACTTAAAGATTCAAATATAATTTACATCAAAGCAGTCTCTCTGGAAAACGATGCAAATATTTCAATGACATTACAATTGATTAAAGGAGTTTTACAATTTCCTTTTGAAAGAGCCCATAGGGCCAGTTTAAAAGAAAATCATAATCCTTAAACTTAAGTCACTTTCACAACCATGTATCATTTTAGATTTCAACTGATGTTACTTTGTTTTTCAATTCATCTTATTCTCTAGAATTAAATGACCTTTAGCCATTTCAAAAATTTATATCCAGCTTCAAAGCATCAAGATTTGCCATCACTCATGATATTCAAAGAGAATGTAAAATTCCAAAAGATGAGCTTAAGATGTTTGGAACAATGATGGCATTGTAAGAGTAAGCTCATAACTTCCCCAGGAGTCTGTTTACATTCCTTCTCTTTCCACAGAGGAGTTGAGGGAGTTTATTGCTATTTAGGGGTAAAAACTTACTTAAAGACGTAAACTGTTTCTGAAAGGACTTTTGTAGTTATACCTCATGCAATCATGTAACTACTGAAAACTCTCTAAAACTGTATTTGGAGTATATACCAAAGATGAGCCTGTCAAATTACATTGCATATACACTTATATATGCATAGAAAAATGTTTTAAAGTACATTTTTATGCACTTTATGCAAATAATGATATCTATTGAGGGATAGGATTATAAGACATTTTAATTTTTCTTTACTTTTGCTCACCTGGACCTTCTTACATTCCTACTATGGATATGGAGCATTTATACAATTTAAAAAATACATAGTAATATTAAACAAAAAAGTATATACATATACATTTTAAAATTCCAAGAGCTAAACATTAAAATACTTAATCTAAATTTGCACATCTCAAAATTTGGCTCAGAAAGAAGGGTATGCCTGCCTAGATACTATAGAGGCAGGGTTTAAAAAGAGCAGTGAAGTTGGATTTATCTTATCTCCTTGCCCTTCTGTATAATTCTGCAACTATCTATACAATTCAAAAAGGAATCTTTGCCTATTCTACATGAGCCACTACCTCTCAAAATGTTTAACGCACATTCTAACAGTAATTACATTGTTGACGACCTGAAAATGGGTCACCCCACACAACTGATTAAAACTCTCTTATGCAATCTTCCTTTGGAGGAAACAAGGACAGCTTGTACAAATATTTCAACTAGGTCTACTTCCCTAAGAGAATATGGTACACATTTGTAGGTATTACCAAGTTCTAAAAGCACACAGAAAGGCAAAGGAAAAATTATAAAGAAGTTAAATTTGCCTAGTCATTTGTCCTAACCAATTTCATGTTACATCATTAATTTAAGAAAGTACAGAGGTTTCTGTTGTGTCATTAGTTAACAAACAATGTCTGAAGTTTAGATATTTACACTTTGAAAGTTATGATGAAATAATTATATTACCTGGAAATATATGTTAAGACAAGACTTGAGAAAAAAACTACATTTCTACAGGATATGTAATTGCATTTCTATAGGTTCATTGTTAGTTTCAACAAGCTATACTGTTTCCTTTCTGACTAGGAATCTAGGGTAACAAAACTAGATTTACCAAGCCAATTTTTAGTCTTTAAGTAAATAGGTATGTATGAAATATATTTGAATGAATTTACATGGTTTGGACATTCTGTTTGTAAAGGTTTAAAGATCATACCACTCAACTACATAAAAGTTTTAAATGCCTATATAGAAAGAAACACCCTAAAGTTAAAAGACAAATGGGGGATAGGGAACCAATGTGACACAAAAGCCCTCCCGAACTGAGCGAAACCTACATTCCACCACACTGGAATGGAACTGAGAAAGGGCTGGTGTCCCAAGTATGCTAAGGTATTAAGTCAGATACATTCAGGGATTGTCTCAAAGATTCAGCACCTCACAGCACTCTTCCTATATCACCAGCTGATAACTCTAAAACTTGGAGGCCCTTATAGTAATTCAATCATCCATAAAGTATCTTCTCAATTACTGAGTTTAAAAACTCAACTTCAGGGCCCTTAAGAGGAAATCACCAGTTTATTCTTAAAATGAGCACTAAGAATCCCAGCCTAAGAAGGGATTATAGATGCTCTGTAGTATTTTTATAGCATGAAATTCTAAAACATATAAAGTAGCTAGATGTCAGGGGGCTAGGCCATTGCTTCTGACTGGGAATTAGCCTGTGACTATTCTAATGTTCCTGCATTATTTATCTGAGACAGAAATGTGGGGGCCTAGAATCAAAACATATAGCTCAGAATGTCTTTGGTCCACCTCTTTAAAAAAAACCCTTTTGGGGTGGTGGGGCAGTCTAAAATTCCAAGAGTTCTGGCATTAGCTCTGAAGACAAGCCCACAGCAGTAGCAAGATATCTGAAACTAACAATTCTGAACATGCAGTTCAGTGTGACAGAGAATGCGCTAATCTATTCCAATTTTATTTTCTTCTTCCTTCTTAAAATTGGTCAATATTTT
Organism: Monodon monoceros; assembly: GCF_005190385.1. Taxonomy (NCBI): domain Eukaryota; kingdom Metazoa; phylum Chordata; class Mammalia; order Artiodactyla; family Monodontidae; genus Monodon; species Monodon monoceros. Next base: position 82,735,723 of record NW_021703776.1, read on the forward strand.
ATAACATTTTAAAATCATCTACAGAATGAAATTTTTAAAAGTGGGCTTAAGTTAGCTAAGTTACTACCATTCTACAGTCTCAAAATATTTAAAGGTTATCAATCTTCAATCAAATATACCTCTATAGCATCTGATGCTAAAATACCTAAATTGTCACTAAATGCCTTAATAGGGGTAATAGGTTAATATCAACAATTAGGGCAGAAGATGAAGGTGAGGAAAAAAATACCCTTTATACAACCCCACTGAGGTTTCTTCTCTACTTTCTTTAGCTGTTTAGAGGGCTAAAAAGATTAGGAATGTAGAGAATGGAAAAGGGTACCCAGAGTTGGAGTGAACAAAAGTAAAGTAGGATATACACAGGATTTTTAAATGGCAGAATTAGAATAGGCACTGTAAAATATTAATTCCAACAATCTGGCATTTAAAATGAGATTTAAGATGTTTATTATTTTACTGCTAATAGCCTGAATGGACAGTGTGTCTTAAAATTGTTTAATCTGACCCTAACAGACAGAAAAATCTAGAGTTATAGTCATTACAAGCATGCAAAGGGTATATTTAAACATCTTCTATCACACTATGGAAGTACCCCCCCCCCAAATTACTAATTAACCTAAGCCAAAAAAGGAAAAAATTCAGTTAAGTTAATATTTCTGGAATTAATGATCTCCCATAAAACGTAGGATTTTTTTTTTTTCCATTTCAAAACTCTCTAAGGAGAGAAACTGGGTAGTTACATACCTATAGATGGAGATTTGAAAGGGTATTTATCAGGAAGATCCACTCTAACTTTCCATACTCCACCTTCATATGGTGCTGAAATAAAAGCAAAAAAGTTAAACATTAGGATTGTGCCTCCAAATCAGAAGATAAATCTGAATGTAAGTTAAACATTAAATCCTAACCTGTTTTGAGAACCTTGCAAATTAATTCCTTCAAGAGTCAGGGAACTCTTATAACTAACTACTATAACTAGTAGGTACTCTATGTTCAATTATAATACTTTTCTTTAAAAAATCTAGAGTTAGCAAAGGTTCATTTTCTCCCCCAAATTCACTTGATTCTTTTTTTTTTTTTTTTGCGGTATGCGGGCCTCTCACTGCCGTGGCCTCTCCCGTTGCGAAGCACAGGCTCCGGACGCGCAGGCTCAGCGGCCATGGCTCACGGGCCCAGCCGCTCCGCGGCATGTGGGATCCTCCCGGACCGGGGCACGAACTCGTGTTCCCTGCATCGGCAGGCAGACCCTCAACCACTGCGCCACCAGGGAAGCCCTCACTTGATTCTTTAAAGTATCAAACACTGTTCAGTTATTTGGTAAGTAATAGCCTACTGTCTCAATCTATACCATGCTCACCCCACCCCCAAAAAACAACAAAAAACATTTCCACAAAACCCAGAATTCACAATTCATGTTTAATACTGTCACACAGAGGTAAAAGAGAAAAGCATATAAAGTAATTATGATAAGAGCAAGATTTCCTCACTGCTTCTAGAATTAAATTAAATTTACTTTTCAAAAACTACACATATCACCATCTCCCTTGATATTCTCACTGTCTATTAAGGAATAGAGTAAAAGATTGTAATAAAAAACACATACCAACACATATACTTACTTCCTTGTGGTCCATAAAACTTCACTACAAATTCATTGAGTCCTCCTAGGATCGTAACCTCATGCTTACTCTCGATGCTAAGGTGGAAGGTAAAGGAAATTACACAGGCTTTTATATTACCCAGAAGAACTAAAGATGGCTTCCTCAAGATACGCCATTTAAAGTGTTACCAACATTTTACAATGAAAGCAATAAAATATAAAACATGAATAATAATTCTTGTAATTTAAAAGGCAATATACGCTCTTGTGAAAAGAATATGAATGAGCTTTAGATTCAGAGAAGCTGGGGTTCAAATCCTAGAACTGCCATATACTGAATTTGAGCCTAGACAAAATAATGTAAACTCACTCCCTGAGTTTTGTTCTCCTTTGCAAATCAGGAAAACACCACTTTACAGACCTCTGTGAAGATTAAATGGGTTAAGTATGTAAAATGTGTAAGACCACATTGTATATATAAGTAAATGAAAAATAGGCACTTAATTTTAGTTTTTCTCCCCTCTGTACTGTCCCCACCCCATCCTATCCCCAATGACCCTTTAACATAAATCCAGCATTCCCTTTAGTCAAATTCAAGCACTCAGCAAAACACCGATTCTCCTGAACTGGAAATGCTGTGCTCCTAAAATTACACATTTACTAAGGAAGTCCCCATAATTTTCTCCCTGGCTTAGAGAATAATCAAAATAACTACTGATATAACCTTGCTATAAGTAGCATTGCCAAATGCAAAAGACAAGCAAAAAAAAAAAATTTTTTTAAAAAATCTTATCTGTAGTATTTATTTTCACCTACTCTTTTCCTCCCTCTTTTCCATCCCCTTGAGACTGGCCTCTAGGTTCTTATGTGCTCGGGGTTGGAATCACAGAGCGCTAACACTTCTGTGTTCCCTTCCTCAAAAATTTACTTGTCCCGAGACCCACCCCTTTAAGGTACTAAGATTCGATTATAGAAACCAAACCAACCCACATCAGCAGAAGAGAGGGCTACTGGCTTAATATCTGTTTTGTCTCTGCTTTGTGGTCTAACCCAATAATGACTCTACTGAGAAAAATTTTAGATGGTGGGGGCTTTCGGGAGCTCTCAAATCCCACTGTAACCTTAAAAAAAACCACCACCAACAACCAGATATGACAGACTGGTCTCATCTTTCTCAACCACCAGTGCAAATTACATTTTAATTATGTGTACTATTATACAAAAGAAAAAAAGCCAAAGAAATTTTAAGTGATCTCTTAAATAGAGAAAAATGTTAGTTTTAAAGGCTTGAAATTAAGTATTTGGCATTTGGCTCTCCAATCCTTTGTCCTGTAGGCCACAGAACAGAGGCCAGGTGTATTTTTGGCAAAGTCCTTGCTCAAGAGCAATGAACAGTATCCACTAGAGATATTAAATTATAAGATAATTCAGTCTATTTGATCTCATTCTTTTTGAAAACTATCTTAATAACATGCACACTGAAAGGATTCAAATAGTATCCACATTGGAAAATTGGCTTCATTTCTCATGGTCAAATGAAACATGCATGCATGCTTTGGTGTACTAAATTCTTCCTGGCACCTCCTTACAAAATATTCCAAAGCTAATGCTAATGTAATAAATTAAAGTACATGTTTAATTGTTTTAAAACAAAAACAACCAAAAAAGCTCCCTTATGTTAGTAAAAGTCAAATCTAGTTACAATAAACAAAGTTAATTACAAATAACTAAGTTCTCAAAAAAACAAACAAAAAAAACCTTGGGGATAAAAGGCTTTCTTAAGAATGACACCAAAGCCAGAAACCACAGAGGGAAAAATCAGCAGATGCAAGCACACACACATATTTAAAACTTCTATATTATAAAAAATAAAGTTAGGACAAAGGACAAACTAAAAAGAAAAGACCAGGAGAGCCAAGTTGAGAAAACTGAAATTAAGCCATAAAAAGTCCAACTCATTAGTTTAAAAATGAGATATTTCCCACTATTAATTGATAAAGATGAAAGAGCTAGATAAAACCCAGTGTTCCGTGGAGTATAAATTGGTATTCCTGAGGACAAATTTAGCACTATACTCTACTACTTAAAATGAATTTACTCTTTTACTCAAATTTCACTTCTTTCAAGTTATTTTTAAAAAAACAAAAAACAGACACTGCTGGTGGGAGTGTGATACGGTTTCAACCACTTTGGAAAACTGCTGGCATGGTAAAGCTGCACACATGCATGTCCCACACTCATCAGCACTATCCCCAGTAGACAGGAACAGCTATGTTCACCAAAACACGTTTAAGAATGTTCGTATAGCACTACTTGTAATATCCCAAAATTAGGTTACAGCCCAAAAGTTCATCAACAGTAAAAAGGATAAATTATGGTACAGTCACCCAACAGAATATTACACAGCAATAAAAAATTAACTGTACATGTAAATGGATGAGTCTCAGAGATATTACAGTAAGTGAAAGAAAGCAGATACCAAAGAGCACATACAATATGATTCCATCTACACACATTTCAAACAGGCTAAATGAATCAAGGTGTTAGAAATCAGGATAGTGGTCACCCTCTAGTGGGGCCTGGTCATTGGAAAGGGGTTTGAGAGGGACTTCTAGAGTGCCAATTACACTTTTATTTACAGTTCCATTTATCAATGAGCTACAAAAATGATTTGTGCACTTTTTGTACATATGTTACTATTTAATCAAAGAAGTTTACTAAATATAAGACTATCTGATACATGTACAGATATTTTTTATTTAAATTTTTAAAATGAAAATAATTTAAGTATTTATCAATAGGAAAAAGAATTATAAGCCATTTATGCAACAGGCTGCTACTAGTGTCTATTATTGTTTACTAGTGTCTTCTCCCCACCCAGAGCTCCTCTAATGTATGTTTCTGCTTAACTTGGGGTATCCAGAAGTAGTCAAAATGAATACACTGTAGTACCACATATAAAGCTATCTCAGACATTAAACTAAATAAATTTGCAAGGATAATAATGAAGTAAGGTAGAGGATTAAATGAGTTTAACAAAAGAAGTCAAACTAATTTTACAATATAAGAATCTGTAAAAGCAGCATTCCCTATCAATCAGACCTAACTTGCTATGAATGACACTAATCTACAGCAATTACTCTTAATTAATCATTTAAAATTATAAGTTATCCACATGAATGTCCCCTCTAGAAAACTGAAGATATCTTTTCTATCTTTTATGTAGATGCAGTTAAGTCTGGGTTTCTTCCATTCTGTGATCTGTTTGGGATTTAGTCCATGCTGTTACCTACTTTTCAAAGAAGATTCTCCTTTCGAAAAGGTCATGTGAAAATGAGATTAGAAATTAATGCTCCAAACCTCCTCTTTCCCATGATCCCTGGTATAACCCACATTCCAGATACACTGTGTCTGTCTTAAATTACACATTATACTGTAAATTAAAGTGTTATTATAGTCCATTTCACATGAAAAGCTAAAAGTAAACTGAATGAAACCTTTAAAAACTTCTACCAAGTTGGTAAAATGAAGAAGCTGTACTAAATTTATGCTGCCTTGGAGCGGTACAGACACTAAATCAGATGGAAAAAAATAATTTAAGTTTAGTTGAAAGAAAAACACTGCATTAAAAATAAGCCATTCCATCATCATGAATGAATGACTTACCCACAAAAAATATAAAATTACTTGACTACTGTTACCATGTATATTTATGGTAGAGGCCATGAGTTTCTTTCTGCTCCCTGCTGCAAAGTCAAGGGCAAGGAAGGCAAATGAGAAGGCAGGTTACAATGACAGGTTACAATGATCTATTTCTGAGATGTGCTGGTCAGGCTAGTAGCCTGGTGGGAACTCACTAGAAGGTTCCTTCATTACTTTCTCACTTTCAAAGCTTGAAAATATAAAATATCCTTCAGATACCGTTCTGGTAAAAATATGTTAAATAAACCCATAAAAATCACATTTTACTCACCTCTAAGTTATTTGTAAAATACTGCTTTTTACTTACTTAGCATTTCACTATTAAGGAATGTCAGCATTTTCAGTAGAATAATGATTAACATTCCCAGGAACCCAAGTTCATTTCACTTTTAAAATGCCAGCCACCCACCAACTTATTTTCCCTGAATGGCATTATGATTACACAACGTAATATTTAAAGGTTAATGCCAAGCCGTCAAGAGATAACTGACATTCTTGGCAAAACGTGTCTGTCGGGATTTTAGAAATGATTTTTATATACTTCTGGGATTTTCCAGAAAGGGAGCCAAGGGCTAAGCCTGTTAACAGGTCAAGGATTCAGACAGCATTGTTTCCTAAATTTGCTGATAGTGAGTTTGTAAGATAAAGGAAGGTGGCCTCCCTGAGCTGTGCCCATGGCAGTAAGGGACCAGGATAAAGAACGGGTTGCTTCTGTGCAGAAGGTAAAAGCAATTTGCGTGGGCTTTCTATCCACGTGTTCAGACCAGTCCGCTTAAACTCTCCTTGAGATTAATCACATCACGAAAGTTGAAGAAACTGGGCAACCTTCACTACCTAGTTTTCTTGATAAAAATATGGTATGTCTACTAATCCACTAATGAACAAAATATCACAAAAATAATACTGTGAGGGTTATGTTTATAAAGAATCCTTCTCCTTTAGAGATATAAATTGAAACATTTACTCATTAAAATGTATGTCCAGGATTTACTTCAAAATAATCCAGTGTGGGAAGAGTTAGGAGAGAGAGGTACAGAAGATAGGACAGTGGCCCTGAGTCAACAATTACTGAATCTGAGTGATGGGTACATGGGGTTTTCATTATATTTTTCTCTCTAGTTTGAATTTTTTCGCAATAAAAGTTCTGAAAAATTAATGTAGTCAGTTATCAGAACTTTAGCATTTAACAAGCATGACAATTTAGAAGAACTTAGCTACTGCAGCTCTCTTAAGAGCTTATGAGGGACCTTCTCTGGTGGCACAGTGGTTAAGAATCCACCTGCCAATGTAGGGCACGCAGGTTTCAGCCCTGGTCCGGGAAGATCCCACATGCGGCATGCAACTAAGCCCATGCACCACAACTACCGAGCCTGTGCTCTAGAGCCGGTGAGCCACAACTACTGAAGCCCGCGCGCCAATAGGATTGTCTGTTTTGTTCACTGCCATTTCCTAGTGCCTAGAAGAGTACCTGGCACACAGTAGGCACCCAATCAATATGTATAAAATGAACACATGAATGAAGCTGTAAGGCAGGCATAGACTGAGGCTGCCAGTCTGAGATCTAAGGATAGATTTAGGCTTGTCAGAGAGATGAGGTGATACTATTAAGGGCAAAGTGGAACAAAGATGCTAAGTTCAGTTCTGAACATGCTAAATCTGAAGTATAAATGGACGAACCAAGAGGCAATATACTGTAAGCAGCTTGGGAAACTTGCGATTTAAAAGGAGTCACCTTGTAAACTGCTTAACTCGGAGTTTGTTTCTTAATCTCTAAAAAAAAGGGAGGGGCTTTACTTTGGGGAGGGGTTACTACCTCACAAACAGAATTGTTGAAGATGAAATGCACTATCTACAAAGGTATCTACCTGGCTCAGCGTCAGACAGAACCAGGAGTTCAATTTTTTTAACATAAAATAAATATAAAAACTGACTAATTTCCACGTGACTAAAATTTACTTAAGCAACACTTTTTTTTTTTTACACTATCTAAAAAAATTAAGTTTCCTTCTATATCCTTAAGCCTTTCTTTTCTTATTTTTTTTTTTGAGGTACACGGGCCTCTCACTGCTGTGGCCTCTCCCGTTGCGGAGCACAGGCTCCGGAAGCGCAGGCTCAGCGGCCATGGCTCACGGGCCCAGCCACTCCGCGGCATGTGGGATCTTCCTGGACCGGGGCACGAACCCACGTCCCCTGCATCGGCAGGCGGACTCTCAACCACTGCGCCACCAGGGATGCCCCTTAAGCCTTTCTTGATGTTAAGTCATCATTATGAATAATAGTTGCTATACAGTACTACAAAATACAATGATGCCCTTAGGAACCGTAAGGGATATACTTATTTCCTGAAGTAGAAATTTCCCATACTGTTAGGCTGAAGGGATTGGCAGGTTCTTTTCCTAGTTTCTCTTCCTTCTTTAGCTGCGTTTGAGAGCCGTCACTGGGCTACCATTCCTTCAAATGTATCTATGGTAGGATGCAAAAATCAGATAACCAAAGTTCATGGAATTTTTTTTTTTTAAAAGGGTAAATAATTCTAAGCAAGACATTCTCCAGTAAATAAAATACATAATTTTTAGCTGTATGTTTTCAGGTTTACAACTAAACTAAACAACTTCAGAGTGAGGAAGTTATCACTTATTTAAAAATAGCCTCTTCAAAATAAATATGTATTGTCCAGAAGTAAGTAAAGCAAACAATTTGACAACTTACTATGATATACTGAACACTTAAGACTCACTAAGGGGTAAAAAGTAGCATGCACGTATTTCTTAAATTTTACAAAGATAGTGCAAGAATTAAGTTAAACAGCAAGCATGTTCATTACCACCCAGCAGACTGTAAATCATACTAGCCTTTGGAGTTTTGGGGCTTTTTTTTTTTTCTCTTCTCAAGTCTATGCTTTCATTTAAAGCTTCCATGTCAGAAACCAAAGTAAACACTGGCAAGATCTAAGTAAATGTTAAATGGGAAAATCATTATAACTTAGCTCTTCCCTAGATGCATTATTCTGCTACCAGATTCCCAAATAATAAAGTAAAAAACTCAAAAGAAAAATTAAGAGTCATAAGTTATGGAAAATAATTTTTTCAAATAGGTTTTAGAAAAAAGAAGTGTATCACAGAGATACATAAGAAATCTAAGCCCCATTCGACCCCAACAAAATGTTTTATACAGCAGATTTACAAAGTCAGATAGTCAGAAATGACCCAGTTGCAGAAGAAGTGAGAGAGAGAGAGAAAAGCAAAGGGAAATATGGAAAAACAATGAGGCCATCTTGAGACCAAGAAAATAGTCAAAACAGAAATAAGATTTACATTTTCTAAAAAGTTCAAATTCCTATTAAACACCTCAAAATATTTAGAAGGCTATTGATAAAATAGAAACAGCTCTTTAACATACAAACTTTTCTTTTTTTTTGATCTTTATTTCAAGTTGGACAACTGCAGCCCAGGACTTTCTTTTTTCATTTTAGTTATTTATTTTTGGCTGCATTGGGTCTTTTTTGCTGCATGTGGGCTTTCTCTAGTTGCGGCAAGAGGAGGCTACTCTTTGTTGCGGTGCGCGGGCTTCTTACTGCAGTGGCTTCTCTTGTTGCGGAGCACGGGCTCTAGACGCGCGGGCTTCAGTAGTTGTGGCTCACGGGCTCTAGGGCACAGGCTCAGTAGCTGTGGTGCACGGGCTTAGTTGCTCCGCAGCATGTGGGATCTTCCCGGACCAGGGCTCGAACCCGTGTCCCCTGCATCGGCAGGCGATTCCTAACCACTGCGCCACCAGGGATGTCCCTAATATACTTTGATGCTTTGCTATTTTATGGCAACAAAGCATTGCTTATTTTTAACTAAAAATGTATAAATCCATGTACATAAATTAACAGTGTATTACTTAAATAGTATTATTACTCTTAAATAACTCATAAAAGGTTAATGAAAAGCTTATTTTTCAGAATTCGGTTTGTTACAGCTTGATTCACAGTACGTTAAAAATAAATCACCTTCCCCCAAAACTGCTTATTTTCTTAAGTGTGATAATGTCATTATGTTTATTTAAGAAAACGTTCACATTTTTAAGAGGGGCCTACTGATATATGTAGGTGTTAAATGACAAAAATGTCTGGGATTTGCCCTAAAATATTTCATGAAGAAGAGAAACAGATGTGATAGAAAATACTGATAACTGTAAAATTTTAATTTGGATAATGGGGATTCATTAATTTTTTTTTTTTTTTTTGCAGTACATGGGCCTCTCACTGTTGTGTCCTCTCCCGTTGCGGAGCACAGGCTCCGGACACGCAGGCTCAACGGCCATGGCTCACGGGCCTAGCTGCTCCGCGGCATGTGGGATCTTCCCGGACCGGGGCACGAACCCGTGTCCCCTGCATTGGCAGGTGGACTCTCAACCACTGCGCCACCAGGGAAGCCCTAAAGTAATCTTTAATCTTGTGTACACTTGAAAATTTTAATGACATTATTTCTTTTTATTTAATTTCCAATACTTACCATTTCTTTTTTTTAAAATCAGAAGACTGTATATATTTAACTACACTCTACTTATGTGGATAGGGGACACTCACTGCTAAAGAACTATCAGCTGGTCAAACACCCAGTTTAAATCTGTAAACTTGGAATACAACTTTGAACTGCAGAGAAAAAATAAAGAGTTGCAAAATTCTCAAGATGCAGGATACCCCAGAGACATCAAGTTGACAATGAAAATCCAAACCAATGATCTAGAAAATCTGTTAAAAATTTTTTTAGAAGATAGGACATATTAAAAGAAAGAACTCTGTCATTCCAAAGGTAGACTACCTAATCACAGAAGGCTGGAGAAGAAAAACACATGAATCACAACCTTATAGATGACAATAGCACCTGAAAACTTCGAAGTCCCAGGCAACGTATAATTTCCCCAGAGATGAATTCCCCACGGTCAGGTGGCCATCTGCAAAATCCTAACGGAAACGTCTATTTAAAACACATTCTACCTCCCCTTCTGGGCTACTTCACCAAGCCATCCACAGTGCAGTGCAAAGTGCATCATGAAGCAGCTTCTCAGTAAGAAGCTAATACTGCTTTATGGAATATCTATGCAGTGTATTTGTAATCATGTTTCCAGTGTTCTTCTCTTCTCAGAAAATCCTTGAGAACTTTACTTCTTTTATTCATTTTAAATATAGCAGACCAGTTTTTACCCTAACACCTGACATGCAGACTACAATGCCACTCAATGAAAATAGAATTAAGCTAAGTGTTTGATAATCCCTATCCACAGATATTCTAATCAAGGCATATGTGAGTCTTTCATAGTAAGCAGTGACATTTTAAAGGAAATATTTTCTTTGGCAGTCTCCAAGTGAAATATAGTACATTACAAATGCAAGGTGATGTATGAAAATTAATAAATACCATGAAAATTAACAAATACCAAGCAGTGGCACCCATTTAGTAGATGAAGATTATGGAAGAGTGAAAAACAGTGGATCACAGAAATGAGAAGGAGATCTTAGATATATGGTCATACTCTTAAAAAAAAAAAAAAGAACAATCAACACACCTTGAAGTCATGGAACTACTGATGCAAAGACCCAGGTCCGCAACCCAGGCCATGGCTCTTCTTCCTTTCCTTCTCTGCACTGGCTAATTACGAGTTTGTGTCTCTAGAGATCAATGATTCCTCATCGTAATTTTATGACTTCAATAATCTCAAGGAAAATTTCTTAAAGCAAGCTCTTTAAAATTCAAATATAAATGCCTGTAAACCCAGAACAAAGGGGGAAAGATAACAATTGGCTTGCCCTTATAAATCACTGCTCTATAAGCCCTGGTCTCAGTGCCTCCTCACTCCCTAGTTCTTTCCCAGAACATGAATGACCAATGCCTGCCGTTCCCTTTACTACTCCATGTTCATTAGGCAGAGTAGATGTCAAATGTTAATAACAACCCTGATTTCATAAAAAGTATAAGGGGGAAGTGAGCAGCACAGACTCAGGCTTTTTTAAAGCAATACATGTACAAAGGAATAAGTGGCAGGTTCAAGATCACTGTCAAGATTTTATACTGAAAAAAGCACAACTACAGATGAATACACTGGATAGGATGCTAAATTAAAGCACAATCCACCATGTAGAGAACTCTGCATTCCACAACAAACGAATATGCTTTTATTCAATTGGGCCCAGTTTCTATTACCCATTTGGAAGACTTACGAGAGGTAACATAGCAAGTATCTGTTGGAAATTTAATAAAGGCTTGGCTAAACAGTATAAAAAAAGGATTAAAAAGTAATCTAAAGTGATACAGAAAATAGCAGTGTCTTCTTGATTGAAATTCTGCTTAAAAACTATATCCAAGGGTAGTTGGTAGGCAAATACTCTATCTGATATGTTCAAGTAGCCATTATAAGCTGCCTTCATTTATTACCTTTATAAATAATTAGGATAAAAAAATGGGATAAAAAATTACCAGAAACTTTAAATGTTGCTTTAAAAAAAGAAGTCCATAAGGAAAATAAGCGAAAGAAATAAAATTTTAAAATAGAAAAAAAAAAGTTTCTTTTAAAGAAACATCCTACCCTAAGAAAAAGAACCCCAATGTGACTGAGTTAAGTAGAAAACCCTGGAAAGTCAAGAGATGTGGGGTGAAAGTGGACTGTAAACTAGGTGTGCAATGTGATACAACAAGGGAGGTTGCAGCTATTTTAAGCATCATACAAGTTAACAGGTGACAGAACTGAGAAGGGAAGCTTTCTTCCTATGTTAGTAAACTTGCTAGCTCAAGACCAACAGAAATGATTAAATACATACTAAGAAGTGGGTTGTCAGGTACAATTAAGAGACATGGGAGTGATAAATATGTGATAAGCTAGCCTAATAATTTAAAGTAAACAGAAGTTTGAGGTTTAAATATACACACACAATAAAGTGAATAAAGGCTGTATTGTTACGAGTTATGGTTAAGAAGTTAAAAAATCAAGGTTCTCACTAGGAGTGTTTCCTGAATAATTAAACAATGAGGGGAAAAAAATTGGTTATTTAGCAAAACAAGAGAATATAAACCTAGACATACACAACAGTGGGTATATATATAGTAAGAAAATTTGGCATTGAAAAGGTGACAAAACTATTAGGTTTCCCTCTCCCATGTCTGTACCACGGGGAGAAGTAGGATTGATAGGCTCAGGTGCCACTAAGTGAGACAAACAGTTTGCTGGCGGCACAGTCACAGGGCAAGAGTGCAGTTCGGAGAACGCCTTACAGTACAGCTAAATAACCTCATCTGGTGAAGCACTGAGTTCTAGGTTTTTAAAAAATTGTCTTTTAAAATGTGTGTGGGGCATAAAGCAGCCTCCCCATTCCCTTAACGCTCTAATCCCACTGCCCAGATATTACTATTGTCTATATTAATGTTTATATATACACACATTAACATCATCATGTACACCCAGACACACAGGTGTAAACTCTTCTGTAAACACCTTTCTTCAGGTTATATATGGAGGACCTCTTTATTAGTACACATAGATCTAAGCTCCCGTAAAAAAAATGCCTGTGCAATATCCATGTACCATAAGTTAAATAACTAAGCATCCATTAGTGAGCAGGTAGGTTGCTGTTAGTGTTTTGCTATTACATGGTTACAACGAACATCTCAGTATGCGTATCTTGCTGTACTTTTTTTTTTTTTTTTTTTTTTTGCGCGGTACGCGGGCCTCTCACTGTTGTGGCCTCTCCCGTTGCGGAGCACAGGCTCCGGACGCGCAGGCTCAGCGGCCATGGCTTACGGGCCCAGCCGCTCCGCGGCATGTGGGATCCTCCCGGACCGGGGCACAAACCCATGTCCCCTGCATTGGCAGGCAGACTCTCTACCACTGCGCCACCAGGGAAGCCCCTTGCTGTACTTTTGATAGTGCCTAAATGTCTTTCAAAAAGGGTGCATACAGTCACTTTCTAACCACTGTCATATGAGCCAACCTGTTTTCCTCATACTCTCAACAATATTGGCATTAAAGCTTTTCCACTCTGCTAACCTTCCTTCTTGCCTCTCCAACACAACACCTGATTGTGAAGGTGGCCCTCCAAGATTCATGAACAAAAACGCACTAAGATATGAAGCACCTTTCACTAACTATCTCAAAGACAAAGCTAGCCAATTAAATCTCACTTAACTCATCGAATAGGTTAACTCCAGAACCTGGACAGAAAAAGCTGAAAACAAGGAAAGTTTAGTCTGACATGGCATCACTCAATTAAATGACAGGAGTAGTATCTTACCTACTTCTCTAAATGCTTAAATCTTTTATACGTCTAAACTTATGCCCCAACTATGATGTGAAGTTAATTTCTTATTTCTTGGGTGAATCTGATATTTTAAATAGTTCTCTTTAGACCAAACTACTTTTGCTGTTACAGCATACAAAATAATGAATTCTCACAAAAGAATCAGATTTGAATACTTCAACAACAGATATTTAACATTTAAAGAAATACGTTAGTCTCCAACTTACTAAAAGCCACACAGTTTACCCCTGACTATTTAAAACAAATGAGAGATCTTGTAGTAATGACCATGTAAATATTATTCACTGCCGAGCCATACAGTACTATAAGATTTTTTCTCTTCAGTATTTTTTCTCAAGGAAATAATCACTGCCTTAAATGACTAAGCAAACAAGAAACCAATGTATCTATCATTATTTGTCCCTCAACTCTGACAGAACTGTCTCTTGATGTTTAAACCCATCAAGATGAATATCTGTATTTGAATGTTTCCCCTCGTAAATTTACCTGCCTCACTCTTTGGCTTGATCAGGTACCATGCATTCCCCAAGCTGACACTGGCTGGACAGCCAAGGAAGGTGACTCATGAACATCCCAGCTGACAGAAGGAAGCCAGACAGGGATCAATACCTGACCGCACTCTGCCCAAGAGTAATTAAGAATTTTTCTGCTAAAACCACTAACATCACTTTAAAAGAAACAGAATATCCAACATCAGCATTATTTACAGAGTAAAATCCAGGACTACAGGGGCACATGCTGGAGACTGAGAGGACGGCAAAGAAGTCCTACCTACCTCTTCCACTCAGTTTTACCAGATCACCCAGTTGCAGAGTACCACTTCCCCAAAGGAAGACGGCTCTTTCCCAGGAACAGAGATTTCACAGTGAGTCTGGAATTCTAGTGGTTAGAGAGTGGGCTCATTAGGTTGAATCTCAAGATGCCATATGGGTCTTGGGCAGACCATTTAACCTCTCTGTGCCTTGGTTTTCCTCAATGTATAAAGGGAGTAATAGTAAATATATCATAGATTAAGGAAAGGCTCAGTATTTGCTATTATCATTAATACTTCCAAAACAATAACCTCAGATTTAACAAGGTACATCTATTAGTCTAATCTACCTTAGTTACTAACCTACAAAGCTGAAATTACAGCTCTTCAATTTTGAGAAGAGTTAAGTACACAATGACTTTTTACTTTTAATATGCCTAGGTCCTTAATATATTGACATTAGCAATTGCCAATGAGGGGATTATTAACCTATAATTTGTTCCAAAGATAGCATTCAGCCCAACTTCTATGCTGGTGCAGCCCCTTCCGAATTTTAAAAATTGCTACTTCCCCTTTAGTCACCAATATTAACAACAGCTACCCTTTCAGCAGTTACAATGCACTGAACACCATTCTAAGCCTTCTGTACTAACTTATAACCCTTACAACAGCCCAGGGAGACAAGTTATTATTACAAAGACAGGCTAAGTAACCTGCTCAGGCTCACACAGCCAGTAAGTTGTAGAGCTAGGGATGAAACCCAGGCAGGCTAGTTCAAGTCTGTGCTCTTAGCCATCCAGCACTGTCTACAGAGACCAGAGCTTTTGGAGAGGGGTGTAGCATGCTCAGACTTGTCTTGATTTAGGAAGACTTAACTCCAGAGAGACTGCAGAGCAGTCTGGGAGACCATGATGGGAGGAAGGCCAGCTGGGACCTGATGAGCAAGAACAGGTAAGAGCTGACAGGGAGCAGGGGGCTGGAGAGGAAGCCACATTTCAACAAGATTCTGAGAACTGAAAGAACTTCATGACTAATTATACGTGAGGGGAGAGAGGACTCAAGAGTATCTGTTGAGGTAGATGACACTGTTCTAACAAAAATAAAAGGGAAGGCAGGAAGAGGAGCAGATTGGGGGTGGGGTAAGAGCAATATGGGACATTTAAGTGTAAGGTGATGAGACACCAAATAATTGTCCAATAGACAATATGAAGTAATATTTCCCCATTTTTAATCTAGCCCTACACTTCTTTAAAAAGGGGATACAGCACATTAAACATTCTAAGTAAATGCTGAACTAATGAATAAAATACAACTTCAGATTCTCACTAGTCTAAGAAATTATTAAATAACCAACTTACAGGTCCCTCAATAAAACTCTTGTTCCACTGGTGAGAGTTAGGGAAGTTCTCTGGATGGTGGAAGGCTTTGGAATAGAGCAAACCTGGGTTTCAGGCCCAGCTCTACCACTTTCCAGGTAAGTAGCCTAGGGTCTAACTACTCAAGGTGGCAAACTTGTTAGAAATGCAGAAACTGGGTCCCATTCCAGACTAACTGAACCGGTATCTGCACTTTAAAAATATTTGCCATTAATTTGTGTGCACATAAAAGTTTGAGAAGCACCAGCCTAGAGCAAGTGAATGTTCTCTAAGGCTTGCTTTTCCCGCCTGTACAAAAGTGGAGATAATCATATTTATGCACAGGGTAGTTGAAGATTAATAGGTGCCAAATACTTACCAAGCCTCTACCAAGAGATGTTAGTGTCATACATATATTACTTCATTTAATCCTCTCAATGCCTATCATGCAGGTACTTCTTCCACTATAAAGATGAAGGTATGTCCAGTCTGTGATGCCTTCCAACGTAAGATTGTTGGTGAGTGGTAGAGCTGCTACTCATTGTCTATCTACTCAGGATTCTGCTCCCCATTAAGCCCAATAATGCTTAAGCAATCTGGGCAGAGAAAGGCACAAAATGGATGAGAAGGGAAGGAAAGTAGTCTTGCACCTACCAAAAATCCAAACAATAGTTTTTAAAAATATAGATTTATTTGTTTATGGCTGCACTGGGTCTTTGTTGCTGTGTGTGGGCTTTCTCTAGCTGCGGCGAGCCGGGGCTACTCTTCGTCACGGTGCGCGGGTTCTCATTGTGGTGGCTTCTCTTGTTGCAGAGCATGGGCTCTAGACATGCGGGCTTCAGTAGTTGTGGCACGTGGGCTCAAGAGCGCAGGCTCAGCAGTTGTGACGCACGGGCTTAGTTCTTCCGTGGCATGTGGGATCTTCCCGGACCAGGGCTCAAACCCACATCCCCTGCATTGGCAGGCAGATTCTTAACCACTGCGCCACCAGGGAAGCCCCAAAATATAGTTTTTTAAATAGTATTTTAAAGTTACCTCAATCATTATAATTCAAAATTCATGAGTACAAAACAAAATGTACTCATACAAGTTTAAATCAGCTATGCTTATCCTGAATTGGTTTTCAGATGAGGATATCATATTAAATTAATAATATTTATCTCAAGAGTTGTGCTGAAATAGTAGATCAACCAGCAGAAAATAATGATAGTCAGTAAGACTAAGTGAAAATGCTCAGTATGATATAGAAGGCTTATCTGGCTGTACTATAGGTTCCCTAGGGATAGAAACTTAGGCATTAAAAGGAACTTCCTAGTATGATATAGAAGGCTTATCTGGCTGTACTATAGGTTCCCTAGGGATAGAAACTTAGGCATTAAAAGGAACTTCCTATGAGTGTTTGGCCAATTGTAGGCTATGTTTCACAGAAGACTGAAATTCTTAGTTCTCTTTCAATCATTATTTGTGGAAATTCACTTTCCAGAAAGGAATATGCAAAAAGAAAACTTAGAATCACAAGTTCTAACAAATAACCAAGTTCTAGTTCCAAACAAATCTTAACCTATGTGAATCACTGTATCAACAGTTGTCTTATTTCACTCATCCGAGCCCATAATATGACCGACACAGTACATTCATGGCCCATTCTTCCTCTGTTTCTAGCTACACTGGTCTTTCATTTCCTGAAACACAAGCTCTTGCCCTCCTCAGGGCCTTTGCAATGGCTACTTCTGGCTAGCCCTGACTTCTCTACTTCTACAAATAGCTTGCTTCTTCTTATCCTTTATGGTGTGTCTTAAATGCCACTTCCTCAGCAATCTTTCTTATCACCTGAAGTACATACCCCAACAGACCCCCAACTAGTCTCTACTTCAGCCCACTGTCTGTTTCCTTGTATGTCTTACCACAGTACTATTTTGTCTGTTTACATCCTCCCTCACCTCCAGAAAATCTAAGTTCCAAGATGGCAGGGAACCTTATCTGACTTATTCTTTGTCTGGCTTATGGTCGGTGCTCAACAAACACTGGTTAAAGTGAGTTATGTAAATGGGTGCCAGGCACCACGCTAGACAGTGGGATCGGCCCTCAGACAGCTCAAGTTCTTATGGGGAAACAGACAGGCAACCAACTACCAAACGGTGAAATAAATGAGTGTTATGATAAGGGCTACCCAGAGGTGCTAAGGAGGTATACAGAGGATGCTCCAAACCCAGGAGGGTGGGGAAGGGAGAGGGTGTTTTCAGGAGGTAACGTTGCCAGCTGAACCCAAGGGGAGATTAGCCTTTTGCTCTCAGCAGCTACAATGAAGTTTTCTCCAAACACAAGAAATAAGAAGGCCCTCAAACTTCAACTGAAGATCAACACATAATGACTAGTAAGAGAGGGGTGCAAGCCATCTAAAAGAGAAAGCCTGGTTTGCCACAAAACAAGATTCAAGCAGAGCCAGAAAGAATGTATTCATACATGTAAAGAAACAAGGTATTCAACAGCAATGGTCTCCCCCGCAAGCACTGAAGAAGAATTGAAAAAGAGAAAGGCTGGCAGGGGCCAGTGAAGCAACTAGGCAGGAGAGGAGGAGCCTTTGCTCATAGATGAGTTTTTTGGTCACAAGGAATCTCCCTGTTATGAGACGGTGGTATCATCTGATCGTGACAAGCCATTAAACATTTGATTTAGCTTTTGTTCTGATTCCTTCTCAGATAACCTTCTCTAATTATGGTATGGGCTCCTGGCTATGTCTAGGAGAGAACACACTGAAAATTATATACTAGCTTTCCAATTTCAGACTCATGAGCTTGGTTAATCTGAAGCCAGGGAAGTGGATCTGCTCTTAGTTCACCAATTAAAGACTTGGGGGGTGGGGAAGTCACCCTCCCAACAAAGTATGAGGTTAGCCTGACTTCAAACAGAGTTAAGGAAAAGGATTTAAGGGAAGTGTTTGAGGTGAATCTGACTGATACGGAAGGTGAGGGAAGAGGGACATGCCAAGGATGGTTCCAAGGTTTTAGGCTTCAGTTATTTGGGGATGGTGATACCATTCAGCAAGAGAGCATCAGCAGTAAGAGAGGGCATTAGACTTGTAGAAGATGTCCCATTTAGGACATGTTGAATCTGTGGTCTCTGAAGGCCAGGTAATTGGAGATATCCAGTAGGCATCTGCCTATCCAAGACTGGAACTCAAGAGATATGGAATTTTAAAAATTTGGAGACACTTGTATTTGGGCACTAATAGATGAAATCACCCAAGAAAGGCATGGCAGCTACCAAAAGATGAGGAACCTGAGTAAATCCATTATTTAAAGGATGGAAGAAAAGAAACGGGCAAGGTAGGCTGTGAAATAGAGAAAGGCACCTATAATTGTCCTAAATATTTGTTAGGTTATCTTTCAATGTCAGATTTCTACAAAGCACATCTGCGGAGAGAAAGTAAAAGAAAAAGAAAAACAATCTTATAGTAAAGTTACTGAAAAAGACACAAAAGTTCTTTCAGAATACCATAATATGGCTTCCTGGAACAGGAAGGAAATCAATGAGATACACCCTACTGACTTCTTACTAGGACTCCAAAAAGTGAAATAAAGCTGGTTGAAAGGAACAAAGAATTTTCTTTTGGGATCTACTTTAAATGTTTAAATCTTGCCAAAAGTTCAAAGCCCATGATGCTAACCACCTTTGGATGAATGTTCAAGGCAGATATAAAAGCTCCACTGTGCATTTTAATGACTAACACTGGTTTTGAGAGACTTTACTGGCCATTTATAAATTTATCCTCTGTGACAAACCAAACTTTCATCCCCTAAGAGATCTATGATATATAGCACAGTACTATTCTCCCCAACAGTGTCACTGAGTTGGTAGCTGATTTGGAAGAGCCATTGAAAAGGTTACTGTCATCAAGAACCATTTATTGGGCTTCCCTGGTGGCACAGTGGTTAAGAATCCACCCTGCCAAAGCAGGGAACGCAGGTTCGAGCCCTGGTCCGGGAAGATCCCACATGCCGCGGAGCAACTAAGCCCGTGCACCACAACTACTGGGCCTGTGCTCTAGAGCCCGTGTGCCACAACAATTGAAGCCGGCGCGCCTAGAGCCCATGCTCTGCAACAAAGAGAAGCCACCACAATGAGAAGCCTGCACACCACAACACAGCCACAACTAGAGAAAGCCTGCGTGCAGTAATGAAGACCCAACACAGCCAAAAATAAATAAATTAAAAAAAGAACCGCTTATTAAGTCTTTTTTTTTAAAACAAAGCCACGTGCTAAAAATTGAGCTATACGACATTTTCTACCCTATCATAGTTTACAACTTTGCTAGGGAAGACCAAATTACTCCATAAAAAACCTGGAACTTCAATATAAGTTGCAAAGTTAAGTGCCGAACAGTGGTACAATAGGTCAGATGAGGGAGTAATCACTAAAGACTTGATTGTATAAGAAGAAAATGGGATGTGAGCCAGATTTGCGGAAAGGCAAGACAGTCAAGAGAAGAAGCAATGTGAGGTTACAGTAGTGTTGCAAGCAGGGTACAGATACGAGCAGAGGGACAGATACAGGAACTGTGTCAGAAACCAGCTGAACAGTTTTTGTTTTGTTTTGTTTTTTAATGAGAGATTCACATAGCCAAGCCGTAGTAAACAAGGCCAGAGAAGCCAACAAGAGGCAAGACGGTTCAGCGCCAGGCTACGGAATTCTGCACTTTATCGTATGAACAGTATATGGCACAGGTGAGCGGTGGATGCAAAGCAAGATCTGGGGAAATCCATCTGGCGACTGCACGCAGAAGAGGCAATAGGTGTCAAGACTGTGGCAGGGCACACATTCGTCAAAACTCATCAAGCTGTACATCTGAAACTGCTACATTTTGTTGTGCGTAAGTTATACATCCATAAGGCTAGTTTTTAGAAAATAAAGGACAAAAGTACAGTCAGGAATGAGACAAGTATTAAAAGTACGGGCTGTAAGATTTTAAACATTTAGTGGCTGAGGTGAATTCAGCAGTGCGCTGAAGCCAACTGATTATATGCATCTCTTCCCAACTTCAAGTTCAGTGACCTCACCATCTGTAGTCTGAAATCAGGCATGGTGGAGTATTTATACCTCAAAAATCAGTAAATGCTACAAATCAGGGCTTTATCCCCCCATAGGTGGTTGTTCAGCATTCACCAGCACACCACTGTGTCATTTCTACACAAGGTCTCGTATGAATATGGCACTAAATGAAGTGACAACATTTTCTTCTAATTCAAAATAATGACATAGTTCTGAAGCACCAATTCTTAATCTTAACCATCGACAGATGGTTACTAAAAAAGTATAAGATTTAAGAGCCTAACATTTATTTCGTTTCAAGAACTAAAGCACGCCTATGAATAAGAAACCTTTGTCTGCATCTCTCAATCAAGGTTTTCTCGCTATTATGCGGTTCCCCTGGGACTAACATCAATTGATGATAATAATACACAAAAAAATTCCAGCATCCACTCCATTATAGTAAGGGCTAATTGCACGGGCCTATTATCGGAATATGCTTTCCTGGTTCAAACTAGCTGCATTTCAATAGAGTAAAGAGGGTTTTCTGGAGAAACCCTACTGTGAAAAGATGAACTTTGTCTTAACAACTTTAGTTTCAAAAACTATTCACTTATAGATGCCTATTTCACATCTCTGAAGCAAAATGGCTCATTTGTTATGCAGATTACTAAGCAGTCACTTAAGAATAAAGAGCTTTTCTTCTTTAGAGGCTCCAGCTAACTACCTGCGTAAACTCAATCTCAAAGCCAGTAAAGTGTACTCTAAATATGACAGCAAATAATTGAACCTTTCTGATCGGACTGCAGAGAAATACAAATGTGCACCTCCTCCCCATTTTCCAACCCACCTTCCAGAGGGGCCAACTTGGAGTTCCTCCCAAGAAATGCTGCCTTTATAGAACTTCTAGGTCACTATCTGCGAAGCTAAGAAATCGGGGTACTAAAGGGGGGGGTACAGCAAAGGGTACAGGACGATGTTAACTTCACCACAGCAGGTAAGCCCTCAGCTAACAGACTTAAGTTTTGTTCCAAAATTTCTTAAAACTCAGAATGTAATTTCTCACAAATAAAAGCCAATTTAACTCATATCTGAAGTACACTATTTTATTTGGATTGTTAATCCTCATCTATATCAATATTTCTATTAGAAAGTACCAATGCATCCAGAGTTGTACACTGAGATGCTAACATCATCATCATTTGAACTTCGCTGCATCTAGAGCCCCTCTCTCCGAAGAAGGGAAATAAGACATTAGAAGAATCATCATGAAGAACTCTGAAATGGAAGGAGCAGGGAGAAAATGTCAGTGGGAGAAATGACTGGAAATGCAAAGAAGAAATATACATGTAGAAGAATCAACAGGACATGAACATCCACTGCCCCTACTGCTAACTGGGTGGGGATAGTGGGCAGTAGGTATTCATCAGACATGCATACATTCTTTGAAGCACCACTGCTCTAGGGAGTGAGCTGGCAGGCCATGAAGAACATGTAAGGGGACAGTTCTAAGCTCCAGGCCTGTCCACTGTGCATTCTTTGTACCACAGACTCTAGCCCAAGGATCTTTTCCTTTTGCCACTTTCCTTAGGCTTCTTAATTCCCCTGGAAGAGCAGAAATAAGAACCCCCCCCAAAAGGAAAGAAAAATGTACGTGTCCCCACCTCTTTATTAATGAATATTTACTACTCTTCAAAATGTCCAAACCCAGATGTACAAGAAGCTAGGGGCAAAGGTATAAAAGATTCAGGATCTATCCTCCAAGGGGCAGCTTGAAAGAGGTGGGAGTTGGAGCCACAAGCACAGCTGATAATAAAGTGGTAACGGCTCATCTGAGGGGAAAATAAAGGGTGCTATTAAAATAGGTAGAAGGCAGGAAAAGCATCTAAGGCAAATATGGAGATGGGGTGTTTGAGAAAGATGCAAAGCCTAAGGTGAAAACTAAAGAATAAACCAAAGTTAGCCAGAAGAAGAGAAAGGAACTATGTAGAACAGTTAGGAACTGTCCTCTGAGAAGGCTGGCGTACTGCAGGGTGGGTGCAGCACCACATCTCAGACTGTCAAGTAAGGAAGCAATACCTCTCTACTGAATTGACTTTTATATACTAAGGTTAGGCTTTAAACCACAGAGACTAAAGAACAACTGAGGGGTTTTAAGCAGGAAGTGGCATGATCAAATGTACTAAAAACAGGATCACTCTAGCAGCAAAACGAGAGGCAGACTGGAAGGAGACAGAGGCTAGACATAGGGAGCTCTGAAGTTGTGAGATGATTTGCAACAGTCCACGTATATGATGAGTGCCTGAATAAAGAAGTGGTGGTAGGGATGGAGAGAAGGGGAGAGAGTAGAGATTTCAAGGGGGGCAGAATAAAGAGGATGAGGGAGGAGTTAAGGGAATATCTATGTTTCCCACTTGGGTAACAGATGAGTGAACACATAAAAAGACTACAGTCTGATTTTGAAGGCTACAGTACTAAAATCAGTATCAGACATGTTAAGGGGCTTGTTGGGATATTCTTGGAGAGAAGTTGGAAGGCAGGCAGCTATACTAATTTAGAGATTGGGAAACAATTCAACTGAAGATATGTATATATGAATCATTTTATGGTAAAGGAAGTGTTATGTGAAAAGAAGAATGAGGATAAAGCCCATGGGAAAACCAACCTTTAATAAATCTACATTAGCCTACAGAGAGAGATGTAGGACCAAGGTAGGGCTTTACAATGATATAGAACTGAATATGTTTCTTTAGTCCAGGGGTGCACAAACTATGGCCCATTGTCTGTTATTATAAATACAATTTTATTGTACCATGCCAAGCCCGTCCATTTGTGAATTGTTGATGGTGGCTTCTGTGCTGCAATAGCAGAGTTGAGCAGAGCTGCAAAAAAGACTGTGTGGCCCACAAAGCCTAAAATATTTACTTTTTGGCCCTTGGACAAAAGTCCATCCCTACTTCCTACCTCAGTTTCTCCACTTGAAAAACAAAAAGTCCATTATATTTATATTTAAATGCAACAAAAACTTAAAAGGCTCATGAAAGTTGTTAGTATCAAAGCCTTTCATCAACCAATGTATTTCCAATGAAAATCAAGGTTTTAAAGTATACAAAAATTTACAACATATAATTTGAGAATACTGTAGTATTTAGATTACAAGGCAATTTACTGATTTACATGACTACAAAATAAAGGGAATCCCAAACTTTACCTTATACCCAATTCAGAATGTTACACCACAGTCTACTCCAGAAAGTATTCACCACTACAAAAACCTTTGGTAACAGAAGAGATGGCCCATGAAGGAGAATAAATCATCACCATCTCCGTCACCACTGCCATCATTTCCCGAACACCTTCCATGTCCAGATACTATGCTGAGCACCTAATGCTTTGTCTCATTCTAGCCCTACAATTACAGTACCCATCCATTTTACAGATGAGGAAACTCAGCCTTAGAAAGGTTAAGGCTTATCTCAGGTCACCTAGTAGAGAGTGGGTGGGAGAACCAGTAACTAGTGCAGTCACAATCAGAACCAGGTCTGACCTCAGAGGCTCCACACTTATCCTCAACCCCATACTTTATAGTTTGTTACCTACACCAAGGGAGATAACATCTGTAAAGGGACAAACGGAACCTGGAAACAACTAGGAACACATATCTGCTTCTCTTACTCCCTTGGAACTCAAAGCAGGTCTTAGAACCCAGGTTGGTATCACAGCGTAAAGAAGGTGAAGCATATCGATTGTCCCAAGGGGCTCTGGCCTTGGAACCATAACCAGGTACAACACTTGTTGCCAGCAGACAATGTATTCTGAGTTCCAAACCACCACCTCACAAATGAACTTTTTAAACAACTCCCTCTCTAAACTGAGGGCAGCCAACACAAGAAATAAAAAGATCTTAGTAAATCAGATATTACAGTAATGTACTCTAAGAGGTAATACAATACACTTAGTGGAAAGAACACGGGTGTTCACTTCAAACCGACCCAGGTTTGAATTCTGGTTTCAACACCAGCCTTATGACAGTAAATTGCGTATCTTCTCTGAGTCCACTCCCTCCGGGAAATAAGACCACCCCCTCCTTGCCACGTGGTCTGGGGAAATACCAGTACTACAGTGTGAGCTTAGTGGCTCAGAGTCAGAGAGCCTGAGTTTATCACCCAGCTCTGCAACTTAGTTGGCATGAGACTGGAGCCTAAACCTCAGGTTTCTCATCTGTGAAACAGGAAAAATGACAATAGGATCTACTTATTGGGGTTTTTTGAGGATTAAGCAAGATATCCAAAGTGCCAAAAGCACAAGGCCTGGCACACAGTAAACACTCAAAAAACCTTTTTATCAGTTTAAGTTACAGACCAAATGACAAGTCAACTTCCAACCCTCCTAGAACAGATCTTTAAGGGAAGCAACATCTTTCCCTGAGGATATGAAATTAACTTCTACAGCTTTATAGGAGTAGTAGTAGAAAAACATTCCCTCCACCCAAAAAAAAAAAAAATGGTGGCTTGGCTCCATTTTGTTAAATGTCGGGAAGTTTTCTTCATCTCTTGCCTCAAACCTTAAAATAAATATTAAATAATACTATTGGTGCTTTCAGGCAGGCAACGCCCTTAACCTTTAAACAGAACAAGACTCTTTCCCCCCACATATGGTTTTCAGAAAGCCAGGAAGAAACACTGGAAAGGCATCTGTTTAGAAGCAGAACTTTAACTCTTTGTAAAACAGCCTGCCTGCACCTGTGGCCAAAGCAGAAGCAAACAGGCTAAGTGGCCCACGACCCAAGTCTGCCTGTCTTTCAAAAGAACTCCCCCTGCCCCCAACACGCAGTCACCTTTAAGTCCCACCCCCAACTCAAAAGCCATAATAGTACTGAGTTCCACAGATTTTTCTTTCAATCATTAGCTCAAGATACAGAAATAGATCACAGGCAACGCAAAGACATTCTATAATAAAAAAAATTCCTTGTCCTTTACAAGCCTTGTAAGGCCATCCAACTAAAATGTGTCTTTCACACCAAGTTCAATTATTAATGACAAGAAATCCATAAAACACTGACTCTCAGAAAGCTTTCTCAAATGCACTTTACATTTTCAAATGGCTTATATTCCTGCACCTGTTCATTTTTCTTCAAATGACTTTAGCGATTCTTTTATAGGCAGATAATCACATTTATTTAGTCCAGAACTCTCATACTCTAAACACAAAGTTTCGATGGGCACTATAACTGGCTTAACATAGAAATCCTCTGCCATTAAATATATCCAGTTCCAAAGGGATCTAAAAAAAATACGAAAACAGTCTTCAGATATGACACTGGCTTTATCTACTACAGAAATCAACATGCTCAGCTTGGGCTTCCCTGGTGGCGCAGTGGTTGAGAATCCACCTGCCAATGCAGGGGACACGGGTTCGAGCCCTGGTCCGGGAAGATCCCATATGCCGCAGAGCAACTAAGCCCACGCGCCACAACTACTGAGCCTCTGCTCTAGAGCTCGCAAGCCACAACTACTGAGCCTGCATGCCACAACTACTGAGCCTGCATGCCACAACTACTGAAGCCCGCGTGCCTAGAGCCTGCGCACCACAACAAGAGAAGCCACTGCAACGAGAAGCCCGCGCACCACAACGAAGAGTAGCCCCCGCTCACCGCAACTAGAGAAAGCCTGCGTGCAGCAATGAAGACCAAATGCAGCCATAAATAAATAAATAAACAAATTTATTAAAAAAAGAAAATGCTCAGCTTATACAGACCTCAACAGATTTGGTTTAAATTTCTCAGCCATTTGCTATAGAATATGCACAGTGATCAATGTCCTGGGCTTTCCTCTCATTTTTTCAAAACCATTTATCTATGTTCAACTTCTAACAGAATTTTTTAAAAAGGGAAATCCTCACAAAAAATCAAACCCAGGAACACAGCCATCCTCTCCAGCACTATGCAAAAGTCTAGTTCAGATTATAAACTTCACTTTTGTTTTGAAAGCTAAGGAGAAGTAGCTTTTCTGGTTTAGATTTCATTCCTGGGGAAATGGAAATAGATGCAAGTCTTCAAGGTTATACAGTACACACAGAGAACATCCTATCCACTTGCCTAACATACTCCTAGCATGCTCACAGATAATGGCCAAACCACCTGCAAAAGTCTCATTTGCTCAGTCTCACATGTTGCCCACGAATTCAAGATTATGCTGTTTCATTTTGTTTATTTTAGAACAGTCACCTTGTATCCAAATGACCCAGCCTACTTCTGCCGCCAAGATGTTAACATGTATTACATTTGCTAAAGGCGGTAAGTAAATACAACAGACCTAGCTCCTACCTCGAGGACAGACCCTCATATCCCTACTCCTTCCCCACCTGTAACTGTGTGTGTATGTGTGTTGGAGGCTGGGTGGGTGATTAAGAGATGATGAGGCTGAGAGAATCAACACTGTGAGAGGTTCTGAGAGGAAAGGACACAGGCAGGATGACTGGGCAACACAAACTTCTAGTTCTTTTAATCCCAGGCATGGTCCTCTCCATTAGAGCTCTCCCTGGATTAAGTCCTATACTAATAAAAAGCCCGTTTAGAGATCTCATGGAGGGAACCGGGTATTTTTAGGGTATCAAGCAGCTAGGAAAGACAACTAAGACTTTGAACTGTAAGGTTTAGAAAAGTTCATTTAAGAATCTACTTGCAAATGATTTTCCTAAATTAAAAATAATATCTATGCAGTACTCAGTGTTGCCCCAGCAACTCAATGAACATACCTCTGAACACTCTCCTTAAAACTAACACAAGTGTGAGATCTGTTACAAGTGCTGACTGTTCTGTGCTAGATGTTTAACATTTATTCTTTTAAGGCAGGGAGTTTTTCAAAATACCGTAACTCTCTCCAACCTGGTCTCTAAAATCGCTTCCATTTAAATTAGGTGCTGGGAGGCCTCAA
Source organism: Monodon monoceros (assembly GCF_005190385.1). NCBI lineage: Eukaryota > Metazoa > Chordata > Mammalia > Artiodactyla > Monodontidae > Monodon > Monodon monoceros. Next base: position 82,763,387 of record NW_021703776.1, read on the forward strand.
CTTCCATGCGTTAAAGCAAGACAAATACTCCCATGAAAAAGAACTGGCAGCCAAGGAATGCCAAAAGCGGCAAGGACCCCCAAAAGACCTCTCAGATCACCTATATACACACACACACAGAGCTGGCTGACAAAAAGCATTCAAGCTTCCTAAAGAAGTTCTTTCAACTATACAATATTTGCTATGATGTAGCGAGAGAAATGAAGACTGAAAATTCCTTACAAAAGGCATTGTCCAAAACCACAAATTCTTAAAATTACCACCTCTGTGCAAACCTATACCTATTTGATAACAGAAATAAAATACTGTGAAGACCATCTGCTGTCCCACTTAAAACCAAGGAGCATGGATGAGAGCAAATGCATCATGCGCTACGCTATAATTATTTCTATTTTGGAAAGCAAGTGACCAACTCCAGTTCGAAGGAAAAAATATCAATTTCTATCATCTTTCTGTTTCAAATGGGCAATAATAAATAAGAGACAAGCTAGAGCATGAGGGGGTGGAGCCTCAGGCACTCCAGGATCATGACGAGTTGCAGCAGGGACAGGGGAGGATGGGGGCGTCGGCTGCTTCTTCTAGACACTAGGGAATGCAGCTGGACCTGGATCCAAAGCAGGCTCTCCATATCGACTAGGGCTGGAGGACAACACCTGGCTGGAAGACCGAGCGGAGTGCAGAAGGCTGGCCACCCTGTGTCGTTGGATTGGAGAATTTAACCCATTTACACGTAAGCCGTGTGGCTGACAGGGTCTTGGTGCTCCAGCCGGGTGTGAGGCCTGAGCCTCTGAGGTGGGAGAGCCAAGTTCAGGACACTGGACCACCAGAGACCTCCTGGCCCCATGTAATATCAATCGATGGGAACTCTCCCAGAGATCTCTGTCTCAATGCTAAGACCCAGTGCCACTCACTGACCAGCAAGTCCACTGCTGGACACCTCATGACAAACAACTAGCAAGACAGGAACACAACCGCACCCATTAGCAGAGAGGCTGCCTAAAATCATAATAAGTTCACAGACACCCCAAAACACACCACCAGATGCAGTCCCGCCCACCAGAAAGATCCAGGCTCATCCACCAGAACACAGGCACCAGTCCCCTCCACCAGGAAGCCTACACAACCCGGTGAAGCAACCTTACCCACTGGGGGCGGACACCAAAAACAACAGAACTACGAACCTGCAGCCTGCAAAAAGGAGACCCCAAACACAGTAAGTTAAGCAAAATGAGAAGACAGAGAAATACACAGCAGATGAAGGAGCAAGGTAAAAACCCACCAGACCAAACAAATGAAGAGGAAATAGGCAGTCTACCTGAAAAAGAATTCAGAGTAATGATAGTAAAGATGATCCAAAATCTTGGAAATAGAATGGAGAAAATACAAGAAACGTTTAACAAGGACCTAGAAGAACTCAGGAGCAAACAAACAATGATGAACAACACAATAAATGAAATTAAAAATTCTCTAGAAGTAGTCAACAGCAGAATAACAAAGGCAGAAGAATGGATAAATGACCTGGAAGATAAAATATGGAAATAACTACCACAGAGCAGAATAAAGAAAAAAGAATGAAAAGAAATGAGGACAGTCCCAGAGACCTCTGGGACAACATTAAACACACCAACATTCCAATTATAGGGGTCCCAGAAGAAGAAGAGAAAAAGAAAGGGACTGAGAAAATATTTGAAGAGATTATACTTGAAAACTTCCCTAATACAGGAAAGGAAATAGTCAAGTCCAGGAAGCACAGAGAGCCCCACACAGGATAAATCCAAGGAGAAACACGCCAAGACACATATTAATCAAACTATCAAAAATTAAATACAAAGAAAAAATATTAAAAGCAGCAAGGGAAAAGGAACAAATAACATACAAGGGAATCCCCATAAGGTTAACAGCTGATCTTTCAGCAGAAACTCTGCAAGCCAGAAGGGAGTGGCAGGACATATTTAAAGTGATGAAAGGGAAAAACCTACATCTAAGATTACTCTACCCAGCAAGGATCTCATTCAGATTCGATGGAGAAATTAAAACCTTTAGAGACAAGCAAAAGCTAAGAGAATCCAGCACCACCAAACCAGCTTTACAACAAATGCTAAAGCAACTTCTCTAGGCAGGAAACACAAGAGAAGGAAAAGACCTACAATAACAAACCCAAAACAATTAAGAAAATGGTAACAGGAACATACATATCGATAATTACCTTAAATGTAAATGGATTAAATGCTCCAACCAAAAGACACAGGCTGGCTGAATGGATACAAAAACAAAACCTGTGTATATGCTGTCTACAAGAGACCCACTTCAGACCTAGGGACACATAAAGACTCAAAGTGAGGGGATGGAAAAAGATATTCCATGCAAATGGAAATCAAAAGAAAGCTGGAGTAGCAATTCTCATATCAAACACAATAGACTTTAAAATAAAGACTATTACAAGAGACAAAGAAGAACACTACATAATGATCAATCCAAGAAGAAGATATAACAATTGGAAATATTTATGCACCAACATAGGAGCACCTCAATACATAAGGCAAATGCTAACAACCATAAAAGGGGAAATCAACAGTAACACAATAGTAGGGGACTTTAACACCCCACTTTCACCAATGGACAGATTATCCAAAATGAAAATAAATAAGGAAACACAAGCTTTAAATGACACATTAAACAACATGGACTTGACTGATATTTATAGGACATTCCATCCAAAAGCAACAGAATACACTTTCTTCTCAAGTGCTCATGGGAACATTCCCCAGGACAGATCATATCTTGGGTCACAAATCAAGCCTTGGTAAATTTAAGAAAACTGAAATCATATCAAGCATCTTTTCCAACCACAACACTATGAGACTAGAAATCAATTACAGGAAAAAAACTGTAAAAGATACAAACACATGGAGGCTAAACAATACACTACTAAATAACCAGGAGATCACTGAAGAAATCAAAGAGGAAATCAAAAAATACCTAGAAACAAATGACAATGAAAACACAACACAAAACCTATGGGATGCAGCAAAAGCAGTTCTAAGTGGGAAGTTTATAGCAATACAATCCTACCTCAAGAAACAAGAAAAATCTCAAATAAACAACCTAAACTTACACCTAAAGCAATCAGAGAAAGAAGAACCAAAAAACCCCAAAGTTAGCAGAAGGAAAGAAATCATAAAGATCAGATCAGAAATAAATGAAAAAGAAATGAAGGAAACAATAGCAAAGATCAAGAAAACTAAAAGCTGGTTCTTTGAGAAGATAAACAAAATTGATAAACCATTAGCCAGACTCACCAAGAAAAAAAGGGAGAAGACTCAAATCAACAGAATTAGAAATGAAAAAGGAGAAGTAACAAATGACACTGCAGAAATACAAAGGATCATGACATTACTACAAGCAACTATATGCCAATAAAATGGACAACCTGGAAGAAATGGACAAATTCTTAGAAAAGCACAACCTTCCAAGACTGAACCAGGAAGAAATAGAAAATATAAACAGACCAATCACAAGCACTGAAATTGAAACTGTGATTAAAAATCTTCCAACAAACAAAAGCCTCAGACCAGATGGCTTCACAGGTGAACTCTATCAAACATTTAGAGAAGAGTTAACACCTATCCTTCTCAAACTCTTCCAAAATACAGCAGAGGGAGGAACACTCCCAAACTCATTCTACGAGGCGACCATCACCCTGATATCAAAACCAGACCAAGATGCCACAAAAAAAGAAAACTACAGGCCAATATCACTGATGAACACAGATGCAAAAATCCTCAACAAAATACTGGCAAACAGAATCCAACAGTACATTAAAAGGATCATACACTGTGATAAAGTGGGGTTTATCCCAGGAATGCAAGGATTCTTCAATATACGCAAATCAATCAACGTGATACACCACATTAACAAACTGAAGGAGAAAAACCATATGATCATCTCAACAGATGCAGAAAAATCTTTTGACAAAATTCAACACCCATTTATGATAAAAAACCCTCCAGAAAGTAGGCACAGAGGGAGCTTTCCTCAACATAATAAAGGCCACGTATGACAAACCCACAGCTAACATCGTTCTCAATGGTGAAAAACTGAAACCATTTCTGCTAAGATCAGGAACAAGACAAGGTTGCCCACTCTCACCACTCTTATTCAACATAGTTTTAGAAGTTTTAGCCACAGCAATCAAAGAAGAAAAATAAAAGGAATCCAAATCAGAAAAAAGTAAAACTGTCACTGTTTGCAGATGACATAATACTATACATAGAGAATCTTAAAGATGCTACCAGAAAACTACTAGAGCTAATCAATGAATTTGGTAAAGTAGCAGGATACAAAATTAATGCACAGAAATCTCTTGCATTCCTATACACTAAGGATGAAAAATCTCAAAGAGAAACTAAGGAAACACTCCCATTTACCACTGCAACAAAAAGAATAAAATACCTAGGAATAAACCTACCTAAGGAGACAAAAGACCTGTATGCAGAAAACCATAAGACACTGATGAAAGAAATCAATGATACAAGCAGATGGAGAGATATACCATGCTCTTGGATTGGAAGAATCAACACTGTGAAAATGACTCTACTACCCAAAGCAATCTACAGATTCAATGCAATCCCTATCAAACTACCAATGGCATTTTTCACAGAGCTAGAGCAAAAAAGTTCACAATTTGTATGGAAACACAAAGACCCCAAATAGCCAAAGCAATCCTGAGAAAGAAAAACGGAGCTGGAGGAATCAGGCTCCCTGACTTCAGACTATACTACAAAGCTACAGTAATCAAGACAGTATGGTACTGGCACAAAAACAGAAATATAGATCAATGGAACAGGAGAGAAAGCCCAGAGATAAACCCACACACATATGGTCACCTTATCTTTGAGAAAGGAGGCAAGAATATACAATGAAGAAAAGATAGCCTCTTCAGTAAGTGGTGCTGCAAAAACTGGACAGCTACATGTAAAAGAAATGAAATTAGAACACTCCCTAACACCATACACAAAAATAAACTCAAAATGGATTAAAGACCTAAATGTAAGGCCACTTTCAAACTCTTAGAGGAAAACATAGGCAGAACACCCCATGACATAAATCACAGCAAGATCCTTTCTGACCCACTTCCTAGAGAAATGGAAATAAAAACAAAATCAAACAAATGGGACCTAATGAAACTAAAAGCTTTTGCACAGCAAAGGAAACCATAAATAAGACAAAAAGACAACCCTCAGAATGGGAGAAAATATTTGCAAACGAAGCAACGGACAAAGGATTAATCTCCAAAACATACAAGCAGCTCATGCAGCTCAGTATCCAAAGAAAAAAAAAAAAAAAACCCAATCCAAAAACAGGTAGAAGACCTAAACAGACATTTCTCCAAAGAAGACATACAGATTGCCAACAAACACATGAAAGGATGCTCAACATCACTCATCATTTAGAGAAATGCAAACCAAAACTACAATGAGGTTATCACCTCACACAGGTCAGAATGGCCATCATCAAAAAAATCTACAAACAATAAATGCTGGAGAGGGTGTGGAGAAAAGGGAACCCTCTTGCACTGTTGGTGGGAATGTAAATTGATACAGCCACTATGGAGAACAGCATGCAGGTTCCTTAAAAAACTAAAAATAGAACTACCATATGACCCAGCAATCCCACTACTGGGCATATACCCTGAGAAAACCATAATTCAAAAGGAGTCATGTACCACAATGTTCATTGCAGCACTATTTACAATAGCCAGGACATGGAAGCAACCGAAGTGTCCATCGACACATGAATGGATAAAGAAGGTGGGGCACAAATATATATAATGGAACTTTACTCAGCCATAAAAAGAAACGAAATTGAGTTATCTGTAGTGAGATGGATGGACCTAGAGTCTGTCATACAGAATGAAGTAAGTCAGAAAGAGAAAAACAAATACCGTATGCTAACACATATATATGGAATCTAAAAAAAAAAAAAAAAAAGTGGTTCTGGAGAACCTAAGGGCAGGACAGGAGAACCCAAAGGGCAGGACAGGAATAAAGGCGCAGACGTAGAGAATGGACTTGAGGACACGGGGAGGGGGAAGGGTAAGCTGGGAAGAAGTGAGAGAGTGGCATAGACATATATACACCACCAAATGTAAAATAGATAGCTAGTGGGAAGCAGCCACATAGCACAGGGAGATCAGCTCCGTGCTTTGTGACCACCTAGAGGGGTAGGATAAGGAGGGTGGGAGGGAGACGCAAGAGGGAGGGGTTATGGGGATATATGTATACATATAGCTGATTCACTTTGTTATACAGCAGAAACTAACACAACATTGTAAAGCAATTATACTCCAATAAAGATCTTAAAAAAAAAAAGAGACAAGCTAATGAGTTTGAAACTGAAATTAAAACAAAAACTAGATTAACTTTTAAAATACACAACTTCATTTCTAGACTTAAAAAAATCTCCTGCTAATACCCTGCGCTTAAAACTTTCACCAGTGACTGTGGATGCCTGCAGTACTCAACTCCTTCAGCCTGCCCATACGTCTGCAGATTCTCCTCTGCCTCTCCCTTGGCCTCCCAATGCTGGGACTCTACGCACAGTCATTAACACTAAGTTCTTTGAATGATGTGGTTTTACAGCTCTATGCCTTTGCCTAGTTCCCTCCTCTCCACGTGTAATGTCCTTCAACTGTTATGTGCTGTCTGAAAATGCCTACTCACCTTTCAAGACCAAGGTCAAGCTTCATCTCTCGCAACAAAAATACCCAAGTGGGCTGCCAATTGCCCCTTCCTCTGTGTCCCTCTGCTACTCATAGATTGACAAAGTTCACCTCTCTGTCCTAGAACAGAGAAGCCATGTCTCACTTGTCTTGGTAGCATCTTTCCTGCTTTGCAGAAGGTCTGACAGAGAAAAGGCACTCAAAATATTTGATTAGAAACAGGCTGAGAAAACATTAGGATACCATATCACATTCATTAGACTGGCAAACATTAGAAAGCTAGACAAGTGCTGGTGTGGATATGAGTAAACAGAAAGTCTCACATGCTGCTGAAACGTAAAGCCTGGTACGACCACTTCGAAGAGTAAATTTTTCATCTCTAGAAAAGCTGAAGATGTGCACCATTAAGACCAGCAATTCTACTTCAGGTTAAATACACTGGGCCATTATTTGTCAAAAGTAGAGCATGATTAGCATTTTTTCAGAGAGATATCTCAAGGGTGTATGCCTAAACAGTTTTTCAGAGTAAATATTATTATAAAAGTAAAATTTCTGTGTGTGTGTGTGTATATATATATATATATGGTGTGTGTGTATATATATATATGCTGTGTCTCACTGTAAAGTATATTTCTTATTGTGTCCAATGAACAAAAAAGCCTAAAAACACTGTCATAGAGAAACACATATGCGCTCAAAAAGACATTCATAAATGTTCTTTACAGCACTATATATAATGGTGAAAATCAGGAAATAACCTAAATGAAAATTAACAAAATGGATAAGTAAAATATGGTATATGCATGTAACTTTTACAAACGAATTAAAAATGAGTTACAAATGGAGACCACCAGAGATGCATGGCTCCGCCGGACCATCACGACAGCAATAAGAGTACCAATGAGAATGATGATTAGTAATAAATGGTATAATGGAAAAAAAAATGAGCTACAAATGAAGTAGATCTACTTCTATCAACATCAAATCTCAAAAGTAATACTGAACTAAAATGTATGCTATCATTTATTTAAACATGCAAAACAATGCTACATATTTATGTATATGTACATAAGAAAGTCTTTTAAAATGATTGGAAAGATAACTCAACATAGTAGCTACCTCTATTTCATAAGAGAGGGAGGGAAGTAGAATCTGGGAGTATTTCACAGGGGGATTCAATGTAACTTCAGGTCTTACTTCTTTTTAAAAATGAATTCTCTGAAGCAAATAAGGCAAAATGTTAAGACCTGACAAAACCTCTTTTACTATCATTATCTTATTCCTCATATTTGTTGTGGTGCTCAAAATAATTCGTCATTTTAAAAACAGTCTAAATGAGCAAATAACTAGAATAAATCAAAAGAAAAACAAGGTAATCTTGCAAATGTCCTGGTGCCTATAGCTCCAAATCAATACGTACACATTTTTCTTTAAAGCTAACATTTGAAATGCTTACATATCAGACACTGTGTTAAGCTCTAGGCACACAGTCTCACTTAATTGATTCAACAGCCTCTGTGGCAGCCACTATTATTTTTCTATTAGGATGACTATATCACTGCCTCTGGTCTTTAATCTTGAGGGTCCAATTGTATTTACCATTCCACATTTTCTGAGGGCAGAAAAATGGATTAATCTCTTTTTAAAAGATTTTAATATAGATTCAAATCAAAAGGGTTTCTTCTGCTCAATTTTCAGTTAATCCAAAGAATCTATTCCAAAATCACATCCAGCTGAAATTTTACTAAAATGTATCCTACCTTTGCAGCTTGTGTAAAAAATAAATACATATACAATGAATGCTAATCTAGGCTCCATTTGGTCACCTTGCTTTAAAAAATCAATTCAATGAATATGGGGGTACACTTCAAGTTAATTCTATGTAAACTGCTAAATTTTTTTTAAAATTTATTTATTTCATTTATTTTACTTTTGGCTGTGTTGGGTCTTCATTGCTGCATGCGGGCTTTCTCTAGTTGCGGCGAGCGGGGGCTACTCTTTGCTGAGGTGCACGGGCTTCTCATTGCAGTGGCTTCTCTTGTTGCAGAGCCTGGGCTCTAGGCATGTAGGCTTCAGTAGTTATGGTTCGTGGGCTCTAGAGCACAGGCTCAGTAGTTGTGGCGCATGGGCTTAGCTGCTCTGCGGCATGTGGGATCTTCCCGGACCAGGGCTCGAACTCGCGTCCCCTGCATTGGCAGATGGATTCTTAACCACTGCGCCACCAGGGAAGCCCTAAGTGCTAAATTTTTAAAAGATGTGCAGCTGTAACAGCTAATTTAAACTCTAATTTAAAAGCTGAGCTTAGGGGCTTCCCTGGTGGCGCAGTGGTTGAGAGTCCGCCTGCCGATGCAGGGGACACGAGTTCGTGCCTCGATCTGGGAAGATCCCACATGCCGCGGAGCGGCTAGGCCCGTGAGCCATGGCCGCTGAGCCTGCGCGTCCGGAGCCTGTGCTCCACAACGGGAGAGGCCACAACAGTGAGAGGCCTGCGTACCACGAAAAGAAAAAAAAAAAAAGTATATGCATTTCAAAATACTATCTTAATCATTCTTATATAACTTGCCATAAAATCCATGTATTCCCTTCTACTAACACCATTAAAATCCTGCCAATCCACGACCAGATTTCAACAACCTATGTGAGTAAATTCTTTACCAAGAGTCCTTCTTTGGTTGACTAAAGATGAGAGATCATACCTCCAGCAAATAACAGGTGCGGCCCTACTGGTTCCAGAGTGTCCATTAGATGATAAAAAGCAACAAGACTCAGCCTGTTCACCTTACAGCAACCCACATAATCATGGTCACACACACTGCACTCTAGTACATACATACTTACAGTGACAAATAATTTACAACCTCTGATCCTTTCATCAGTCTAAGCCACCAACCACCTGCCATCCCCACAGGTACCTTTTTGCTTACTTACCTCCTGTCTCTATGAAATTCAGCTTCCTCCAGAAGCCTTCTTGAATAGACTCAACTCCTTACTTTTCCAAGCTCCTACCCTCTTTTTAAGCTTTTTTTTTTAAATTAATTTATTTTTGGCTGCATTGGGTCTTCGTTGCTACGTGCAGGCCTTCTCTAGTTGCAGTGAGTGAGGGCTGCTCTTCGTTGTGGTGCGTGGGCTTCTCATTGTGGTGGCTTCTCTTGTTGAGGAGCATGGGCTCTAGGCACGTAGGTTTCAGTAGCTGTGGCACGCGGGCTCAGTAGTTGTGGCTTGCGGGCTCTAGAGCGCAGGCTCAGTAGTTGTGGTGCATGGGCTTAGTTGCTCCGTGGCACGTGGGATCTTCCCGGACCAGGGCTCGAACCCGTGTCCCCTGCACTGGCAGGCGGATTCTTAACCACTGCACCACCAGGGAAGCCTTAAACTTATTTTTAAGGATGGCTTTGTTATTTATTTGTACGGTATCTTTTAATCTTCGTATTATGGTCCTATTCTTTTTTTTATAGAATTAAACAGAGGCACAAGGTTAATAATAGAACCCAGTAACTTAACATTTACTAGACCTATTCAAGAGAACAGAAAAAGCTCTAAAGATGAAGAAATGAGCATCTGTACCTCCCAGGTCCTGATAAAACCATGCAGAATAAATATTAACAGCGTTCAGATTCAGAATAACAGACGCCAAAAGTGAACTTGTGAATTCCTCAAGCTTCAGTAAAGTATTAATAGATTAAAAATTCTTTTAATCAAAAGAATTTTAAAAAATTTGATTCTGCTACTCTTCTTCATTCATTTTCTAAGAGCTACACAGTAAAACCTTCCAAAGCCTGCTTTACAACAGAAATGGGAATAACTCAATACTCACCATTATGGTCCATCAACAATATGATTAAATAGAAAAACAAAAAACTTTACATATAAAAAGCCCAAAATTTATATCATGTTCTACGTTTTATCTTAAAAGCCTGAATTCCAGCATTAGAGTCTAGTCTTCCAGCTTGGAATAAAGATAACTGCTTTATGAATGGAATATTCTGACAATGGGCCCACTGTCAACTGCCCGTAGTCAACTCAGTGCCTGACAAAAACATTTAATGCAGCATATACTGTAGCCCAAGAAGTAAACTGCTATCCAATGTGTTTCCTCCTCATCTCCACACAAGAAGCACTACCTTATTTCATCACATCTACGACACACCAAGAAAGAAAACAGCTGATATTCAAACCGACTCACGACCAATTCTAAGACTTCTCAGTTTCGAAGACGTTACGGGAAAAAATGTCTTAGAATCTGTGAAATACAATGTAAACCTGACATTCTTTACTAACATAAAATCACTTGCCATCTTCACACATCAATTTTCCTTCTTGGCTAAATACGTATTTACATGGTTTACTGTACAATTCAATCTGATTCAAACATGTTATTAGAGAACCTACTATTTTGCCAACACTATGCTATATACAAATAAAGCGCATCCTAGACTTCATAACAACATGACAACCTCTCAACTGACACACATTTGTTAGAGTAGCAGTTCTCGAACTTTTTGGTCTTAGCACCCTTTTCACTTATAAAATTGATGACCCCAAAGAGCTTCTTTATGTGGAAATATCTATTGATATTTACCACTTAAAAATTTAAAACATTAATTCACTTAAAAGTACTAATAAGGGACTTCCCTGGTGGTCCAGCGGTTAAGAATCTGCGCTCCCAATGCAGGGGGCCCAGGTTTGACCCCTGGTCAGGGAACTAGATCCCGCATGCCGTGACTAAAAGATCCTGTGCGGGCTTCCCTGGTGGTGCAGCGGTTGAGAGTCCGCCTGCCGATGCAGGGGACACGGGTTCGTGCCCCGGTCCGGGAAGATCCCACATGCCGCGGAGCGGCTGGGCCCGTGAGCCATGGCCGCTGAGCCTGTGCGTCCGGAGCCTGCGCTCCGCAACGGGAGAGGCCACAACAGTGAGAGGCCCACGTACCGCTAAAAAAAAAAAAAAAAAAAAAGATCCTGTGCGCCGCAACGAAGATCCTTCCTGCCACAACTACAAATCGGCGGAGCCAAATAAGTAAAGAAATAAATATTTTTACAAAGTACTAATAAATCTTACACATGTTAACATATCATCTTTATGAAAAAATAACTAATTTCCCAAAGAAAAAACAGTTTCACAAATCTCTTTGATGTCTGGCTTAATAGAAGTGAGCTGGATTCTCAAATTTGCTTCTGCATTCAATCTGGTACAATATGTTTTGAATGTAGTTAGGAAAGAGAAGAGTACTTCAACAGACTTTTCAGAAAATTCTGGACGTTCTTCACTGATATTACACCAAAACTTGACAAGCGGTAGATTCCTAAAAGCTAACTGCAGTGTGGCATCTGAAATAGTACCAATGAAATTTTCATATTGTTATATTAAAATCCACTAGTCCACCTTGTATTTTAAACAGATCTTTTATCCAAGCATGATTTTTCTATCATGCATTAGCTGTTTAGAAAATACTGGTTCACTGACTTATACAGATCTTCCAAACATTGGCACATTTCATCACACAATATCAAAAAGTTATGTTAATATCACCACTGATCTCATCAGAAATGTCTAAGTATTAGACAACTGTCAAGCATGTGGCGGCAGATACAAGTTTTCCCAAATTCTGACTTTCACTTTAAAGTTTGTATATTATCATCAGCAACACACACTACCAGTTTTCCTTAAAGTGATGGGCTCACTTTGTTCCCTTCTGAGAAAATGTCTGACAAACATCCAAGTCTGAATAACCATAGTTTGTCAGTCAGTCATACTTTCAAGTTCAAATGGCGTTCAATTAAAAACAAACAAACAGCTGGTCGCCCTAAGTGCTTTTCTGGAAACCACCACCATACTTTCAGTATGCAGGAAAGGTGCTCCCCATTTCAACACACAGAAGAGTAAAGAGACGTACTTGAGGGTCAAAAGTTATTGTCATTACTCCTTGTCAAGAGCATGTTCAAGTGAAACTGCCTTTTTAAAAAACTCTACATGTGTTGTGATGAAGAATGACTATTAATAAGGTTTTGGTGTGCTAAGGCTTTGAGAGTTTTGTGTGTGTGTGGTTTTTTTTTTTTTCTGGCCACGAGGCATGCAGGATCTTAGTTCCTTGCCCCCTGCAGTGGAAGTGTGGAGTCTTAACCACTGGACCGCCAGAGAACTCCCAAAGCTTTGATAGTTTTATCCATTGTTGGTTTTGGCCTTTGCACCATCAGTACAAATGTCACTACAGAATAAACAAAAAAGGCAAAAAAATTAATTAATGTAACTATGAAACAAGTTTTGACCTTACCGTCTCCCCAAAAGTATCCTGGGGATCCCCAGTGGTCTGCAGGCAACTTTGGAACCTCTGTGTTAGAGGGTTCAAATGACTGAAGAACTTACCAAAAACCTACGGAGCAAAAATTTGTTCTTCCCTAAGAGCCTGCGCATGCACACAGAAAGAAAAAAAGTATACTCATGTGTCTATACAGTTTAAATATATCACTAAACCTCAAGTTTTGCATCTGTAAAATGAGATTTTAAATATCTCACTGTTACAAAGACATGGAAGCAACCTAAATGTCCAATGACAGATGAATGGATAAAGAGGATGTGGTACATATATACAATAGAATACTACTCAGCCATTAAAAAGAATGAAATAATGCCATCTGCAACAACATGGATGGACCTAGAGATTATACTAAGTGAAGTAAGTCAGAAAGACAAATACACGATATCACTTATATGTGGGATCTAAAATGTGACACAAATGAATTTATCTACAAAACAGAAACAGACTCACAGACATAGAAAACAAGGTTACCAAAGGGGAAAGGGGGTGGGGGAGGGATAAATTAGGAGTTAGGGATTAGCTATTATATATAGAATGGATAAACAACAAGGTCCTGTATAGCAACTGTATAGCACAGGGAACTGTATTCAATATCCTGTAACAAACCATAATGGAAAAGAATCTGAAAAAGAATAGACATATATACACACACACACACACACATATATGTGTGTGTGTGTATATATATGTAACTGAATCACTTTGCTGTATACCAGAAACTAACACAACATTGTAAATCAACTATACTTCGATTAAAAAAATTATTTTTAAATATCTGGCTATTACATTTCCCCCATTATTCTGAGTAACTAAAAATAGACCGCATATAATTTTTATAGCAGGTGTGAACTGTTAAAGCATTTCTTAAATCTCCTTTCCTCACAGAGTATGGGTAAAAGGTAAAAATAAACACAAAATAAAGTAAGGTCCTCAATAAAATCCTATACAAACCAAGAAGTTCATAGTATCAAATATTAAGCTAGTAAAAGTCACCTTTAGAACCACTAATTTGTAAGGGGGAACTTGAGACACTTTACAAAGTACAAAATAGAGTACTAGTAAGCTAAATGATTTGATGAGTTTAAGGTATTCTATTTTACAAGTGAAGTAACAAAAGTTTCAGCTGTTTCTTTCCCCAATCCCCAATCTTAATAATTTCCTTTGATCTTAAATAAAACCAGCAATCAAGGAATCTTTAAAAAGAACTCCTCTGAAAATGGCATTTGATAAACTAAAGTATTAGCATTTAGGACAAGTTCAGAACACAAATACACGTCACATGTGGAAAAATGAACAGGGTATATGAAATGGCAAATGGCATTTGCACATAAAAGAACTGAAGTTCTTATCATATAAGGAAGATCTGCCTCTCTCCTGTGAGGTTTCCATATTGTTTCTATACAGAAACAAAGTTCAGTCTAAAACTGATCCAAGGACTTGGTGGAAACCTGTGGTATATTATTTATCAAAATTCATTTAACAGGTGTTTCCTGAACACCTACTTCATATGCAAAGATAAATACGTGCTAGAAGGGACAAAAGCATGAGAAACTCTCATAGGCTCCAGACCCATCACAAGGAGGACTTAACTCTGTGATCTCAGCACTTTCAACCAATCTCTGTAACTCAGGTTTCTTATTTACATAAAGTGAGTCGTAATATCTCAAAGCAAGGATTGTACCAGAATAAATGTGAAATATATTAGAATGAGAAGTAGCACATTACAGAACAAGTATAATGGGATAAGAAAGGTAGAATTGACGACAGAATGGGGCAGCAGTATAAAATTCAGCTACTTGCTACTAAGAGTTTTTTTTTTTTTTTTAAGTACAAAGGCTAATCTGGAAAAATGAGAAACCATTAAAAGAGTTATTAGCTCTGTTCACAAAAAAATGGCTCACCAAGGTGAATGGATAAACAAACTGTGGTACATCCAGACAATGGAGTATTATTCACCTCTAAAAAGAAATGAGCCAAAAAAAAAGACAGGAAGGAAATTTAAATGCAAATTACTAAGTGAAAGAAGCCAATCTGAAAAGGTCACAAACTGTATGATTCTGAAAAGGTAAAACTATGGAGACAGTAAAAAGATCAGTACTTGCCAGGGGGTGGGGTGAGGAGGAATGAATAGGTAGAGCACAGAGAATTTTTAGGGCAGTGAAAATACTCTGTATGATACCATAATGATGGATACATGTCATTACACATATGTCCAAACCCACAGATGTACGACACTAAGAGTGCACCCTAATGTGAACTGTGGACTCTGGGTGATAATGATGTGTCAGTGCAGGTTCATCATCTGTAACAGACACCCTACTCTGGTGGGGGATACCGATAACGGGGGAGGCTGTTCATGAGTGCGGCAAGGGGATATAGGAAATCTTTGTACCTTTCCTTCAATTTTGCTGTGAACCTAAAACTGCTCTAAAAAAACAGTCTTAATTTTAAAAAAGCCATCCAGGGCACTCAAACTTAAGAAAGTGAGCAAAGGAAACAGGGGTACAAAAGAACCAGCTGAACATCTGCCCAGAGTCATAACGCCAGTAAGACGGCACTAAGTGCCACACTATTGACTCTTAGCACTGACATGACATCCAGGTGCTGGCATTATTTAAGGTCAAAGGTCTAAAAATGCACCACCAGGGTCACTAAACCAGTAAACAGCTGGTTACAAACACTTGACTCACATACCACACAAAAACCCAGGTGTCCCCATGAGTTGATAAATACTGAACTATTCATAAATTCTGAACTATTCTCAACAGTCTTAAAGAATATATTACTACTAGCAAGATAGTAATTCTTGCTACCTTGCTACCACAATTTCCTCACTATTTTCAAGGACTCCCCGAAACATAAATACTTTGGCTTAAGTTTTTAGCCTAGAAACCAAATGGGTTTGGCCAAATTTTAATCTCTCACTAATACTCTTTCAGAGGTCACTTACCCAATAACCTCAACTATAAATATACTCTGCTCAAGAAAACAATGTTTTATATATACTTTAAGACTTTCATCATATGAAAATCAGTTAGTGTTATCCCAGGGAGAAAGGAGAAAAAAATCAGCCAAAATAAAAACAAACCAAAAACTGTCAAAGTAAACAAGTTTTCTCATTTAAAGGAGTAAGCTTCAATTGCTTAGAAAATTCTGAAGAAAAAGTGAAGTTCTACACAGTTAATCTTCCCATAATAATTGAATTTCTGGTTAATATCGCCAACTACAATTATGTCAAGGTTTTCACTGAAAATACAAATAGAACTGCAAAAAACAAACAAAAAACAACCAGATATCAAAATGGTGAAAAATATGCTCCTTTAAGATAGAATAAAACGTTTCTATGGGCCAAAATAATGACCCTTTGCTAAAATTCACAGCTAATAACATATTCTTCTAAGTCAACTATATAACTAGTTAAGAAGGTATACAGAATGTAATGGCATTTTATCACTACCCCATTCCCAAATTCTTTCTGATTTAAACTCTTCAAGATGATAGAATTCCTTGAGTTATAAGGCTTTTAACTAATATTTTTGCAACTCATCCTAAGTTTATCTTCATTTTCACATGTTATTATAGATCTAAAAACAGCCAAATGCTGAAAGTTAAATTTGCATGCAAACTGCTAAATAAACAAACCCATCAAATCTGTGTGCTCCTAGACCACATCCTCATATTTTTACATCCCATTTTATTTCAAAAAAGGCAGTACCAATTTACACTTCATTCAAAATCAAGTGTAAGTTCTGTACAAAATCCATTAATAACTAAGATTAATGCACTATTACGTTATGATCAAAAGTCAAAAACAATTACTCCCTCCAGGAGGTGGAGCTTAACTGCTCTGGCCCCCTTGAGTGTCAGGTACACTTAGTGACTAGCTTCCAAAGAATAGAATACCGAAGGGAAAAATAGTAACTTTACAGTGGAGAAACTTGGCAAGTGCCACCTAAACCAAGTGGATCTAAGTTAACATCACCAGTAACGTCATGAGGACACAGGTACCCCCACACACACACACACCCGACTTGTGATAAGAAGAGCGCTTCACCTCTGCAGTACTCTTTCCAAAACCCACAATGAGTTTGGCTAAATTTTTTTTTGGCTGCGTTGGGTCTTCGTTGCTGCGCGCAGGCTTTTCTCTAGTTGCAGCGAGCAGGGTCTACTGTTCGTTGCGGTGCGCGGGCTTCTCACTGCGGTGGCTTCTCTTGTTGAGAAGCACAGGCTCTAGGTGCACAGGCTTCAGCAGCTGTGGCACGCAGGCTCAGTAGTTGTGGCTCACAGGCTCTAGAGCACAGGCTCAGTAGTTGTGGCCCACGGGCTTAGTTGCTCCGTGGCATGTGGGATCTTCCCGGACCAGGGCTCGAACCTGTGTCTCCTGCAGGCAGGTTCGTAACCACTGCACTACCAGGGAAGTCTCTTGGCTAAATTTTAATACCTCACTATTATGAGGTCTAATCATGAGGGGAAAAAAAATCAGATAAACTGAAACTGAACACTCCAAAAAATACCCGACCAGTACTCCAAAACTGTCAATGTCATGCAAAACAAGGAAAGAGTGAGACACTGACACAGACTAGAGAAAGCTAAGGAGACATGACCACTAACTAATGTGTTATCCTACATGGAAGCCTGGAACAGAAAAAAAACACATTCATGGAAAAACTGGTGAAACCTGAACAAAGCCTGGAGTTTAGTTTATAGTAACATACCAATGTTGGTTTCTTAGTTTTGAAACACGTCTCAGTAATAAAAATAAGAGGGGTGACCAGAACTGGGTGGGGTACAAGAACTCTATCGTCTTTGCCACGTCTCTGTAAATCTAAAATTAAAAGTTTACCTAAAAAAAGTAAAAAGCTATCAAAATATTAAGGCAAAAACAGTAGAAAAAAGGCAGGGCAGCTTATATCCCAAGCCTTCTGTTATAAAAATCATCCCAACTTTTAAGAAACTAAGCATCTAAAGTACATGTTTGGCTGTCTTGAGACTAATAATTAAAATTACCATAACACAAAGCAAAACTGATCCACTAGAGACACTCAGTTTAAATATCAATAAAAATGTAGGCAACTAAATTTTCTTCAAAAGATATATTTTAAATATCTGGAGAGTATTAAAAGATATAAGGTATCTATAAGCACTATTATTTCCACTTCATGACTTTGCAGAATGCAAGATATTTTAGTAATGCATTTGTGGCATTATAACAGAAATATCTCTATGTCAAAATTTAAAATATGATCTAGGGGGAAAAAAAGGACAAAGGTAAAAAATATTTAGATGCTTAAGTACCAAACTGTTTCAAACTCTGATGGGATCCTTCCCTGGTTCTGGGCATATTCTTTTACTCAATTATACTCACATTCCCTAACTTTACCTTTTAAAAACCAAAATATAATTTAGGTAATTAAATACATAAAATTTTGAAAGAACAGCATGCTGCCATTCTATCCTGATAAAAGCTTTCATAAATCAGGCACTTTTACAAGGCTTACTTTATTTAAAAATTATTGACAGGGCATATATAATTCAGACATCTCAAGAATACCAAATGCAATGCCATCTAATCTACTGTTGTAAAGAGATAACGTAACATTTATATTAAAACCTATTAAAGTCATTTTTATTTTTTCTTTATGACACATTCATAAATAGAATTAACTAAGGCATTAGGCTATATACTGCTTTTGTTCTATTTTTCACATAACAAATGTGATTACTAAGAAGTAAAACTGATTTTATAAGTCACAGATGAAAAGCAGACTCCTTATTTCAACTTTGGCTTCTATTTTTTCTATCAATAATGAAAACAAAGTTACCAGAGTTTACTCTCCTAATCTGAAGCAGTACAGCCAAGCATTAGTATTTCTCAAACTGTTACTTAAGGCCACAAACGATATTGCCTAAAAAGAATACAATTATTAATTTCAACTCAAGGAGCCCTTATATTCAGAAAGCAACCACTGCTTTATAATACTATTATCTGCATTCCAGGTTTTCTCCAAGTAGAAAAACATGCTAAAAATCTATGAAAGTGTAATACCTACTAAAATTTAACTTCAAATAATAAATTGTCATCAGAACTTCAACAGAGCTGACAAAACACTATAGGAATGACATTTAAGAAATAAACCAGCCAGAACTGACAGACTAAAGCCATTACGCTTTACCCAATTCTTTCAAATGAGTAAGAAGCCCTGATTTAAAAGCATAAATCATACACTAACTTTGGATTCTATAAAAAATAGGATTTCTAACTCTATTTTTCACTAAGCAAATAGAAAGATAAGACATGTATCTCTGTCAATTAAGATAATCTAGTTCAAAGGCTTGAGCATATATACCAGATCACCCCGCAAAATGGAGAGTAAGCACAAGTAGATGTGGTATTTCGTTAGTCATTCTTTGAATTACAAGATGCAAAGGGGGGGACTCCCTGGCCGTCCAGTGGTTGGGACTCCACGCTTCCACTGCAGAGGGCACGGGCTTGATCCCTGTTTGGGCAAATAAGGTCCTGCATGCCATGCAGCGCGGCCAAAAGAAAAGGAGGCAAAGGGGCTACAACTTAATCCCAGGAATAAGCTCCCATGGGGCAGGGGACTGCTCCTATCTACCTTGCCTGAAGAGCACAGGAGAATGCTGAGCGAGAGAGACCTCTAGATTTCCTACCTTGAAGACTTAAATACAGTCAGTTAGCAGCTCCTGAATCTCAGAAACACTGGCTAGACTGTATAAATTCAGCTTAGAAAAACATAATTCTTCGGAGGCAATGAGAGACAAGGGCCTTTAAAGTGTAAGAATGCAAGATTCAGGTGCCAAGTTCCATCATGTCTCACTTCACTGAACAGAGAGTTAAGACAAATCTAAGGCATAGCCTATTCTTACATTCAGAGAATGGATACCAAAGTTGTAAGCTACTATACATTTTTAGCATAAGTAAGTTCAAGTTTGATATATAATTGCCAAATTGCACAAAGTGAAATAGGCCAAGTATAGTCTGATTTTCAAACTTCTAGGAAAAAGAACCGGACCTCACTACTACTTTTAATTAAGGAAACACTTTCTCTCCAACGGTTTATTTGTGTACTTTCCTGCCAGTAATTTTAACTCTCTTGTTTGATTTCTAGAAATTAGTCAAAGTATAAGCTAGGCACACTAATAGAAAAAAGACATACAGACTGAAATATATGAAAAGAAATTAGTCTTTATGAGCCACCAATATAGTCTTCCTGATACATAACTGTTAACATGTTACAAAACTCTTAGCTAAGTCTCAAAGGAAAAGCCACATTAATTACTCAAAGACAGATAGAATCTGGTACCTAATAACTATTCTAACCCAAGAGCCTGTAGAAAGAGAAAAGCAAGTTAAGTATTCACAAAAAGGTGAATGACTCAATATAGGTATACTCAAATATATGTCATTTGATAATCAAAGACAGCATTCAAGAGCAGCAATCCAGATAATGAGACTAAAGAACACACACACTACCAAATGTAAAACAGATAGCTAGTGGGAAGCAGCTGCATAGCACAGGGAGATCAGTCGGTGCTTTGTGACCACCTGGAGGGGTGGGATAGGGAGGGTGGGAGGAAGGCACAAGAGGGAGGGGATATGGGGATATATGTATACGTATAGCTGATTCACTTTGTTATACAGCACTGTAAAGCAATTATACTCCAATAAAGTTGTTAAAAAAAAAAAAGAACACACTCAAAGGTGTACTTCCTCTCCTTCTTCCACTCATAAAACAAACCTGATTTAAAAGTACTTTGTTTTTGTTTTTTCTTAGTCTCTAAGGATACGAATGAATAGAAAGGCAAAATGCAGGGTTTTTTGTTTTTGTTTTTTCTTATTATCATCAAGATGGCAGCTCTGGTGAATTGAATGAATTAGTTGGCAAAATCAACAGATGCTAATAATGTCAAAATTGTGTTGCCAAGATCAGTAATTCTGTGATCAAATATACATTATGTTCTATATTTTAATATACTTACTTAAATATACTCTAAAGCAACATTGAGATCAGCGACCAAATTAAGATAAACAGTTAAAACTCCTCTTGTCAGAAAATGCCACAAGCATTTAAAATGCATTTCCCTCCTGTGTTCATCCATTTCAATGTAAATATAATTTGTAATAAAGATCCAAAATGTCCAAGAAATCATCATGGGATGATTTCATTGTAGGAGCCTTAGTTTGGATTAGTGAATTGACCAAGTACCAATTCCCAGCTGTGAGGCTCTTAAGGTGACCATTTGTTAATGAAAAAAAGCCAATCCAGTTTCTTTCCTTTGGAGTGAAACAAAAAGTGTGATCTAGTTTCAAGCTTTGTTGCCAAGGAGACTTACTAATTTATTTACAGATTTAGATAAATAGATTAGCAAAAGGGTACTAAACATTCAGTAGTCTATAAGACCATAAAACAATATATCTAACTATATTACGCCTGGTGATCTCTTATGAACACAATTCTAACCGACTCAACGTTCTACAGATAGACACTACAATGGAAATGTTTACCCGAATTCTTGAATTAATCAACCTTTCAAAACTGTCTACACAGTAGAAAGTCAACTGATTAAAAAGCAATATTCAAATAACCAAAGTTATACTGGACCATTTGAACAAAACAACTAAATCTATATTCACTAAGCTGAGTAGTAACCCAATTGCTTATGAAGTAACAAGAACCAGGCACACGCTGTATCTAATTTTCTATTTATATTACATCAACTAAGATTTCATAATCCAAGAAACCTTGAAAAGTGTGCATGATAAAAACATAATACATGAAAAAAATACTTTGCCTAAGACTAAAAAGAAAATGCATAATTTACAACATTAATAACAATTTCACATGTAGGGAATATCTCTTACTTTGATACATAATGCCTCCATGAATCTGAACAAAAGACATAAAGATTCCATTCCCTGATCCCTAAATATGGTCCCTCCAAGTGCTACAGCCCAGGTACCTTTTGTGAACCCAAAGACAGACCCACCAGCCATGCCTGTCCTGATGATGACAAAGTCCAGTCAAGCCTCTCCACTTCACATGGGTTTCCTACTCCTCCCTGACTTCACTGCAGGGCCAGGTCAAAAGATCAGTAGCACCTATTCAAACCACCTACCCAATGCCCTAGACACCTAAAATGCACCGGAAGGCGGAAAGGATCCTTCACCCCTCATGTGCACAGAACTGCCCTGTGGGGCTTTCCACAGGCTCTTGAGGATTTGGGTTCTGCCAGGCTTGGGCAGGTGCCCCCACAAGCACCAGTCTGCAAACAACCAGCCACCTTTCCCAAGCATCTGATGAGGTACAAGAAGAAACTTTAATAACCTTAGCACCCCCATAAAAGTATAACAATTCTTCTCATACCCCACCTGAGAATCACTAAAGTAACAACAGCCTCTCAAAAGTACACAGTGACTTCTCTGTGTTTTCAAAGACTTCTACATTGCACTTGAATTACACTTCGGCAATCTGGAAATAATACACTCTAATATATACATGCTCAGAGCACCATCCTCGTGTTTGAGGACTGAACCAAAGTCTACCCACCGAATAAACTGTCACTGACTCCAACATTAAACAGGTTGTCTTTCTTCTTGTTAGCCAAGCTAAAAATTCCAGTTGTCAGTAATAAGATGTTAACTTTTTAAGCAACATGCATGTAAACTCCTAACTTTTTAAGCAACATGCATGTAAACTCCTATATCTAAATTCAAATGTTTGTAGTTTATAAGAATGTGACAGTAACAAGTTTTACAAAGCAATGTCTAATTTTTCATTATGGCAATGTCTAATAATTAACTTATAAAATAATTTACATAGGATGCCAAAAAGTAAAAAAGCAAAACAAAAAGCCCCACCATTTTGTTAAATATTAACTTTAAAAAAGATTCCAGGAAAACATATTAAGGGATGCCCTCTTAGAAT
The DNA here is from genome assembly GCF_005190385.1 of Monodon monoceros. Taxonomy (NCBI): domain Eukaryota; kingdom Metazoa; phylum Chordata; class Mammalia; order Artiodactyla; family Monodontidae; genus Monodon; species Monodon monoceros. Next base: position 82,786,366 of record NW_021703776.1, read on the forward strand.
CTGTTTCCAGTTCTGCCACTGAGTTGCTGTGGGTTCCTTTTACCTGAGTTTAGTCCATATGAAAATTGAAGATACTATTCAGACCTTACCAGAGTCCTATGTAAATATTTGTAAACTGCTGTAAATGTAACTGGAGGTGCTAAGTAAAACTAATGTTAAAAAATTCTTATCAATACTCTACAAAAAGCAAGAAAAGGGTACCATCAACAAAAAGTGTGCTTACCTTTCCACGGAAGTATAGTCTTACTAGCAAATGCAAAAATAAAAGTTATTTGTGACCATAATTCTTGAAGTACCACTTCAAAGGGCCACAAAACAAAAATATTTCACAATGAAAATTTAATTCAGTAATTTTGAATGGGGGAAATGGAAGAGCATCCACAAAACTAGCTTTGACAGTTAGGTTAGAAATCAGTGCTTAGGATCATACTATTTAATGGGATTCCTTTAAAACACACAATTGAAACAGGAATTCAATGTCACAACATAATTGTGCTTGAAATAGAGGCCATCATCAGTAAAAGTTAAATTCAAGCTACCTGTTAAAAAGTTAAACCTATACCTATCACATGATCCAGCTATTCCACTCCTATATATTTACCCAAAAGAAAAGAAAGCATATATCCACAGCAGCTTTATTTGTAATAGCCCCAAACAGAAAATAACCCAAATGTCCACAGAAGTGAATGTATAAACAAATCGTGGTACAGCCATACAATGAAATACTACTCAGCAGTAAAAAAGTAAAGAACTACATGGTAACAACATGGGTGGATCTAAAAAATTCACACAAAGGAAAGAATTCACACACAAAGAGTATATACTGTATGATTCCATTTATATAAAATTCTAGAAAATGCAAAATAATCTACAGTGACAAAAATCAGATCACTGATCTGATGGGGGCGGGTGTAGGGAAAGACTACCTAGGGGCAAGAGAAACTTCGGGAAAATGAATATGTTCACTATCTTGATTGTGGTGATAGGCTTCATGGGTGCTACTTATGTCAAAACTTACCAAATTATACTTCAATAAAAGACAAAAGCAAAAAAAAAAAAAAAAAAAAAAAATCAAGTCACCAAAACTAATTCTACAGCTCTTGCCAGTCAGATCTATCTGCTTATGAATGTATTATGTCTAACCTACCAACTCACACTAGGCACTCTGAGAAGTACAAAAGTATCCCTAATTCAAAAATCACTATTATCACAAAAAAACATGAAAATTTAAATAGAGATCAGAACTCATCTTTCATCACCATGCCAGGCTGACTGCTTCAGTGTTGAAATGACCAACTAAAACACAACAGAACAAAGTGAGAGCCCACTGAGTGTGGGGCCCCAAGATTTTTAATTAAATATTTTAATTCAAAGGCTTACCTTCTTTGATCTAGAATCCCATTTCTGGGAAATAGAAATAATCCAAAAAGGCAAGAAAAGCCTTATGCACAAGATGTTAATTTCAATCTTATTTATCACAGAAAAATGGCAAAGAATTAAATCAATGGCACAGGCATGGAATGGCATATTACATGAGCTATTTATTAAATCTGATATTTTTAAATGGGAAAAATAGTTGCAAAAATATTAAGCAAAAACAGGGCACATACAGTATGATTAACAGGTTGACAATAATACATCCTGGGGGGAACCTATATTTGTAACTTATATTTTCCTCAATTATCTTACTACTTGTATAATCCAATTAAGTTTTTCATTAAAGTACTTTACTAAAATGTACACTGTAGGTCTACAGTTAAAAAGCTATTACACTGTAAGCACTTTTGCAGGTCTGAATTGCATGCCTAAAACTCCAATGATTCTTGGAACCATCAAATCCGGTAAGACTGAGTTAAGATACCAAATTATATATATAATTATATATACATTTAATATATAGATATAACATGCAGGTCAAGGTGCTGGGGAAACTGCACAATACTAGAAAACCAACAAATCCAGGTTCTTCTAAAACACACACACACAAACAGGGTAAGGGATTTTTATGGGTCACATCTGCAAAGATTGTTTTCCCCTAAAAGCTGAATTTTTAGGCTTGTGTGTAATTTACTAGAACTGTACTGCAGGAATCAGATGTTCTGAACCTGTGAACGCTTACTCATGTAGGTTCCTGCTTAACCAAAATAAGTACCAGTATGTTATATTTGTCACCAAAATCTAGGCAGAGAAGACAAATTCAGAACACTGGGAGTTGCCAAAGCTTTAACTTTTAGCTTGAAGACCATAAAACTGTTCTACCTTCCATCTCATCATCTCAGTAAAACAGAGACCACAGGAAATAAAAGGCAAACCACAGGTTCCCAATTGACACTGGAGCTAGTTAAAAGATAACAGAACAGTCTACACTTCGAGCACAAATTAAAGAGCAACAAAGACTACTAATTTAGGGATAGTTACTAAACTACTGATTAACAGCAAAATACCAAAGCTGAAGTCAAAGACAAATGGCTACACTTTTTAATGTTTGTTTTTGTTTCAGTTTTTAACATCAATCTTTTAAATAACAGAAATATAGATCCCCATACATCCCATCAACATAAAAGTCACTTTAAACTTTCTATTTCTTGAAGTCAATTCTGAAAGTAAATACAAAAGGCAAGGTGATACATACAGTGCTCACCTGCTATAAACACAGTCTGTACTCTGAGTTTTTCAAAAATTGTTTAACTAGTTACATAAGCACACACCAAATTTTTCACTACTAAACCCCCAGCATCTAGCCCCAAGCCTGGCACAAAGAGGGCACGGAAACGTCTGAGGGGATGAACTTACTACTGAAAGCTTCTGAAACCCTAAGGCAGACAACCAGCATTCTGTAAGATTCACTAACGCTGTTAATGAATTTAGTATAAGACACTGCCCTTTCCTGACCATTACTCTTAAAGCTTTTGTAGGGGAAGCTTACATTTCTACCATACTTTTGAATCCCTCCAGGAGTCAGTTAAATAAATTTAAATTGGTAGCCATCCAGGTTTAAGTTACCACACTCCCTCTGAAAAAGGGACTCTTTGAAAACTCTTGGTATTATAAAAATAAGTTCCAATATCTCACACCAATAACAAATACAGTGTATGCCAAGTCCCCACTACTATCAGATCCACTTTTCTGATTTAACCTTGAACATTTCTTGTACTCTAACAGGTCAGGTTTTCCTCTCCTCTTTTTACCCCTTTAAAACACACTTGATCCTGTAACACCACTCACAAGGCCTCCCCAGCCCCTGCTTCTTTTGTATATAAACACACTCTGGTCACACACTCCATCAGCTGTTTGGTAGCTCCGCCCCTCCTCCTTTTCCGGGTAGTAACAGAGCAGCCAATGAGCTGTGAGGAGCTGTGCCTGCGGCCTTTTGCCTGCATACGCTTTTCCAAAACAAGCAGCTCCAGCCTTCAGCAGGGGCCACTGGTTCACAGATAAAAGGATCACCAGGCTGTGCAACAGGGTGAGACGAGTAACCCCCACCAACAAGGAAACCCGTGTAATCTGAGCTGTTTGTTCCTCCACCCCGGAGAACTTAAACCGATATTCCTTTAGGGCAAATCACGCTTTAAGGTCACCAGAGTCCCAGTTCTCAGACAATCTAAATAATCAGCCGGGTTCTAGATGGAAACCCCAAAGCTTGCCAGGGTGGGAACAGCACAGTTATCACCAATCTACCTCACTCTGCAAACAAATGGCAACACTATTCAACCACCATTCCACAGGATTTGGGCTCACTGCAAGTTTCTTGATTGGGACACATTCCTGCAGGGCCCAAGTCATGTACATCAGTTTGAGGTTTGCACAACCCTCAGCAAAGGATCAGAAGAGAAACAATGAATGAGTCAGAGTTTCAGAACATATTCGCCCAGCAGATTATTAAGTGCATCGGTGCAAAACACTCCCTCCCTCCATAACTTGGAAGTCAGCTCTCCTCCTACCAACCCGTCACAAAAGAAATATCACCGACTCCAAACAACAACCAGAGACCAAAAGAACCTAACGAGGTGGTGGAAGGCGGTGGCCAATTAGTTACACATCCTCTTTTCTCCCTACCCCCCACACCACTACTTTCCTACTATACAGGTTCCCTGCCAGGCTGTAAATCGTGGTGGCATAATTACACTCAGGAGACATCCAAAAATGGGCTGAAACAGGAGACTGCAAGGAAACCTGCTATCAGCCTCCACACCAAAGAAATCAAGGGGCACTGAGGGGCAAAAAGCAAGTACATTCCTTCAGACCTTTCCTACTTCCTCTACACCTTCCTTCATTTTCAACCCTCAGCCCTTTCACACCATTGTATTCATTTTAGTAGTGTGTTGCTTAAATTCTGTGGTAAGTGTACCTTGCTCAAAAATTGTTGTCTCCATTTGGGCCTACTAATGTGAATTCAACAGAGAAAGGAGGCCAGAAAATCTCTCACGCCCACAACACACATGCACACACAAAAGGAAATACAAAAAATTGAACTTAGACAAGAAAATAACAAACACGAAACAAAGATAACCCCTGGCTTTTAAATCCCGAGACTGTTGCCCTCCTACCTCAGACATCTATGATTTTAAAGCGCCTCTGCTTTCTTTTGTCAGAAAGGAGGAAGGTGGGGAAAGCACAGAAGGCCAATGCATCTATGCCTTTCTTCATCTTCTACTAAAAATAAGCTATGAAATAAGCCACTTAGGGAAAGAAAAAAAAGAGAGACACCCTGCTGTTCTTTGTCTGTTTTCCTCTCCCTCTCCACCCCCCCACCCCGACTCCTAAATACGGTAATCATTCTAGATGCCTCAACTACAAAATGAACAAAAGGCACTGTATGGAAAAGGCATCAGGTCAAGTTAGGCCTCACCCTTTATCCTCAGTCTTCTAAAAAATATATAGGTCTACAATTTGAGAACCTGACATTGATCAAAGACAGCTGGAATTCTCTCTCCCAGCCCCATCCCAATTAAACATTAGATAGAAATTTGCATTAGGTGTGACAGCAAGTCTCAATTCAAGATAAAAATAACTCAGATTCTGCCACCATGTCATTTCCTAGTTTCTAAACAAAAATAAAACCCGATATTGCTTTGTGTAAACTATACACACAGCCATAGTTACAAGTTATCCTGCCACCTTATGAAAAGCCAACGTTACTGGTATCATTCACACATTGACAAAACTCAATCACAGCCACGAACAGCTCATAAAGAGTCAATTTCACTTGTGCCTAGACATATATTTGGTACATAATATATACTTTATTACTTGCTCCTCTCTCATCCCCACTCCCACCTCCCCAAAATTCTCAACTTCAAACCCTAAAACTTAGAAGTTCATCTACTGTTCCTAATTTCTAATCAAGTTTTGCTGAGTGAGGAGAAAAACACCTTATTCCTGAAAAGATTATGGTGGGGAAAAAAAAAAAAAAAAATCACTTGCCCAGGCAACTTCCCTCCCATCCCCCACTTCCAAACCAAATGCAAAATCTACTTTTTAAAAACTTCAGCGAATTCCATAACTGAGTATCTAACAATAATCACTGATCTCTACAAACAGGTAAAACATCCAATCAAAAACAGCAACAATAAAAGGAATAACGAAGGAATTCACCTGAAGAATCTAGCCAAACAACTTGAGTTATATAAACAAAACCCTGCAACAGGGGGAAATGGTGGGGGGATGGGGGTGAGGGAGAGACAGAAGCAGGAGACAGGACTTTTTAACTGCGTTTCACACACTACCACTCCCCACCCCCGGGTCCCCCTCTCCCCGGGGATTAGTTGTTCAGAACACTGGGCTCATTTCCTCTCTCCCCCCACTCTCTAAATTACCCCTCCAAAAATGTCTCGATTTGTCACAGGAACCTTCGCGAATTTCTCAAGCTGGTCATGAAATAATCAGCCTGGACTCCAACCAAAACCACTGCCTGAAGGACTCTCATCAGTTATAGCTTTCCCACTGCTACCTTCAAAGTACATAAAGTTGGGGGGGGGCGGGGGAGGAGTAGAAAAATAGAGGGTGTCACTTGGCAAGATCAGGGCAATTATTCCCCAAGAACCTTATTCTCATATGAAGAGTTTGCTTAAGTGGCTAGTACAGGGGCTATTTGGTCAAGGAGATCCTCTTTCTCTCCTTCCCCCTCAGCTGTCATAGCCACAATATGGAGGGTGGCTTGCTGGAGGGACTGGGGGTCCTCACCATATACAACTATGGGTGGGATAGGCTTTGTCGGTAGGAAGAAAAACAGTGGGGTTCTTCTAAGAAAGCTTAATAGGGGTCTCTGGTTTAAAACATTCAGAGCTCTTTATTACAAGAGGGGGCACTGAGCAGACTACTCTCTTCCTAATATAGAAAGGAATTAGGGATAAAGGAGGTCACTTGAGTTACCCCAGTTCAAGAAGCATTGTGAGTGGAGGCAGTGGAGGCATCTCAAGAAAAGGAGAAAGGGAATTCTTCGCTCTCGGGAATTTCTACCTCGAGTCCCTAAATCCAGAGCAAGCAAACAGGAAAAAGAAGGTGGGCTCGGTGGTGAAGAGAGGCGGCTGTTCCTGGGGGGTTGGGGGGGGGGGGAAAGGCCTACTTGGGAGTCCAAACGTCGTGAAGAAAAGTCACGGGCACTGGGGGTGAGGAAAGAGCGTGGAACAACGCACATTTCGGGGTGCTGCAGATAAAGGGGGAGCTGAGAAGGCTCTCGGCTCCTGGGAGGTGCCAAGGAGCCTCCGTAGGCACTAGGGGGAGGGAGATGGAGGAGGGAGCCTCGGACAGTGGCCTGGAGTGCCCCTGGGCCCCTGCTTAGGTTTCAGGGGGTGCCCTGGGCATCCCCAAACCGCCCCCCACGTACAGCCCGAATTCCCAGTCCACGAAGGATACAGCTTGACCACGTCCGTGTCCATCCGCCTCTTTCCCGGACTAGGGGATGACATGGTTTCGCCGCTGCCTCCCCGTCGCCTGCGCCGCCGCCGCCTCTCTCCCTTCCTCGGCCCGTCTGTCACGGGCCCCGGGCCCCGGCTCTGAGGAGCCCGCGGCCGCGCCGGCTCCTCGGTGGAGGTGGCAACACCCCCGCGGTCCTGTCCGGTCCCGTCAGCCGCCGCCGCCGCCGCCGCCCCCCGCACGGGGGAACACCGGGCACCGTCCGGCCGAGTGGGGGTGGGGACCCCGCGGCGCCCGGCTCGGGCTGCCCCTCTTTGGCTGTGAGTCTCCGCTGCCCGGCCCCGGCGCTCCTCTGCGCCGCGCGACTCTCCCTCCTGCCTGCGCTAGCTCACTCGCCTGCTCGCCCGCTCACCCTCTCGCCGGCTCCCTAGCAGCCCCCACGACAAGCGGACGACTCCAGCTCAGTCGGCCTCTCTACCCCAGCCTCGCTCTGGGCGCCGTGACGTCACCTCTGTGACGTCATCGGAGGGGGCGGACCCAGCTGTCGAAAGGGGTGGGCCGCCGCGGCCGTAGCGTGGGCTTTCTCGAGGGATTCTGGGAGTTGTAGTTCCTCTTTCTCCTGCCCTCCCAGCTCTCTGCCCCCGCCCCCAACTCCCCCACTCATTTAATAGCTCAACTGCCAGTGTTGTTATCATCATCATAAACGATAATGGTTAAAGAATGGAAGTATTATTATATTCATGTGTTTTAGGGTAGGAGATTCTGATTCAGAAGGTCTGGGGTGGGCCTTGGACATCCAAGTCTTTAACAAGCTCCCCAGATGATTCTGATGCAGGCCAAAGTTTGAGAACAACTGCTGGAAGATTCCAGTAGGCATCAGCACTTTCAAAACACCTGCCTGACCGCTCCAGGTGGGTCCTGTGCTTCCATAATGTCCTATGAAAATAAGGACGTTTCCTCCCCACCTGAGACCAAGGTAGCAAACTTAAAGGATCTGAAGCGATTTTTTCCAGAACAGAAAGAGCTGGTCAAGGATGGGACACTTGAGAAAGAAGGGCATAGGGTGGATATAGAGATTTTCCCGTGATGCTTTAATCTTCACAGATGTTATGATGCTGTGGTCTAAGTACTAAGCAAAAATCATCAGAGGAGTGTTTAGAGAGACTTGTTCTGGACCACACTGGGGAAGGTGAGGCTGCTCTATTTAAGAATGCCATGGTGATTTAGCCTCTGAGCAGTCATTGAAAAGGAATCACCCTTCCTAGTAAGTATCTTAGCCCTGGGTTACTTAGGACAAACCTGCCCCTCCCCAGCTCTTAATTATGCCTCAGTTAATTGCTTATATCCTCCCAAGCCTCAGTTTTCTCATCTGTAAAATGTGGCTTATAATGCCCTACCCACTCGAGTGGGTTGATGGAATAAATGGAAAAGATGAATGTGAAAGCCCCTTGTAAACTAAAAATTGCTTTTTATGAAGACAACGTGAAGTGTTGATTACAAGGTGTGATGATATTACTGATGGTATTATTAATATTAATCCCCCATTTGCCCCACCCCTTATACTGTATGTCATTTAAGAAGAGCATTCACTTTTTGGGGGGAGGGTATTTTTAATTTAATTTTTTTTTTTTTTTTTGGCTGCGCCACACGACATGCAGGATCTCAGTTCCCCCAACCAGTTATCGAACCTGTGCCCCCTGCAGTGGAAGCGCAGAGTCCTAACCACTGGACCACCAGGGAATTCCCATTTTTGGTATTTTTTTAAAGACATCACAGTGTCGATCTTTGTGAAGGTATGTTCACATTTTTACCAGACACTTTTCCCTCTGGGCATTTCGACGTCTGCTCCTTCATAAATCCACCTCCCTTATTCTGACTTCCTCCCCCTTTCCTCCTCTTTCCAGAGCTTCAGAGGACTCCTGAACCTGCCCTTGACCAGGTAGGTTCAAAAAGTGGCTCCAAAGTGGTGCCAAATGACAGTCTTGGTTTGACTTATTTTTTGCTTATGGACCTGGAGCTTCCCTTGAGCGGAGTCAGTTTGTGCTCACCTTTCCCCCCAGTGTCTCAGCCACTCAGTATGTCAATAATTTGCTCTAAAACAACACCGGGACCTGGGAGTGTCTGTTTATATGTGTGCACACAAGGCAATACCCTGGAATGAGCCATGTTCTTCCTTATCGGGGACAACCAGGGGCGCTGTGAGGGAACAGCTGTCCAGCCTTGCCTGACGCGTCAGTGTTGCAATCTGGGAAATGTATTCGGGCCTGTTTATCTCTCCCCAGGGCAGGGCCAAGCTTGACCAATGGAGCCTCTGATCTCAGGAGCAGCTTCTCAAAGGCAAGAAAACAAGTTTGCAGAGAATATATTGCTTTGAGCAAGGCACTAAGAGGGAGTAAGATGAAACCCATCATTCTGTGGAGTGAGTCGAAGAGCCCAGCCCAGAAGCTGCTCTATCTCTGAAAGGTCCCTATTAACCCAATGGCTCTAAAACTAAAGTGAATTTATCAGTAACCCCGCCAAATGTGAAAGTCCCCCAAATAAGGCTTCCTGATTCCATTTGACCATTTCTGTTGAGAAATAGGTTCATTTTAAATCCGGAGCTCTTGGTATCTGAGATCACAGGTCCAGACCCCTCAAGAAGGCAATAATATCAGCAGTTTCCTTGCTGCCAAGAAATAAAAGCTTAAAACTCATTTCAAGTCATCTCCATGTAACCCTGTTATAATTTTTCCCCATAGAAGCAGTCAGTGGGGCGCAAGAACAGCCAGCAGCAGAAAGGATGGAAAGATTGTACAGAAAGGATGGAAAGATTGTATCTCCTTCACTGCTATCATTCCCATGGGATTCTTTGCTTGCTCCCTCTGGCAGCTGGCCCCCTGGGGAAGCACCAACCTCCCCCAAACAAGTGTGATTCAATGAGAGTGTGGAACTTGGAGACAGATGCCCCCTCATAGTCCCAGATCTGCTACCTGTTATTGTTGTAACTTGGGCAAGTAACCTAACCTTTGTGTCCCAGTTTACTCATCTGTAAAATGGGATGATAGCACCTACATTACCCTTGCTTAGATCAAATAGGAGAAGAGATGTTGCAATTTCTAAAGATCTAGTCATGGATAAGATATTATCATGTCCCCCTTACACACGTGCACGCACACACACACACATACCCTAATGCCAAGGCTCAAGGAGAGAGCAAGGCTGGGGAAATTTTTCACACCTACATTATTCGTCGGGGCCAGCACCCCTGTTTGGAACCCTTGTTTTGCCAGTCGTGGCTTCCTGCTTCCTCATTTCCGTGATCTGGAAATGCTAGAGGCTCCAGGCTCGGTCTCCAGGCCTCTGTTCTTCTTTATCTACATTTAATTCCTCAGTGATCTCATCCAGTCTCAGAGCTTTAACTGCCCTCTATGCTCTGACTCCCTAATATACATTGCTGACTGGGACCTTGCTCCTGAACTCCAGACACGTATATACAGCTGACTATTCAACATCTTCTCGTGACCAAAAATAAACTTCTGATAATCTCCCCACCTCTTCCTCACATAGTTTTCCCCTTCTCAGTAAATGGCCACTATTAAGTTAGAATATATGAAATAACCTTTTTTTTTTTTTTTAAGGTCAAGAACAGTCAAGTATCAGCAATATCATTTGGTTCAACCAAATACATCCTTCCAGCTGCTCAGGCCAAAGGCCTTAGACTTTACAATCCTTGACCCCTCTCTCTAATTCTGTACCTTGAATCTATCAGGAAATCCTGTTGGCTCTACTATCAAATATATCCACAATCTTTTCCGCACCACCTCTACTAAGCCATTATCGTTACTATATACAATCACTTTCCAACAGGCCTCCTCTCTTTAATCCCTGAATTCACTCAGATAGAAACCAGTGATCCTTTTAAACCATAAATCAGATCCCCACTATTCAAAACTCTCTAAGGACTTCCCATTTCACTCTATGTTAAAGCCAAAGCCATTGCAGGCTTCCCAGGCCCTATAGGAGCTGCCCCTACCCTCTTCCCTGACTCACAGCTTTCTAGCCACACTGGCCTTCTAGCTGTTCCTCAGATATACCAAGTATGCTCCTGCCCCAGGGCCTTTGTACTTGCCACTCAGTCTGAAACATTCTTCACTTAGATTAAAAACATGGCTTCCTCCCTTCTCTCCTTTAGGTCTTTGCAGAGATGTCACCTTCTCTGTAGAGCCTTCTCTGGGCACCCGATTTAAAATTGAAATCCCAGGGACTTCCCTGGTGGTCCAATGGGTAAGACTCCGCACTCCCAATGCACGGGGACTGGGTTCAATCCCTGGTCGGGGAGCTAGATCCCACATGCATGCCACAACTAAGAGTCCGCATGCCGCGACTAAAAGATCCCGCATGCCGTAACGAAGACCCAGCGCAGCCAAAATAAATAAAATAAATAATAAATAAATAAATATTTTTAAAAAATTGCAGTCCCGGCTCCACCGCAGTGCCTCCTCTTCCCCTCCCCCGTTTTGCTTTTCTCCCTAAGACTTATCACCATCTCATATGTTACATGCTGTATATTACTTAGCTATGTTTGTCTTCTCCCTTCACCAGAATGTAAACACTATGAAGGCAGAGGTTTTGTCTGTTTCATTCACTGCAATACATCCAATGCCTAGAACTGCACGTGGTACACAGTAAATGCTCAAATACCATACGACTAAAAGGAAGAAAGGACGACTCTAGCTGAAAAGGCAACAAAAGATAAACAGCTTAAAGCAGTACTTTGGATGCTCAGAAAGTTAACCCACATGAAAACCTTAATTTGTTGACACTGATGAACTTATTTTGAAGGCCCAACCCCAATTCCAGCTCCTCCATGACCACAAAGACTTCCAGGCCATTCTAAACCAAACTAATGTTCCTCTGGAAAGGAAAAGCCTGTGCCTCCCCTCCAGAGTTCCCTGTCTCAGCAAATGGCGCCACCATTTGGCCAGATGCTCAGACTGTCCTTGGAGTCTCTTTTGACTGTTTTTTCCCCTCATTCCCACACCCAGTCCATCAACAAACTCCGTGAGAACTCCCCTTCTGGGACATATTTGCCAAAACTAAGCCCTTCTCCCTGTGCCATCACCTAATCTGTGACGCCACACTCTCTGCAATAAATCCTATTTATCAGCCTCTCTGTTTCCACTCTTGTCCACTATGACCCCCACCCTCACCTCACAGCCTATTCTCCACCCAGGAACCAAAGAGATGTTTTAAAATATAATTTGACCCAAGTAACTCTCCACTCATGGTCCTTTAGTAGGTCATCCTTAAACTAAAATCTTAGTTCTATGATGCTGTGTTATCTGGATTTAGGCTACCTTTTCAACCTCATCTCCTGCCTCCCTCACATCCCCTCAGCCTCTCTCAGTGCTTGTGTCCAGGGATACACCAAGCCCGTTTCCACTTCAGGGCCCCTGAGATGGCTGTTCCCTCTTCCTGGAATGCCCTTCCCCTGGGTCCTCATGGCCAACTCCCTCCTTCCTGCATTTATTCAAATGTCCTGCCTTCAGAGGCCTTCCCCGACTACCTTGTTTTAAAAGATACACCACTTACTTTTATGTCCTTACCTTGCTTTGTAATTTTTTTAGATTTTTATTTTGGAAATGTTCAAATATGCTGAAAATTTGAGAAAATAGTACAATGACCACCCAAATACCCACCATCCAGATTTAACAACTGTTAACATTTTGCCATATTTGTTTTACTTGCATGTAGTCAAGTGTGTACCTTTTTTTTTTTTTTGCTAAATTTTTGAGAATAACCTTCAGACACCATGACACTTCAACCCTACATACTTCTTCAGCATGCATACCCTGCAAATCAGGACATTTTCCTTTATAACCATATCATTAGCACACATATGAAAATGAGCAATGATTCCCTAATGTCATCTAATTTCCAGTCCACAATCAGATGTTTTTAACTGTCCCCTCTACGGCTTTTTTTTTTTGAGCCAGAATCCACTGAAGATTCACCTAATGTATTTTGATTTTATATCTCTTTAGTCAGAGGACAGTTGGGGAATTATATTTATAGTTCTTTGGGTCTCGGCCCTCCTACATCCTTTCCCTCACCCCTACACCTATCACTGTGCTATATACACAAGAGGCAGTTAATAAATAATTGATAAGGACTAACTGGAAAGTCCTACTCCTCCATATAAAAACTTGTACACGAACGTTTATAAGCACCATTATTCATGATGCCAAGTGGAAACAACCCAAATGTCCATCAACTGATGAATGGATAAATAAAATGTGGTGTAACCGTACAGTGAGATATTATTTAGCAGTGAAGAGAAATGAAATATTGATTCACCCTGGATGAACCTTGAAAATATTATGCAAAGAGAAATAAGCCAGTCACAAAAGACCACATTGTATGATTTCTTTTATGTCAAATGTGCAGAATAGAACTATGTATAGAGACAGAAAGTAAATCGGTAGTTGTCTAGGGCTGGGGGAATAGGCAGAGTGGGGGGCGGGGTTACCACTAAGGGGCACAGGTGTCTTTTCAAGGTGATGAAAATGTTCTAAAATTGTGGTGATGGTTGCACAACTCTGTGAATATACTAAAAAACATTGAATTGTGCACTTAGAGTGGATTGTATGGTATATGAATTATAGCTCAATAAAGGTATTATTAAAAAAAAAGTCCTACTCTTCCTTGTTGCTCCAAGTCACGGCAGGAACAACTGTTGACCAAACATCCTCTTCCCTCCTCTCCCATCTTTTCGCACCCTCTGTTCTCGCCTCTCCTTGAAGAGCCACAACTTTTCTTTTCACTAAATGTCTTACTTTACCCTCTCTGGGGCAGACACCCCATTTTGCCCCAACAAATGTGGGGCTAGCCCTTTCCTCCAGCTTGTGGGGCTGCAGCACGTCCAGGTCCCCTTCAAGGGCAGACGCAGCTGCCCATCTGAGGCCACCTGCTGGAGTCACAGGCAGGCTTGCCAGGGCCCATGTGTACCCAGCACTTCTATTTCATGTGTGTCACGTGGTTGGAGTGGCTACTTGTTTCTGGTGCAGCTTCCCTACTGCCCTGTGGGTAGGAGCTGTCTTATTCCTCTTTGTATTTTCTGTGCCTAAAACAGACATTTGCTCTTAAAAAAGGCAGAATGTGTGGAGTCAAGGCTTCCACACTAAGCGCCCCGATCTGGCTCTCTGGGAAGGGAGGGAGAGGCTCTGGCCCTAAGGCAGATGGCCTCAAAATCTGGGTTCTGAATTCCAATCCCAGCTCTCATGGGGCACCTGGGGAACTCATCAGCTCGTCCCCAATAGACTGTGGGGAAAACTGCCTAATACCAGGAAGGTTACACATGGGATACTTTACACTGAGTCAGGACCTTAAAGAATTTTTGGTTAAGTCTGAAAAGACAGCCATTTTTTTCTTATTCCTCTCAATGCCTGCCAAGTCTCTTTTGCTATGCAGGGGGAGAAATGAAGAAGTTGCATTAGAGGAAAGTGAGGTGTATGAATTTGCTTAGTTGAGCAAAGAAAAAGAAAAAAGTGAGCAAATGGGACTCCTGTTCCCTTTTCCTTTCTAAATATCCCTCCTCTGACTTTCTCCCAATGTCTCAGGAAGCAGTTTGGTTTTCCCTAGGGCGCTCTGGCTGCCTTGGCCTTACTCCAGTGGTCAAATGGCAAAGGGTCCAGGAAATGTGCCCTCAGCTGACTGGCCCGCAATGGCAGAAGGTGGGGAGGGATGTTACCAAACTCTACCATGATAGCTTTGATTCAATCACATTCTTCTTGGTTAAAATGAACATTTCAAAATATATACATATATCAAATCACTATGTTGTACATCTGAAGTGAATATAATGCTATGTCAATTATAACTCAGTTTTAAACAGTACACATTGATATATACATACATAAAGTAATAAAAAGATATGCATCAACATATGTTTTTTGATTTAAAAGTTTTGTACTTCAAAGGACATATCAAGAAAGCAAAAGGACAACCCAGAGAGTGGAGAAAGTATTTGCAAACATATCTGACATAAACACTATCCAGAATATATAAAGAATTCTTACAATTCAACAATACATGGACAAATAACCCAATTTAAGAATGGGAAAATGATTTTTTTTAACTTTTTGTTTTATACTGGAGTATAGTTGATTAACAATGTTGTGTTAGTTTCAGGTGTACAGCAAAAAATGGGAAAATGATTTGAACAGAAATTTCTCCATGGCCACTAAGCACGTGAAGAGATGTTCGACATTATTTGTCATTAGGAAAATGCAAATCAAAACCACAGTGCGGTATCACTTCTCACACACTTGGGTGGCTATCATCAAAAAGACAGGCAAGGGCTTCCCTGGTGGCACAGTGGTTGAGAGTCTGCCTGCCGATGCAGGGGACACAGGTTCGTGCCCCGGTCCGGGAAGATCCCACATGCCGCGGAGCAGCTAGGCCAGTGAGTCATGGCCGCTGAGCCTGCGCATCTGGAGCCTGTGCTCCGCAACGGGAGAGGCCACAACAGTGAGAGGCCCGCGTACTGCAAAGAAAAAAAAAAAAAAAAAAAAAAAGACAACCAATAAGTATCGGTGAGGATATGTAGAAATTAGAAGCCTCAGAGATTGCCGGTTGGAAAGTAAAATGGTACAACCACTTGGAAAACAGTCTGGCAGTTCCTCAAAAAGTTCAACATGTAGTTAATGTATGACCCAGCAATTCCATTTTTAGGTATGTACCCATGAGAAATTAAAACACAAAAAGCTTGTATATGCATGTTCATAGCAGCATTACTCATAAGAGCCAAAAAGTGTAAACAACCTAAAGGTCCATTAATTGATGAGCGGAAAAATAAATGTGACATATCCATACAGTGGGCTATTAATCAGCCATCAAAAAGGACTGAAGTTCTGATACATGCCACACATGGATGAACCTTGAAGACAGGCTGAACAAAAGAGGCCAGTCACAACAGGCCACATATCGTATGACTCCACTCATATGAAACATACAGAATAGGCAAATTCACAGAGAAAGAAAGTCAGTTAGTGATTTCCTGCGGGAAATGGGAAATGGAAAGTGACTGCTAATGGGTATGGGATTTCTTTTGGGGTTAATGGTAATGTTCTAAAATTAATCGTGCTGCTGGTTGCAAAATCTTGTGAATGATCTAAAACCACTGAACTGTATATTTTAAAAGAATTAATTTTAGGGGCTTCCCTGGTGGCGCAGTGGTTAAGAATCCGTCTGCCAATGCAGGGGACATGGGTTCGAGCCCTGGTCCGGGAAGATCCCACATGCTGTGGAGCAACTCAGCCTATGCGCCACAACTACTGAGCCCGTGTGCCACAACTACTGAGCCCGTGTGCCACAACTACTGAAGCCCACACATCTAGAGCCCGTGCTCTGCAACAAGAGAAGCCACTGCAATGAGAAGCCTGCGCACTGCAACCAAGAGTAGCCCCTGCTCGCTGCAACTAGAGAAAACCCGCGTGCAGCAGCAAAGAACCAACGCAGCGAAAAAATAAACAAATAAACAAACAAACAAACAAAAAGTCTCCCAACATCATTAAAAAAAAGAATTAATTTTAAAGTACGTGAATTATATCTAAAAATATAATAAAACCATATATAGCTTGAGATAAGTAAGTTAAAATTGATGCTGCTCCATCCCACATGCCGCGGAGCAACTAAGCCTGTGCACCACACAACTACTGAAGCCCGTGTGCCTAGAGCCCGTGCTCTGCAGCAAGAGAAGCCACCGCAGTGAGAAGCCTGTGCACCGCAGCGAAGAGTAGCCCCGCTTGCCGCAGCTAGAGAAAGCCCACGCGCAGCAACGAAGACACAACACACATAAAAAAATAAAACTGATGCTGTTCCAATGCCATGTTTTTGGCTGTCGGGTCAGCGATTAGAACAATGGTCCAGGCTTCTCTGGCGTTGCAGGCCCAGCTCAAATTTGCAAGGCCTCTGGGCCCTTGCAGACAGTTGCATCATTTCATCATGAGGAGAGAGCACATCCTTTTTTCCAACCCGTGCTTACCAAAGTTGCAGTCAAAAGACATCTGACTGCCCAGAGCATCAAGGGCCTGAGCAATTTCAGAATCAAAGACAGTTTTTTCCTAAGTTACTGTCTGGACCCAGTTTATATACCTTCCTAGATTGGCTAAGTCCCGCCTTTTCTTCAGTCTCATCTTGCCTCGTCTTGCCCTGCCTCCCAGCTAGAGAGGTGCTGGCTTCTTTCTGCGGCCCTGCAGTCACAGCTGCTGTCCTTGTGCTCTCCTGTCAGGTGTGACCTCAACTGCCCCAAGGGAGCCAGGGCACAGCATCCAAGTCCAGCCCAGCTGGCCTGCAGGAACCTCTGGCTTCCCAGCAGCCGCTTAGAGGGGCTCACACGGCCCAGACATGGGGAGTTAACCCCCAGGGGGTAAACTTTGACCAGAAAGGGAGATGAGGCTGGGAGGGGCTGACAGTTGCTCGCTCTGCTTCTTTCTCTCCAACTGACTCTTCCAATCCCTGGAGACATCCCAAGTGAGTGAGTGAGCAACTTTGTGTATTTTCTTGTGGGCCCGTAGCCAGTTTGATAATGCACAACCTTGTGTTTGCTTCCCCTCCTTCCCGGCCTCACCTCTTTTCCTCACTCTTGCTGCTCTGGGCTTGCAACCTCTCCACAGAAACATTAACCCTTAGGCTTTGTCCCAAGCTCTGTTTTCCAGGAAGCCTAGTCAAACTCTGCATTTACTTGAGGGTAAAGTGTTTATAAACTCTCAAAGGCTCTTTGGGCTGTTTTCATCAGCCTGCATTCCTACCTTGCCCCATTAAATAGAAACTTCTGCTGGCTTCTCTGGGAGGGAATGGTACTGGAAAAATAACTTGAATTCTCGAGACTTCCCGCACTCCATGGGGTAAGCAGCCAGTCTTGGCAGGAAGGATGGGGGTGTTTGCCCTGCAGTAATCCAGCTGCTTTGCTGAAGACTGTGTGGGTAAGTTTAAATCTGGGTAGAAAAAATAGGAAGCCCGTTTGGATGTAGGTACCAGCCACATTTTCCAATCCAGCTTTATCAGAAATAAAGCTATGTTTTCATCTCAATTTTTCTCATTCCTCAGCCTTGTTCTCATTTGGTTCAGAACCTGTCGTGGTTGGAAAGGATATTCCTATGAATATTACAGTAATGATAATGAGCCCTCATACTTCCCCCCATGTTAGAGTAGACATCTAGAGACCACCCAGGCTCTTTCCAGCTCTCTCCAGGGACTTCAACATCATATTACAATGTCCTTGGGACTTCCCTGGTAGTCCAGTGGGTAGGACCCTGCGTTTCCAATGCAGGGGGCACGGGTTTGATCCCTGGTCTGGGAACTAGATCCCACACGCATGCCACAGCTAAGAGTCCCCATGCCGCGGCTAAACACGCTGCAATGAAGATCCCGTGCGCTGCAATGAAGACCCAGCGTAGCCAAAATAAATACATAAATAAATATTTTTTAAATAAAATGTCCTTGTTTTGCTTTGGGCATAAATTTAAAATGTGCTCACAATACTTAAGACATGTAGTTTAGGTCTTTGCTGTGTCGCTGACAGACATGACTTCCATTTATTAATTCTAAGCATTTTTGTTTTTTAGTGGCTGGGCTCCAAGTGTCAGATTGGGGGTTCCCAATAGTGTGGCAACATGTGGGTTACAGGTGTGTGGAGGAGATGAACCCTCACAGCCCTGGAGCAGCTGGCGCCTGGTGACAGTGTCCAGCCTCACACAGTTTATCCTTCATGTCACATAAATATTACAGTTTACCGTGATGTGTGCCATGATGTGAAAAAGTCTGGCAAGCACTGAGATACATCACGCTTTAATAAGGGCTGTTTTGCCTTTCCTGAAGTGGCTGCTAATTGGAAATGTTTGGGAATTATTGATGGAAGAAGCAGGTCAGAGAAATACGTGTTGAATGAATCTGAGAGTCAGTGACACAACATGAAGACAACTTGTGTCTTCTCGTGGTCCCTTCTGGGGAAATAAACCCAATTTACCTGCACGGGGAGATCATTTGGCAAAGGGCAACAAGGGAGAATGAGAGCACATGCTAGAGGAAGGACAGCAGGGTGTCCAGAGTTTCCCCCTCAGGCCTTTCCACTCCAGCCCCTAAGAGATCGTTCTCCTTCCCTTCATTATTTGCATCTCCTTGACGTATAAGTAACTCTGTCTCCCGTGAAGTTAGTGGTAGACTTTCTGGTCCCCTGAGGCCAGTTTCCTTTTCCTCCCACCTCTAAATAGAATATCCCAGTTTCCCCAGGAGGCCCCAGTCCTCACCTTCCTCCTCCTGCCCTCAGTTGTTGTCTGTGCCTTTGTTTGCAGCCCTGTTCATCCCTGGGCTACTTGAATTTTGAACTCCTGAAAAGGAAACTTTCTGATATTCACTGGCACTGATTAAAGACAGGAAACATTCTTGTACTGTGGAAGGATCCTAGTATGTGCTACATTGTCTAAACTGTCTCCTGGCCCAGGATTTTTGACCAGTACTAAAACAGGGGTTAAACCTCCTACATCCCTTACCCAGGAGCTTCTGAAACACACTAAAGGTCTCAGAACCACAGGCCTGGCCTCTTCCTAACAATGAGGCTGGTTACCAGTTACCAATGATTACCAGTTGGGTACAACACTTCACCCAGCCCAGACTCAGCCAGGGTTTATCTATCATCCTTGATATTTCCCTTGTTCCATTCCTGATTTCTAGGTTACCCCAAATTAGCAAATACTCCTTCCCTACCTTGAAAGGGAGGAAAAGGAGCACAGTCAGTAGCTGGTGGGAATGCCTGTCTTTAGCACAGGGAAGGTGCCAGGCAAAGTCCCCAGAGCCACCTCTGCTTCTCCCACCCCAGAGACTTCATTGCCCTGCCTCAGCTAACCTCCCTCTCCCCTCCCCTTCCCTCTCCCTCTTCCCCTTCCCTCTCCCCCTCCCCT
>NW_021703776.1:82806168-82814990 GCF_005190385.1 Monodon monoceros
TTCCCTCTCCCCCTCCCCTTTCCTCTCCCCCTCCCCTTCCCTCTCCCCCTCCCCTTCCTTCTCCCCCTCCCCTTCCCTCTCCCTTCCCCTTCCCTCTCCCTCTTCCCCTTTCCTCTCCCCCTCCCCTTCCCTCTCCCCCTTCCCCTGCTAGTCACAGAACTATTTGCCCTGCCCCTGTGGTGTATGGAGTCACCTGCTCTCCTCCCTGGGAGGGCAGCCAAGACCTGGGGATTGCTATTTTCAAGGAGTGCCAGGAGGCCCCTCAAAACTTACTGAACCAAATGCTCACCCGCACCTTGCCAGCCCTTAGTTCCTTAAATGGAAACAAAGGGAAGAGGGAGGAAGCAGGAAAATGGAAGAAAAACTTAGAATTCAAAACTCAGCCTCAGCTGCTTATAGGCCTGAAATTATTGTTTTTCATTTGTAATAACCCTTTTCTGATTTTAAAAGTGATTTCTTCCCAGTGGGAAAAGCTTAGAATGTGTGAAAAAAAGTAACAGTCATCCCAGTCTGATTTCCCGGAGCAAGCTGCCTTAATATTTGGCATATTTTTGTTTTTATGTTCACATATTTTTACACAGTTGAAGTATCTTGTATATATGAGTTTGTATCAACTTTTTTTCACTTACTACATCATGAGTACCTGCTCCTATTGTTTTTAGCTGTTGCAAACTTTTCCATCATAAGGATGTGTTTAACTGTTGATAGGTTCATGGATACTCATATCCCTTTTTCTTGTCGTTGTTATAATTAACACTGCATGCTTGTGCAACTAATTTTTAAGAATTTCTTAGGTTATATTCCAAATAAAGTGGAACTCCTGGGAAAAACTCTGTAAGATTCTTGATTTTCAGAAAGGTTGGACAGCCAACTGCCAGAATATTTAAATAAATAATGACACCCCCTTCCATCCCAAATGAGCTTAATTTTGTTCATTAACAGTTTGCCTCTGTAGGACGTTGAGGTAAGAAAGATATCCTCTGAGATCTACAGGATGTTGTGTTCGAGCTGAATATGTCTTTGGCCGTAGCTGGAGAATACAGCTGGTGTGACAAAGGCAAGGCCCTGGTCAGTACCAGGAGACTAGAATATTTGTGGAATGCCAAAGTTCATGATTGTCGTAGTGGAATTAATTGACTGCTGTCCATCTCTCTCACAGTACTAGAAGCTCCATGAGGGTGAAAACCAGATCTCTCTTACAATACATTCCTGGCGCCCAGCAGAGTCACTGGCATATATAATCAGGTGCTCAGTAATGACCTGGTTTTTTAAAAATATCTTTTATTTTATTTTTTTCTATTTGTATTTATTTATTTTTTAAACATCTTTATTGGAGTATAATTGCTTACAATGGTGTGTTAGTTTCTGCTTTATAACAAAGTGAATCAGTTATACATATACATATGTTCCCATATCTCTTCCGTCTTGTGTCTCCCTCCCTCCCACCCTCCCTATCCCACCCCTCTAGGTGGTCACAAAGCACGGAGCTGATCTCCCTGTGCTATGCGGCTGCTTCCCACTAGCTATCTATTTTACGTTTGGTAGTGTATATATGTCCATGCCACTCTCTCACTTTGTCACAGCTTACCCTTTTCCCTCCCCATGTCCTCAAGTCCATTCTCTAGTAGGTCTGTCTTTATTCCCATCTTGCCCCTAGGTACTTCAAGACCTTTTTTTTTTTTTTAGATTCCATATATATGTGTTAGCATACAGTATTTGTTTTTCTCTTTCTGACTTACTTCACCCTGTATGACAGACTCTAGGTCCATCCACCTCACTACAAATAACCCTGTTTCATTCCTTTTTATGGCTGAGTAATATTCCATTGTATATATGTGCCACATCTTCTTTATCCACTCATCTGTTGATGGACATTTAGGTTGCTTCCATGTCCTGGCTATTGTAAATAAAGCTGCAATGAACATTTTGGTACATGACTCTTTTTGAATTATGGTTTTCTCAGGGTATATGCCCAGTAGTGGGATTGCTGGGTCGTATGGTAGTTCTATATTTAGTTTTTTAAGGAACCTCCATACTGTTCCCCATAGTGGCAGTATCAATTTACATTCCCACCAACAGTGCAGGAGGGTTCCCTTTTCTCCACACCCTCTCCAGCATTTATTGTTTGTAGATTTTTTGATGATGTCCATTCTGACTGGCATGAGATGATATCTCATGGTAGTTTTGATGTGCATTTCTCTAATGATTATGATGTTGAGCATTCTTTCATGTGTTTGTTGGCAATCTGTATATCTTCTTTGGAGAAATGTCTATTTAGGTCTTTGGCCCATTTTTGGATTGGGTTTTTTGTTTTTTTGATATTGAGCTTCATGTGTTGCTTGTATGCTTTGGAGATTAAGCCTTTGTCAGTTGCTTCATTGGCAAATATTTTCTCCCATTCTGAGGGTTGTCTTTTTGTCTTGTTCATGGTTTCCTTTGCCGCGAAAAAGCTTTTAAGTTTTATTAGGTCCCATTTGTTTATTTTTGTTTTTCTTTTCATTTCTCTAGGAGGTGGGTCAGAAAGGATCTTGCTGTGATTTATGTCATAGAGTGTTCTGCCTGTGTTTTCCTCTAAGAGTTTGATAGTGTCTGGCCTTACATTTAGGTCTTTAATCATTTTGAGTTTATTTTTGTGTATGGTGTTAGGGAGTGTTCTCATTTCATTCTTTTACATGTAGCTGTCCAGTTTTCCCAGCACCACTTATTGAAGAGGCTGTTGATAAGGTGACCATATGTGCGTGGGTTTATCTCTGGGCTTTCTCTTCTGTTCCATTGATCTATATTTCTGTTTTTGTGCCAGTACCATACTGTCTTGATTACTGTAGCTTTGTAGTATAGTCTGAAGTCAGGAAGCCTGATTCCTCCAGCTCCGTTTTTCGTTCTCAAGTTTGCTTTGGCTATTCGGGGTCTTTTGTGTTTCCATACAAATTGTGAAATTTTTTGTTCTAGTTCTGTGAAAAATGCCATTGGTAGTTTGATAGGGATTGCATTGAATCTGTAGATTGCTTTGGGTAGTAGAGTCATTTTCACAATGTTGATTCTTCCAATCCAAGGACATGGTATATCTCTCCATCTATTTGTATCATCTTTAATTTCTTTCATCAGTGTCTTATAATTTTCTGCATACAGGTCTTTTGTCTCCTTAGGTAGGTTTATTCCTAGATATTTTATTCTTTTTGTTGCAGTGATAAATGGGAGTGTTTCTTAATTTCACTTTCAGATTTTTCATCATTAGTGTATAGGAATGCTAGAGATTTCTGTGCATTAATTTTGTATCCTGCTACTTTACCAAATTCATTGATTAGCTCTAGTAGTTTCCTGGTAGTATCTTTAGGATTTTCTATGTATAGTATCATGTCATCTGCAAACAGTGACAGCTTTACTTCTTCTTTTCTGATTTGGATTCCTTTTATTTCTTTTTCCTCTTTGATTGCTGTGGCTAAAACTTCCAAAACTATGTTGAATAATAGTGGTGAGAGTGGGCAACCTTGTCTTGTTCCTGATCTTTGTGGAAATGGTTTCAGTTTTTCACCATTGAGGACGATGTTGGCTGTGGGTTTGTCATACGTGGCCTTTATTATGTTGAGGAAAGTTTCCTCTATGCCTACTTTCTGGAGGGTTCTTATCATAAATGTGTGTTGAATTTTGTCAAAAGCTTTCTCTGCATCTATTGAGATGATCATATGGTTTTTCTCCTTCAATTTGTTAATATGGTGTATCACGTTGATTGATTTGCATATATTGAAGAATCCTTGCATTCCTGGGATAAACCCCACTTGATCATGGTGTATGATCCTTTTAATGTGCTGTTGGATTCTGTTTGCTAGTATTTTGTGGAGGATTTTTGCATCTATGTTCATCAGTGATATTGGCCTGTAACTTGCTTTTTTTGTGACATCTTTGTCTGGTTTTGGTATCAGGGTGATGGTGGCCTCGTAGAATGAGTTTGGGAGTGTTCCTCCCTCTGCTGTATTTGGAAGAGTTTGAGAAGGATAGTTGTTAGCTCTTCTCTAAATGTTTGATAGAATTCTCCTGTGAAGCCATCTGGTCTGAGGCTTTTGTTTGTTGGAAGATTTTTAATCACAGTTTCAATTTCAGTGCTTGTGATTGGTATTTTTTAAAAACATTTATTTATTTATTTAATTTATTTTGGCTGCACCAGGTCTTAGTTGTGGCACATGGGATCTTTAGTTGCAGCATGCAGACTCCTAGTTGCGGCATTTGAACTCTTAGTTGTGGCATGCATGTGGGATCTAGTTCCTGGACCAGGGATCAAACCCAGGCCCCTTGCATTGGGGGTGCAGAGTCTACCCACTGGACCACCAGGGAAGTCCCAAGTGCTCAATAGTGATTTGTTTATCGTTGCTTAGCTGGAGTCCTTTACCTCCTTTTTTTTATTTCACCAGGCCCCTTTCTCCAGTTCCATCTCAGGTGGCCATTGCCCAGGTTTATGTGGAGAATTTTTCTCCCGGACTTCCTTGCCTTCTAAGGAAGCCCTTGGGGATTCCTGTGGCAGAGCGGCATTCAGTCCTTCAATATTCCCATCCTCTTTCCATTTCCCCATTCTGCTCTGTGCCCTCCTCATTGGATTCTGTGTGTGGCAGATACATAGTGTGCTGGTTTCCCCTGTTGCCCCTCCTGTGGGGAGGCCTCCATTTGCCCCTACTGGTGCTCATCCTCCCCCTGCCCAAGTCACTATGGTAGGATAACCTCACGTCTAACCTGAGTGTGGCTGCTTTAGCATCGAGGGGAGTATTTTCGATTATAGTCAGAGGGCTTGCTTCCCACTGCATTCCAGCTGTATACCAGATCAGTAATTAAGTCGGGGGAAAAAAGCAAAGAATCTATAAATGTGTTTGGTATGATTTGCTTTGGAGAAATAAGTGTTTGTTAGTTATTAGATACCTTACTCTCAAACCCTGCTGTGTTTTGATTGGTATCCCTTGAGCTCCCACACACAGATCTCTGGAATTAAATTCCTCTCACTGAGGGATAACAATCTGTCTGTTACTGAGATAACTAAGTGCCTTTCCGAGCCCTTCTCTGTTTCTAGGGGAAGGGAAGGAGATCTTGAGTCACAAGTAGTAAGAAGAATGTGCCAAGGAGCCCTCCTTTGGCTGCATGCCTTCTGGGATGGAATAACCCTACTTGCCGTGGTCATTTGGGCTAATAATGTTCATTTTCAGCACAGGTGGAAACATTTCATCCCATGGCACCTCGGTTTCTGGGGCAGTGTGCTGATTCAGCTGTTTATTATTTGGTCAGTTTTATTAACACCCTGAAGCCAAGGTTTTGATGGAGCAAGCCCAAAACAAAACAAAGCACAACAAAAACAAGACAAGCCCCCCCCCACACTAACACAAACAAATGAAGAAACAAAAGGCCTGCCCAACCACATGAATTGTCTTCCAATGTTTTCCTCAGGTGAAAATATTCTCGAGTCTGTATTTGCTAAATTATTAACACCTTGGCCCTTAACTGCCTGGAATCAGGAAGGTCAAGTCTATTGACTGACCATGGAACTGATGTTCACAAGTTGGCAAAGACTTGGCCACATAGGATAGAAAATTCCAGTACAAACATTCTGCCTCATTCAAACGTGTCCCCAGTCTAGAAGACAAGCTGCTATCACACTCTGAAAAGCAGGAGTTCTTTGTTAGTGAAAGGGACTGCCAAGCAGGCCTTGGTATTTAATCCTTGTAACATAGCTGGTAAGTACAATATTGTACTGAGTTCTGAGTTCCACAGGCAATTCATTTATTCATCCAACATTTATTGGGAATACAGAGGTTTGTAATATGGGGTATCTCTCCTCAAGACCGGCCTAAGGCTATTTATTAGGGAGACTGAAACATACATAATTACAGCACAGGTGAACGTTCTTTTTCTTTTTCTTTTTGGTTAGGGTGAGATGTAAATGTGCGACATGAAGCAGAGTTATAATCTATTAAGAATCAGCTTTTGCTGCTGTGGATGCCGTAGGAGGGAATAGAAGGCATTTTTCCCCTTTGAGGATGGTGAGCAGGCCTCTATTCAGAGTCCTGAGAAATCTTTACCTTCAGAAGGTGATAACAGGAGGGGGTGAGGGTCATTTGTGTAATCGCCTATCAGTGAAATTAGATTTTATTATCTAAGAAAGGGGTGGGAGGTTCAGCGGGTAGGAAAGGGGCAGCAGCCAGACCCCAGGAGAGTCTCACGGACTAGGAAGAAGAACTGGGTTGGGAGAGCTTTTGGAGCCTAGGGGAGCGGGGGAGATGCTGTGGAGCCGGCCTCCATGGGGAAAATCCCTAAGCTCTGAGCAGGGAGCTGGACCAGGAGGCTGCAGGATCCATGGAACAACAATGACAAAGAGGCGGTCGCGAACGGGTCCTGAAGCAACACAGCCAACCAGGGCCTCTTCCGACTGGAGGACGGGGAGCCTGGGGGACCCCTTCTAAGAACTCCAGGGTTGACTGATGATCCAAGGGAGTGGAATCCATCTCTGGAACAACTGGTATCGAACTTCTCTCCAATCTAGGTGGGTGGGCTTGAGGTGGTTCTAGTTAATGTCAAGAACATGTTTTAAGTAATATAATTGGTGTCCTCGTTGTTGTTGAACAGTTCATACCTGCTACATATGTGGGAGGCTTAGTCTGGACACCTACCCCAAAGTGAGGACTTCAGGGAGGGCTTCCTGGAGGAGGCAACCCTTTAGTAGAGACCTAAGAACAGATAAGTGAGCCAGGTTAAGGCATGATTTGGGGCATGGGAAGTGGTATTCAGGAAGAAGGAGAAGAAGAAGCACAATTAAAGTGCAGGGGGGAGAGGGATAAATTGGGAGATTGGGATTGACATACACTCACTACTATATATAAAACAGATAACTAATGGGGACCTACTGTATAGCACAGGGAACTCTACTCAATACTCTGTAATGACCTATATGGGAAAAGAATCCAAAAAAGAGTAGATACATGTATATGTATAACTGATTCACTTTGCTGTACAGCAGAAACTAACACAACGTTGTAAATCAACTACACTCCAAAACATTAATTTTAAAAATATATATACACATTAAAAAAGGTGGGGGGGCAGGAGGGAGACCTAAAGAGCACAGCATGTTAGATGAATTCCTGATAGTTTAATGCGGCTGGAGTACAGGGAAGGAGGAGAGAGGAGGTTCCGCGTCCCATATTCCAGTGTCTGCATGTAGGTCAGGTGACCTCAGGACTGCTGCCATAAGAGTATCTCAAAGTTCACTAAGAGCTCTCTCTGTGAACTCAGACCCAAACCCTGACAGTCATTCTTTGTTGAATGAAGAAGGGTAAGAAAGTCCTCTGGACTTTTCCACCCTGGAAAATCCCAGCCCTGAAGCCAGGTGAGGTCTGCCCATGTATCTCTGCTTCCGTCCCTCATTCTCCCTGTCTCTCTGTTTCTGTCTCTCTTAGGCTCCAGCCAAACAGTAGACACGCTGGTACGGCTTTGGATCACTAGCAAGCTGAGAAAATAGGCAAACAGACACTCTGGACAGAGTCAGGAGCTAAGTCACACAGAGTAGCCATATAATCTTATCTATTTAGAGCCCCTTTATCTATCTGTAGAATTCTTGCCTTTCCAGTGCCCCAGATAATAATCACAATATCTCATGTTGTATAGGATTTTTCACACTTTACAAAGGGCTTTTACAAGTGTTTCCATATTTAATTTTCACAGGAATCCTGTAAAAAAAATGCAGGACAGGTGTTATTTATTCTAATTTTTTAGAGGAGAGAAAGTGGATTGCCCACCACATACAGTGAGTGGGAGAGCTGATCTGAACCTCTATCTTCTCACTGTAGACCACCCTTGCTCAGCAAGGCAAGCAAGGCCATGACCCCAGATTTCCATCCACTTAGATGTTGAGATTCCCATAGAGAGATGACTGTGTACCAGGCTCTTGAAATGTGTTTAATTTAGACATATTACCTGTGTTCAAGGAGTTTCCAATCTAGTGATGACCAATCAAAGGAAGGCAGGTCATTATATGGTTTTAGAAACATGTGCAGAGATAAAATTTTGAAGTAGAATGTGACAGGGTCAAAAATATTAGAGCACTGGTATTTGGAACCCTACTCTTCTCCCATGCTCAATCTAAGAGCCTGTGTGCTAGGAGGTGAATGTTTGTTTTCACCCCCAATTCATGTTGAAAACCTAACCTCCAACGTGATGGTGTTTGGAGGTGGGACCATTGGGTGGTAACTAGGTTTAGATGAGGTCATGAGAGTAAAGCCCCCATGCTGGGATTAGTGCCCTTATAAGGAGATAAAGAGACCAGAGCCTTTTCTCCCCATCATGTGAGGACACAGCAAGAAGGGGACCAGGAAGAGGGCCCTCACCGACGCCTAATATGCCAGTGCCTTGATCTTGGACTTCCCAGCCTCCAAAACTGTGAGAAATGAATGTAGTTTAAACCACCTAGTCTATGGTATCTTGTTATAGCAGCCTGAGCTAAGACACCCAACCTCTTCAGTTGTGTGGGATGGAGCTCTAGGGCCGGAAGAAGCTTAGAGAAGGCATGGAAAGAGGGGAGGATTAGGGAGGTGATGGGGGGAGGGGCGGTATCTGCCACAGGGAGGCACCAAAGGTAGAAGCAATAGAAGCAGAGACTTAATAGTTAGCGGGGGTGGGGGTGGGGTGGGGGGGTGGGGGTGGAGGTGGAGGTGGGGGGTGGTGAGAGCAATGCTTGTTTCCATCTCCCAAACTTGACGGGAGAACCTGATCTAAGCGCCGCTATAACCTCTTTCCAGGTCCTGGGTGTGTGTGTGTGTGTGTGTGTGTGTGTGTGTGTGTGTGTGTGTGTG
>NW_021703776.1:82815000-82967744 GCF_005190385.1 Monodon monoceros
GTGTGTGTGTGTGTGTGTGTGTGTGTGTGTGTGTGTGTGTGTGTGTGAAATTCTTGGGGGCAGGGGAGGTGGTAGAGTAAAGCTTTCCAAGGTGGAACTTCTACCCAAGCATCAGAGACATCCCCACTATGGGCCTAAGGAAGGCAAGGGAATCCACATACAGGTTTCAAGACCAGCTAGAGGGAGAGTAAATTAAAGCCGCGGCCACTCCCACTGCTACCCTCTACACCTGCTCCTTCCTTTCCTTTCTCCAGAGGGCTGAGAGAAACTCACCCTCTGGGTTCTTCACCCAGGCTGCAGGACTGTTACTGAAGAAAAGGGTCACAGAAAGGAGAGGCACTCAGGTAATTTGGAAGGATAAGAGGAAGTGCTATGAGTTGACTGAACAGAAAAAACTCAAATGTTGGGGTAGATTGTGAAGGATAAGATACAGAATCACAATCCCTCCTGGGCAGAGACCACAGTTCCAGATCCAGACATCAGCTTGAGTGAAGGATCTGAAGGACATCAAAACCAGCTGTGGTTATATTGATGGAGCACATAACTTTAACATGTTTGCTGAACACGTAGAATAGATTGAAGTGGGGATGGGGTGTGTAAAGGTGAAGACTTTTCTCTTGAATTCCAGGTCCACATTTCCAACTGCCTGTTAGAAATCTCCGGACAACATTCTCAAAACCTCATCCAACATCTTCCTCCCAAGCCTGCTCGTTCTCCAGGGTCCCCTGTGTGTGTTCTAGCACCCTTCTCTTCCCACTCACCCAGGTTAGATGCCTCTTCCCTCTGCCTCACCCTCCCCTCAGCAGTTATCAAGTGCCATGGGTCCCACCTGGAGAATGTCTCTCATGCCACACTCCCTCTCCTGCTAGCCTGGGTTACGTCTTCCTTACCTATTGGTTGGATCTCGCCAATTAGAGCAGCTGCCTAACTGACCCCTCTTCTTCCAAGCTCCCCTCTAATCTAAACTTTACACTGCTACCGAGCTTACTGTCTTCTTAAATATGGGGTGCCCATCCTTGGGTCAAAAGCCCCATGAAACTCCTGGATATCTACTAGAACCCCACTCACAATTGGAGACGTGTATAGATATTTCTGGTGGGTTTGGGAGTGGGGGGACAGAAGGCCCCCATCACAAAAGAAAGACCATTCCCCCATGGGATAAGGAGCCCAGTGCAGTAGCCTTGATGTTGTATCAGAGCCCAACCATGGCAGGAAGTGGTGATCTTATGAGCAATGTGGAACCTACTTCCAGAAAACAATGCATCATGTTACCTCCCTGCTTAATAAACATACACTGGCTCCCATTGCCTATGGGATAAAACCCCAACTCCCTAGCTCAGTGTACATACAAAGTCATTTGCAGTCTGATCCCACCTGTCTTCCCAGCTTCACTCCCATTTTTGCCACCCACTCTCACTCCAGTCTCCCTGCACTTGCCTCCGTGCTCTGAACAGGTCACGACCTTTGACAACAGCTTCCATTTGCCCATACATTCCTCCATCTGGAACGCCCTCCTTTCCATATTTCTCTGGCAAACCCCTGCTCTTCCTTCACATGATCTTTTCCTCTGCAAAGCTTTCCCTGACTCTCAGGCCCGGGTTCACCTAGGCCTCGGCTCATTGTTTGGCACCAACTATAGTCTACTATAATTTATGTGTTTACTCGTTTACGTCTACACTTGGTATATTTGAAGAACCCACCCTTCCATGTGGGTCTGGGAAGACGCCTATTCTCATAGGCACTGAAGGAGCCATAATTCGTTCTTTTTTTTTTAATTGAAGTATAGTTGATTTACAATGTTGTGTTAGTTTCTTGTGTACAACAAAGTGATTCAATTATATATATATATATTCTTTTTCATTATGGTTTATTACAGGATATTGAATATAGTTCCCTGTGCTTTACAGTAGGACCTTGTTGTTTATCCATTCTATATTTAATAGCTTGTATCTGCTAATCCCAAACTCTTTTTTTTTAAATTTATTTATTTTATTTATTTATCTTTGGCTACATTGGGTCTTTGTTGCTGTGTGCAGGCTTTCTCTAGCTGCAGCAAGCGGGGGCTAGTCTTCATTTCAGTGCATGGGCTTCTCATTGCAGTGGCTTCTCTTGTGGAGCATGGGCTCTAGGCACACAGGCTTCAGTAGTTGTGGCACGCAGGCTCAGTAGTTGTGGCTCCCGGGCTTAGTTGCTCCACGGCATGTGGGATCTTCCCAGACCACGGCTTGAACCCGTGTCCCCTGCATTGGCAGGCGGATTCTTAACCACTGCACCACCAGGGAAACCCCTAATCCCAAACTCTTAATTTATCCCTCCCCCTACCCTTTTCCCCTTTGGGAACCATAAGTTTGTTTTCTATGTCTGTGAGTTGGTTTCTGTTTTGTAAATAAGTTCATTTGTGTCATATTTTAGATTCCAGATGTAAGTGATATCATATGATATTTGTCTTTCTAACTTCACATGGTATGACAATCTCTAGGTCCATCCATGTTGCTGCAAATGGCATTATTTGCATACATATATATGGTATATATATATATATATACATATATGTATACACATGTGCCACATGTTCTTTATCCATTCATCTGTCGATGGACATTTAGGTTGCTTCCATGTCTTAGCTATTGTAAATAGTGCTGCTGTGCCGCATGGCACAGGGATATCGGCTCGGTGCTTTGTGACAGCCTGGAGGGGTGGGATAGGGAGGGTGGGAGGGAGGGAGACACAAGAGGGAAGACATATGGGAACATATGTATATGTATAACTGATTCACTTTGTTATAAAGCAGAAACTAACACACCATTGTAAAGCAATTATACCCCAATAAAGATGTTAAAGAAAAAATAGTGCTGCTGTGAACATTGGGGTGCATGTATCTTTTTGAATTAGAGTTTCTAAGAAGCCATATTTCGGACAAGACTCTGCTACCCGTGCCCACAATTAATTGGACTGGAGCTGCCTCAAAAAGGTAAACTGAGCCGCTCTGATTTCTTTGTTGGAAATTGGAAGTTGGAAAATTGAGAGACTGAGGCAGTTAGCGGCAGGGACAGAGATGAGACATGAAGACTGTGCCAAGAACTGCTGTCACGTAGAGCAGCTGTGGAGTGGGAGGGCCACTGCGGTCATGTTCAAGCTGGGACTGTGCAAAGGTGCAGGGCACTTGGCTGCGGGTGCGGCAAGAAAGAGCAGGCTGGCCGAGACACAGGGATGCCATGAGATCTAGGAGAAAAAAAGAGGGCTCCGTCAGTTTCTGGCCTGGTCCAGTTTCTCCTGGGTTCCTCTTTCAGCAACACCCCACCTTTCCTCTCTCTTGAAAGAATCTCTGTCTCTTGTAACCAAAAGAACCTGAAACATTCTCCTCCTGCAGACTGTGAGAGCATCAGTTTTTTCTGCAGCACTGCACTGGAGTAGCGGTTATTATCTGGCGAGTTTTCTGTCTTGCTGGGCTGTCCCTTTCCTGGTCTTTTGGCTAGGGAGAGCAGGGTGTGCTGGGGCTTTTTTTGTCTGTGCCCATTCACAGTTCTGGTTGCTGGCTCCTTTAGCTCTGCCTCTGGGGTACAGGAGGCAACAGAAGATCCAGGGAGCACACGAGCGTGTCCTTCTTGGAGGTCTGACGTCTCCAACTGGCTGGGCTTTTTCCCTCCACCGTTCAAAGTCTTCTTATATTTCTCTTTATTTAATGTCCAGGCCTTTTAGTTATAGTGGTGGGAGGATAGGGAAAAGTTTGCCTACTCCATCTTTACAGAAGCAGAAGTTCCTTAAAGAACAATTTTACAAAATGACAACCAATGCACCTTCCATCCCACCTAATGAAGGGCATACCACCAATACCTTTGTGCTCCTTTTCCTCCAACCAGTGGGAAACTCTTCCCTCCACTTTCTTTAGTTTCCCATATATGTATGTATGCTTAAACATTACTTGATTTTTTTTTTTTTTTTTTGCGGTATGTGGGCCTCTCACTGTGTGGCCTCTCCCGTTGCGGAACACAGGCTCCGGACGCACAGGCTCAGTGGCCATGGTTCACGGGCCCAGCCGCTCCGCGGCATGTGGGATCCTCCCGGACCGGGGCACGAACCTGCATCCCCTGCATCGGCAGGCGTACTCTCAACCACTGCGCCACCAGGGAAGCCCTACTTGATTGTTTTTGAACTTTATATAATTAGAACCATTGGAATCATGCTGTATTTTCAGACTAGTTTTATCACTCAATAGTGTTGTAAGTTTCACCCATGTTGACGAGTGCAGCTATCATTCATTCATTTTACTGAGGTATCGTAAACTTGGATATACCACCATTTACAGAGGTATTCTATTTTGGATGGCCTTTGCATGGTTGCCGGTTTTGCACTCCTACCAACAATGCCACCACGAGCATCCTTGCACCCATCTTCTGGTGCAAGCACATGAGTTTCTCTGGGTATGTACCTAGGAGTGAGATTGCTGGGCCACGGGATATGGGCCTGCGCAACTTGACGAGGTAAGGTTAATTCCAAAGTGGCTGTATCGATGTGCCAGTGGGACTTTATCTTTTTGACTCTATTTATGACTGCTTTCTGCTCACTGTTTAAGAATGAGAATATAAAAACATATTATTAAGTGAAAAAAGAAAAATAGTAGATGAAGCAGGCAGACAGATAATCCCGGACATCCTTTCCAGCCTGACATCCGGTGAGACCATACCTTTTCCCTGATGCTGGATGCACACTCCTGAGTTCTGAGAGACTGGGATCTGCTCTCTACACTCTCCCCGCCTCTCCCTGCCCAGGTAGAAGTGATGTGAATGAGTTGGAGGGGGATGTGGACAGTTGGCATGTGAAATTTACTTTCTTGGAGGACCTGCACACACGTTTCTCAAAGGATATGTCTTTTTCTTCATCAAGGTGCAAATTCTCCCCCTGAAGGAAAGCCCAAAGCTCCAGGTACTTGCTCACCAGGACCCTTGGACTGGCTTCCATTTGGAGTTTTCCCATCCTTCTTGGAAGAGAACACCTGCTTGGTTGTTCCAGGGCTTTCTGCTCTTGTGACATTGTTGTGGAAGCAGCCAGACTGGTGTCCACCCTGGTGATGACTCAGGCACATGGAGGTGCCTGACAACCTTCATTAAACCCCCCTTTCAGGTAGGTAGACTGAGGCAGAGAGGGAGGAGAGGAGGGAAGGGAAGGTCTTGTTGGAGGTAGTATAGTTCTACTTCTTTCTGACGCTGGAATACAGCCAGCTTGTTTCTACATCCAGGCCTTTGCAGTTCCACTGCCTGGAATGTTTTGAGCCCCAGTTTTTGCTTGCTGTCTCCTTCCTGTCAATCGGGGATCAGCTGAAACATCATCTCAGAGAGGCCTTGCCCGACCTCCTGGTCTAAACCTGTCAACTTCACCCCGCCTCTATCGCTCTTTATCACATCAGCCTGCATTTATTTTCTGCAGAACACTTCATAGCAGACACTGTTAGCTGCCTCCCCAAAGCCTGTTTCCCCTTCTGCCTTGCCCACAGAACTCTAATTTTGTTCAGGTGATGTTTCCTACACCCCCATTCATCTCAGGAGTGAATCCTAATTCATCTAAGGTGCTTCCAGTCCCATTGCCAGTGCTTGGTTTGGGACTAAACACAGGATGACATTCTGGCAAATGAAATATAAGGGGAATCCATTGGGGGCCTGCTGGAAAAGGCTTTATTTTTCTGCAGAGGAGATACATGGCATGGAACGGTGCCTCTTTCCTTCCAGGGAGAGTGTTGTACTGTCTGAGTTTGATGCCTGGAACTTTACCAGACAACTTACAGCCAAGTGAGGAACTGAGGTCCAGGCAGAGGATGGCAGAGCAGAAGGGTGGAAGGAATGAAAGGGATGAAGCCCCTGAGCCCCTGAATTTCTCAAGCCTGGAGCCGTCTGACCTCAGCATGTGTATTAGTCTGTCAGGGCTGCCATTACAAAGTAGCACCGATTGGATGGCTTAAACAACAGAAATTTATTTGCTCACGCTTCTGGAGACTTGAAGCCTGAGATCAGTGTCAGCAGGGTTGCTTCCTTCTTAGGCCTCTCTCCTTGACTTGTAGATGATGTCTTCTCCCTGTGTCCTCACATGGTCTTCCCTCTGCACTTGTCTGTGTCATAACCTTCTCTTCTGATAGGGACCCCAGTCACATTGGATCAGGGCCCACCCTGAAGATCTCATTTTAACTCAGTCACCTCTTTAAAGGCCCTGTCTCCAAATATAGTCATATTCTGAGGTACCGGGTATTAGGACCTCAACATAAGGATTTGGGGCAGGGGCCAATTCAGTCCATAATGTAAGGTAAGAAATCACCCTCATCATTTAAGCCTGGTGAGTTGGGATCTTCTGTTACTTGTGCTGGAGATCAACCTGATTCAACTGCAGCCTGACATTATCTTATTTACTTATTTGCTCATTTATTGACTGTCTCTCTCACTAGGATGTCAGCTTCATGAGGGTAGGGACCTGGTCTGGCCTGTTCAATGCTGGACCCCTAGTGCCTAGAATCATGTCTGGCTTACAATAACTGCTCAAGCAATACTTCTTGTATAAATGAACCAGATCAGGCCACCTCTCCTGACTCTGTTACTCTTGCTAATAACCCTCACGTTTTATATTTAAAAAGCAGAGTCTGATATTCAGAAAAAGCCAATCCTAGGCAGTTAGGAAGTTCTTCATGTTGGGGATCTGGTGTCTGCATAATTTCAACAGAAAACTTCACTTTTTAGAGAGGCAGAAATTACATGTGGCTCCAGTCCGAGCCTCAGGGGTTTCCAGTTTCAATCAAACAAGGAAGTGAGCATCAAAGAGAACCTGACTGATGAGGGCATTGACTCTGAGTCTGGTGTGAATCAGAATCACCTGGAACTTTGTTTAAGTAATTCAGACACCTGCCTCCACCACAGAGACTCTGATTTAATGGGTTTAACATGGGGCCCAGGCATCTGGATTGTTAACAAGCTGCCCAGGTGATTGATTTTAACAAGCCACCTGTGTTTTGACAACGGAGTGACCAGGGCCTGCAGGAGGAATCTGAACTGAGGAAGGCCGGGAAGGGCCAGACTCAGCTGCTCTGAGGCCTGGACCTGTGAGGGGCAGAGGCTTGGGAGACTGTGGCCACTTCTCTGTTTGGGTATAGTTGGGCCAGATAAAGCATGAAGAGCAAGCAGTCACCACAAGTCAAGACCTGTGCCCTCCAAGAGGCAGCTGGACATTTGACCTTCCACCCTGTACTGTGATCTTTATGTTTTTTGATTTCTGGTCATTTCTGGGGAAGAGACAGACATGGCCTGAGTTGCGGTAAGTTCTGCTGTGCCTTGGGAGTCTGTTCAGGACTGGAGATAATCCAACCTACTGTAAGTGTCTAAAAATAGAACCAAGCCAGTGAGAAGCCAGCTGGTTAGGGATCCGGAGGCCCTCCGGTGTGATGGAGAGGCCTCTGAGGCATTGCAGCTCTCTGGGAGCCACAGCCTTCTTTCTAGCTCTGCCCCTGGCAGCTCCCACCGTGGCAGGTAGCTCTACCACCTGACCCCAAAACAAAGCCACTCTTCTTCGGAGCAGCTAGTCAGGCCGGCAGGATGCAGGGTTCAGCCTCACTGCCATGATGGGTCAGTTGGGCCCCAGTGGGCCTTGAGAGCCTGCCCTGGCCACCTGGAGGGCCCTATTTTAAATTGTGATGGGATGGTCCCCTTGGAACAGCTGAAGCAAGTGCTTAAAATAGAGGGCCCTGTTTCCTGCTCCCACCCCACCCCTGGCTCACCCTGCTTCCAGCCCCCCACTGCTGTCCACCTGCCAGGGAGCAGACAACTGACTGCACCTAGGCAGAAGGGGAGACATCACAGGGAAAGTACCCAAGATGAAGGGAGCTTAAACAGATGTGTATGTCAGGACACGGAGCTCTTGGAAGTGTGTGTGTGTGTGTGTGTGTGTGTGTGCACTTTATCCTGGAATAAGTTTTTAGTGAGCATGTACCATATTGATAGCTCCATGCTAGGAACAGTGAGACCCAAAGAGCATGCCTGGTCCCTGCTCCCGAAGAACTAACATCGTTGGAAATCACTCATTCACTTACTGAGCCTGACCGTGTGCCAGGCACTGTTCTCAATGCCTTACAATGTCCTAACTCATTTCATTTTCACAACTATCTTATGCAATGGTTACAAGGCAGTCCCAAATTTTTTTAAAATTTTATTTATTTTTGGCTGTGCTGGGTCTTCATTGCTGTGCATGGGCTTTCTCTAGATGAGGTGAGCAGGGGCTACTCTTCGTTGCAGTGCACAGGCTTCTCACTGCGGTGGCTTCTCTTATTGTGGAGCACGGGCTCTAGGGTGCGTGGGCTTCAGTAGTTGTGGCACGGGGGCTTCAGTAGTTGCAGTGCACGGGCCTCAGTAGTTGCGGCACACGGGCTTCAGTAGTTGTGGCACGTGGGCTCAGTAGTTGTGGCTCACAGGCTCTAGAGCGTCGGCTCAGTAGTTGTGACCCATGGGCTTAGTTGCTCCATGACATGTGGGATCGTCTCTGACCAGGGATTGAACCCGTGTCCCCTGCATTGGCAGGCAGATTCTTAACCACTGAGCCACCAGGGAAACCCGGTCCCAATTATTATTATTCCTATTCTAAAGATGACACTGGGGCAGAGAGAGGCTAAGCTATTTGCCTTAAGTAGCAACTAGCAAGGGACTGAGCCGAGATTTGAATCTGGCACCTGAGGCTGGGCCATCACCCTGGCACTAAACTGTCCTCAATGTGCTTGGCACAGACTGGGGGCTGGGAAGATGCTGCTTAAGGCCCCTTCCTCCTCCTGGGAGTTCATAACAACAAAATAATGAGATTGTTTTTGATACAAAAATAGAGCCATAGGCACTCAACTTTAAAAAGAACTCAAAGGTTGTGGAGTGAACAACCCAGCCATTCTCTGGAACTTCACATACAAATAACTGTCGCCCTTTTCACCTTTGTGGGGCCGAACAGTGATGCCATTGTGGCTCCAAACATGCTTGGCTTTCCAGCTTTGGAGATGCTTCCAGAGGCAGTTTTTGAGCATGACAAGAATCAGTCACCAGAGAGTTACATTTAAAACAAACTTTTTTTCTACCCACAATGTTATTACCTACTTTATCACACAAATTATTTGCCAGACTTAACTCTTCATGCCTTTTAACTATTTCTGAAAGTCAGATCTGCTGTAAACCATTTAGGCCTTTGCCACCATGAGGTTATTCAAAAGAATACACCAGAGGCTCTAAAAGCTATTTCATGGGAAAAGCTAGACAAAACAAAACAAAACAAAACCAACCAACCCTTCTGAGCAGCGGCAGCTTTGTTAGAGGTGCGTGGGAGGGGGCTCATCTCCTGCTGGGGCAGTTGGAAGAGAGCTGATGTCTCAATTCTGCATGTTGTTTAGAAAGTCAATCTCACAGCCTTATGGTCATCTTTTGTCCAGTAGGTTGTCTGCTCTGGAGGGCACATGTCTGTTTTACCAACTATTGTATGTCCAGCACCTAGCACAGTGCCTGACGCATAGTAGATGCTCAATAAATGCTTGTTAAATGAATGAATGAAATGATACACCAAGTAATAATAGGAGCTGTAACGAGTAAAGGAAGATTGTAGGTAGTGTATGTCTGTGGGGTATCCTCAGAATTTGGAGATGGTTACCTGCCCAGAGAAATGAAAATGAACACATTCCCCAGATGCAAAAGTATTTCCCTTCAAAATGGGTTGTGTTGCTGATGAAGACTTGGGAAACCCTCAAGGCCATTCAGAGGTGTCAGATCTAGAACTAAAAGGGCTTGTAAGTGAGTTAATGGTTTTCTAAACTTGGCTAAAGACAGACTGTCCTATCAGGGTGTAGGTGTGGGGAAATCTATCTGCAGTTTGGAAAAAAGGAAGTTGAAGGGCAAAAACACTAGTTGTTGTGATCTCTAGTGACAGGTCCCAGGGAGAGGGTGCCCTGAGCAATATGACTGGCAGCAAAAGCCATCCCTGCAGAGGGTGATGGAACCCTA
Source organism: Monodon monoceros (assembly GCF_005190385.1). Classification (NCBI taxonomy): domain Eukaryota; kingdom Metazoa; phylum Chordata; class Mammalia; order Artiodactyla; family Monodontidae; genus Monodon; species Monodon monoceros. The sequence continues at coordinate 82,824,999 of NW_021703776.1, forward strand.
AGCAACCAGCCCCTAATGCCACCAGTGGTTAAATGCTCCTGACCCCTGATCTCTGATTCCACGTGGTAAGGAATTTTTAGACAACAGATTGTTTTTCTAGGAGGCTTTCCTAGAATGTGCCTCTGAAGATCTAGTTGATCAATTTCTAGGGAATTGACTTAACGAGTCAATTTTCCTGAGCCTGATCAACCCCAGAGGCACTGACAATGTCATACTTTTGGATCTGTGTGGTCCAGCCTTGGACGACTGTGATCTCCAAACCACTCTCTTTGACATCTATTAAGCTTTAACAAAGGCAGTAATATGAGAGATGATAATAATAGCTTACAACTATTAAACACATATATGCCAAGTATTGTTCTAAGCACTTTGTGGGGGGGGTTAAATTGTGGTAAAATATGCATAACATAAAATTTTCTGGGACTTCCCTGGTGGCGCAGTGGTTAAGAATCCATCTGCCAGTGCAGGGGGACGTGGGTTCGAGCCCTGGTCCGGGAAGATCCCACATGCCACGGAGCAACTAAGCCCGAGCACCACAACTACTGAGCCTGCGCTCTAGAGCCCGCAAGCCACAGCTACTGAAGCCCACGCACCTAGATCCCGTGCCCCGCAACAAGAGAAGCCACCGCGATGAGAAGCCCATGCACCGCAATGAAGAGTAGCCCCCGCTCGCCGCAACTAGAGAAAGCCCACACGCAGCAACAAAGACCCAAGGCAGCCAAAAATGAATAAATAAAATAAATTTATAAAAAGAAATAAATAAAGGACATCATTGAGACTACTGACAAAATTAGGATATGGACTGTAGCTTAAATAAAAGTATTGCATCAATGTAAACTTTTCTGAATTTGATAACTGGACCATAGCTATGTAAGGGAATATCCTTGTTCTTAGGAAATACACTGAAGAAGTACAGGTCTAATGTATAAAGGGACACAAGACATGTAGTTCACTCTAGTATAGTTCAGAAAACAAGTGTGTGTGTACACTCACACACACAATATTAAAAATTGGTGACTCTGGGCTTCCCTGGTGGCGCAGTGGTTGAGAGTCCGCCTGCCGATGCAGGGGACAGGGGTTCATGCACGGGTCCGGGAAGATCCCACATGCTGCGGAGCGGCTGGGCCCGTGAGCCATGGCCGCTGAGCCTGTGCGTCCGGAGCCTGTGCTCAGCAACGGGAGAGGCCACAACAGTGAGAGGCCCGCGTACCGCAAAAAAAAAATAAAAATAAAAAAAAATTGGTGACTCTGGGGAAAGTATATGGGTGTTTTCTTTACTAATATTGCAACTTTTCTCTAAGTAATATTATCACAAAATAAAGTTAAAACAACAACCAACACCTGACCTGAGCCCGCTTAAACAATGAGGTCGTTTACCATCTCATGTGACAGCAGGTCCTGGGGCAGGGCAAACTGCAGGTTAGTGGTCCAGGGACCCCTCCACATGAGAGCATTTCGGTTCTTTTTATCTCTCTGGTCTCCAGTCTTCAGCACAGACTTCATCCTCAGGCAGCCGCAAATGGTCCCAGCAGCTCTAGGGCTCACAAGCAGACCCGAGCTCCGTGAAGGAAGGAGAGAGCCACTTGGCCCCTGCTGCTTTCTTTTGCCTGGACGCTGTTCCCTCCTTTCTACTCAAACACCTTGCTCCAGCACTTAACTCTCTCCCTTTTGTAGCAGCACTTTTCATCCTCAGTTTTTCCACCCCTACTGGATCGTTCCTATCAGCATAAAGACATTCGGTAATGTCTTAATCTTGCAACAAAAAGCAAGCAGAGTCCTCTTCTGGCTACCGCTCCACTTCTATTTACAGCAAAACCCCATCATGGTGTTACCTATACCTGTCTCCCTTTCTCACCTCCCCCCATTGGTCTTTCTAATACTTTCCAGTCAGGACTTTGTCCCCATCACTCTGCTTGCCTAGGCCATGGCCAATTCTCAGTCCTCATCTTATTCAAATGGTCAGGAGCATTCGATATTGTTGATCATTCCCTCCTTAAGACTCCTTCGTCACCTGTCTTTCAGGACATGCCCTCTTCATATCTGTGTCCGTCCATCTCTTATCTTCTTGACTTTTAAATATCAGAGTTCCCAGGGCTCTATTCCTTAATTCTTCTAGGTGTCTTCCTGCAGGCCCATGATTAAATACTAAGTGTATTCAGATGACCTCCAAGTTTACATCGTCTTGTAAGAAGTTTCCAGCTCTTCCTGGAGTTCCAGACTCATATGCTGAACTGTTTTCTTTTTTATTGTTATGGAAAAATGCAAATATATAGAAAAGTAAGGAGAACAGAATGGTGAACCCCATGGTCCTGAGTGCTCTCATGCTGTCTTGCCATGGATTTCTAATGAGCATCTCAAAGTTATCTATGGTCAAATTAAAACTCTTGACTCCCCCTCAGATATGCTCGTTTCTCAGTCTTCTCCTCTCTGAGCTCAGACCCAAACTCTGATTGTCATCTTTGTTGAATGAAGGGTAAGCAAGGCCCAGACCATAAAGATCCTCAGAGACCCACCTTGCAAAATCCCAGCCCTGAAGCCAACAAGGTCTGCACATTCAGCTCTGCCCACAGGGTAAGTACACACCCTTAAAAGACATGAGGCTGTAGAGCCCTTACCTTCCAATGCTGGGGGGTAGATACACAAGCCAACCGCTGGATCCAAGAAAAGCTGAGTCCTTTTAGGAAGGAAGAAAGGGAAATGTGTTCTGGGTGGATGATGACTAGTCCACTATCCTGGAATACTAAGGGGAAATATGCACATCCCCAGCACCCCCTCCCCCATAAAACAAAATAAGATCAAAAGGCAAAAAACAGTTGTAGTTTTTATATCTATCTATATCTATAGATATATAGATATATGCATACATATACATACATACTGGGACAAGTCTTTCCTCATCTGTAAAACAACATTCCTGTAGTATCTTAACTCACTTAAATCTCATAATACTGTGATAAAGGTAACAGCATAATTAATATCTAAGTTTTATAGATGTAGAAACTGAAGTTCAGTGAGGCAAAATGACCTGTTTACTGTTGCAAAGCTAATAGGGGAAGAATTGGAACTAAACCCCCAGAGTCTGCGACTTCACATCCGTTACTACCTTCCCCCATACCCCAAAGATACACCATGTACTGCCGGGCAGGTTGTTCACCATACAAACAGCTCATACTCTGCTAGAAAGACTTCATATGGACCAGCAGTAGCCCTGATCATATGCTGTATTACAACTAAAAAAACATTTTGTGTATACATAAAGCTTTGTTTTACAAGGAGTTTTCAAAAAGATCTTTTTGTTTAATTGCCTTTCGTAGAGTTGTAACGCAATCAGTACAAAGTAGAATACATATAGTAGAAAGAGGACAAGGCTCTGAGTTGGATAGACCCTTTACTGACTCTGCAATTCTCACTTTTCTCATCTGTAAAAGGAAGGTGAGACTAATATATGCTTACCTAATTCTATGAAGTTTTTGTAGGGTCAGATGAGACAATTGTATGGGTTAGGGTTTTGTGAAAGGTAAAGTTCATTGCAAGGTTAGTTACCCTTATTTTAATTAAAACAAACAAACAAACAAAAACCCAAGCACTTGCACATCAGTTCTCTCATTTACCTGTGCCATTTTGAACCTATTAAATGAGACGGTGAGGAGCTATAGAAGTGCACATTGCGTCAAATTTTTCCTAATGTTATCAAAGTCAGGCTGCGTACTTGGTGGTGCACATGGTTCCCCTCTTCATTTCTCAGCCTAAACATAGCCCCGAATTTCCCCTTTCCAGCCCTTGGGTAATTTCCCCTCCCACTTCGTAGACCAGTCTGACTTCTTCTCATCAGGAGGAGGGCAAATCATGTCTTCCAGACCCCTTTCAAAGTAGCTTCTTCGAGGGACCAGAATGGGACCCCTCAACCCACACCAGGGTTGCAATACAAAGTTCTGCCTTCAAATACCTACACCAACTATAAACGTTCATTTATGCAAAAAATCCTTCCTGAGCACTTTCTCTGTGCCAATCACTGGGAAGATAGCACTGGGGAAGATCCACGTGGCAGAGGGTGGATGAAACAGCTGAGAATTTCTGAGAGATCAGCATGATCTTACACATGGTTTCACATCTTTCAACACTCAATGCGTGCCTCGTCTTGTTTGTTCCTCCTACCATTATGTAACGTTGTGCCCTGCTGAAACTCAGTCCTGAGATTTTCAGAGCCCAAGGGAACAATCCAAACCAATTTCTCATTGGAAAGCTGTTCTTGTATACATTGAGGGCACCCAGTTTTTTGTTTCAGGAAAAAGCACTAAAATCAATCTTGTAGATATAGAAACATAAAGAACAGCTTCTTCTGAAATGGAGCTGTTTGTGTGTCCTGGCTCTAAGAAGCGACAACAGCCTTGGGGTGCCAAAGGAAGAGGGCAGAGGGAGGATCTCAGTGGAGAGAAGAAGGGCTGACCAGGTAGGTGTCCCCTCCCCGTCAGACCCTTGGTCTCGGATTAGGCCCTCATGTTTGAGGGGTAAGAGCCAGAAGCTAACCAAACCGATAACAAAGGGCTTTGAGATTGGACCGTGCACTGCAGCTTTGGGGTGCACTGACAATGTTAGCGCTGAATTGGGGAGGGGGTTATCGTCCTCACAAAGACAGGGAACTCAACTTCGTGGGGTGCCCGAAGCATGGCAGCTTTGGCTCCCTCAAGTGGCTTAGGGGTCTGTGAGGTTGGCCAGTGGGAGCTGAAGCCAGAGACAAAGATCTTGACGGAAGATGCCCCGTGACAGACTGGCTTGTGGACACGTGTGAAGCACCCCTTCGGGACTCCCCAAAAGATCTGAGGACCCTGGGTGGCACTAATTTCCGGCTTGGGCAGTCGAGGGGGCAAAAATCAGAATTTTCTCAAAGGCTTGTCTTACTTGCCTAGGATGGGCCCAAAACCTGGGCTTTGTGAGCTGTTCCGCAGAGGTGGTGTCAGTTCTGGCATTCACGGCAGTCTGTTGGCCTCTGCTGCTTGCTTCTGGCTCAGCAGGCAGCAACTCTGAGGCCCGCACAGCCTGGGACCCCAAATATCTTGCTCCTCAGTTGGCAGGCGGGGCCCCGACTGCAGGCCTGCAGGCACCCCAGAAGGTGCAGGAAAGAACGTCCTCTGCCCAGGTCACCACCTCATTCACTTCTTTCTTTCAACCCATAGCCCCAGGGCTGCTCGGTCTCGTTTCTCAGGGCTTTCTCCCTGGTCCTTGACTTTCCACCACCATCTCTCACTTCTGCTCTTTTCCTGTTCTTGACACAGCTGTCCCCCAGCTGCTGTCCCCTACCCCCTCCCATGGTAGCACTTCCCATGCCCAAATTAAGTCCTTATTTTTTATCTTCAATTTTTAACAAACTTGCAACTAGTAGATATAAAAATTCTGGAGATCTAACGCACAGTGTAATGATTATAGTCAACAATACTGTATTATATACTTCAAAATTGCTGAGAGACTAGATCTTAATTATTCTCACCACAAAATAAAAAGCAAAGTAATGATAATTAGATAATTACGTGACGTGATCGAGGTGTTAGCAAAGTCAAAGCTGGTAATTGTATTGCAATATATAAATGTATCAAATCAACACATTCTACTGCTTAAACTTACACAGTGTTATGTCAATTATATATCAATTTTAAAAGTACTTTGGTTTTGGGCTGGGCTTCCCTGGTGGCGCAGTGGTTGAGAATTTGCCTGCCAATGCAGGGGACACGGGTTCGAGCCCTGGTCTGGGAGGATCCCACATGCCGCGGAGCAACTAGGCCCGTGAGCCACAACTACTGAACCTGCGCGCCTGGAGCCTGTGCTCCGCAACAAGAGAGGCCGCGATAGTGAGAGGCCCGCGCACCGCGATGAAGAGTGGCCCCTGCTTGCCACAACTAGAGAAAGCCCTCACACAGAAACGAAGACCTAACACAGCAAAAATAAATAAATTAATTAATAAACTCCTACCCCCAACATCTAAAAAAAAAAAGAAAAAAAAAGTACATTGGTTTTGATAAAGTTGATAATTATTGACTAAGATTTGGTGGAAATATAGTATGAAGAAAAGAAAAAACATACAGATCAAATTTTTCTGAGGATTAAGACATATTTCATAATTCTCTAATTCTTTCATTCTTAAGAATTTACGGGGCTTCCCTGGTGACTCAGCGGTTAAGAATCCGCCTGCCAATGCAGGGGACACGGGTTCGAGCCCTGGTCCGGGAAGATCCCACATGCTGCGGAGCAACTAAGCCCGTGCACCACAACTACTGAGCCTGCGATCTAGAGCCCATGTGCCACAACTACTGAAGCCCGCACTCCTAGAGCCCATGCTCCGCAACAAGAGAAGCCACCGCGATGAGAAGCCCGCGCACCGCAACGAAGAGTAGCCCCCGCTCGTCGCAACTAGGGAAAGCCCGCGCACAGCAACAAAGACCCAACGCAGCCAAAAATAAATAAATAAAATAAATAAATTTATTTTTAAAAATTCATAATTCTTTAGAAGAGTCAATATAAATTAAAATTTTGGACATATCAGAGAGAAGAAATAGAAAAGTTATTTAATGAGATAGAGGAAATCAAGGATCTATGTGGAGGAGATAGTTTTGAACAACAAAATAACAATTTGAACCTGAGTTGGACAACAGAAGTGGGTTTCAGTGTAGGATACAAGTCTCAATTTGAAAAAGAAGTGGAATGTGCACACACACTGCAGACGCACCCACACATAGAATGGGGAGAGGAGGAGTTTAAAGTATATTCTACACAGCCCTTAGCATTTCAAATGTTTAATTACAGTTTTTAATTTTTATATAGTTTTAATTATCTAAAAAGCTATAATAAAAACAATATTACAAAAAATTAAAATATCAAAAGACATGTCAAGGTATGTTCCCCAATTTAAATCTGCTGGAGATAATTGCTGCAGTACTATGTGCTACTGATTTAATTTTTTGGGGAGGACACCTTGGAATAAAATCTCTCTGCATAACTTTGTTAAATTGAAGTGTATTCTGAGATTGCAAGTTGAATTGTTAATAAAAAAAAAAACGGCTATCGTTTGAAGCTAAAAAAGAAAGAAAAAGAAGTGGAGGTTGGTGTTGGTTTGGTATTTATCTATCTCTCTCTCTATCTATACGTATATGTATATATTTATTTATGGGAAAGGGTACAATGAAATGATGCATCTGGGGCCCCATATATAGCTATAGCAACACTTCTTTTAACATGCACAAACATGTATGAACTTTTCTCAAGATTCAGGAAATATAACAGGATAACCACAACAGCACAAAGAGTACTAAATAAATTTAAGTCAATTGACAATGTAACCCATCCCCCAAAGACATGGAACTATGAAAGAAATGGTAAGAATGTCATATCATGGCTAGAAAATTCCTTTGTGTACATTATTCTGACCCAGATGTATTACCTTTCCCAACGTCCTGAGGCCAAAGTCTCTGGGAACAATTTTTATTTTTAGTTGTTGACTCAATTTTGTTTCCTTTGGACATAAACTGTTATTGGCTCCAACTCTAATTTTGAGTAGACAACTCCAGACCCAGTTTCTTAAATCATAGATGTCCTGTTTGGCATCTGATCTTTAAAAAGCTCATGAGTGGGCTTCCCTGGTGGCGCAGTGGTTGAGAGTCTGCCTGCTGAGGCAGGGGACACGGGTTCGTGCCCCGGTCCGGGAAGATCCCACATGCCATGGAGCGGCTGGGCCCGTGAGCCATGGCCGCTGAGCCTGCGCGTCCGGAGCCTGTGCTTCGCAACAGGAGAGGCCACAACAGTGAGCGAGCCATGAGTTCAGTGCTTGTTTTATGGTGAGATATGTAGAATAAGAGACTCATCTGCTTTTTTTTTTTTTTAAATTCTATTTGAAATAAAAAACAAAACAGAAACAGTTCACCTGTTTCTCCCATCCCCCAAGCCCCACCTCTGGCAACCACCAATCTGTTCTCTGTGTCTATGAACTTCGTTTTTTAAGTTTTATTTATTTACATTCCACATGTAAGAGTGATAATATGGTATTTGTCTTTCACTGTCTGACTTATTTCACTTAGCATAAGGCCCTCAAGATCCATCCATGTTGTCACAAATGGCAAGATTTCATTATTTTTAATGGCTGAATAAGATTCTATTTTATATATATCCATTCATCCATCTATGGACACAGGTTGTTTCCATATCTTGACTATTGTAAATAATGCTGCAATGAACATGGGGGTGCATATACCTTTTCAAATTAGTGTTTGTTTTCTTTGGATAAATACCCAGAAGCGGAATTGCTGGATAATATAGTAGTCTTTTTATTTTTTGAGGAACCTCCATACTAATTTCCATATTTTCCATAGTGATTGCACCAATTTACATTCCCACCAACAGTGAACAAGGGTTCCCTTTCCTCCACACCCTTGCCATCACTTGCTGTTTCTTGTCTTTTTGATGATGGCCATTCTGACAGGTGTGAGGTGATACCTCACTGTGGTTTTGATTTGCATTTCCCTGATTATTAATGATGTTGAGCATCTTTTCATGTACTCGTTGGCCATCTGTATGTCTTCTTTGGAAAAATGTCTATTCAGATCTACTGCCTATTTTTATTTATTTATTTATTTTTTTTGTGGTACACGGGCCTCTCACTGTTGTGGCCTCTCCCGTTGCTGAGCACAGGTTCCGGACGCGCAGGCTCAGCGGCCATGGCTCACGGGCCCAACCACTCCGCGGCATGTGGGATCTTCCTGGACCGGGGCACAAACCCGTGTCCCCTGCATCGGCAGGTGGACTCTCAACCACTGCGCCACCAGGGAAACCCTACTGCTTATTTTTTAATTGGATTATTTGGTTTTTTGCTATTGAGTTGTATAGGTTCTTTATATGTTTTAAATATTAATCCCTTATCAGATATATGATTTGCAAATATTCTTTCCCATTCAGTAGGTTGCCTTGGATGAATCTTGACTAAGTTGATGGTATTCAAGCCTGAGTTCTATCCTTGAGCTCCTTAGATGTCCTGTTTGAACTCACATAGATGATCCCACTGCATCCCAAGACTTTGCATATCCCTTTACCTTCAGGAAGTTGGCCTCTCTCTCACATACCTTTGTTCTAATTGAAGGATTCACCTACATCCTTAACCTTTAAGGTTTTCATCCCAGAGAAGTTGACGAGGGAGGTGTAGTGTTTTAAAAGATGTCCTAAGTTGTGTGACATTTCTCTCTTTGAAAGGTGGGGATCCTTGTCTTTGGATTTGAGTTGACCTTCATGACTTGCTTGTAGCCAATACAATACAGAAGAAGTGATTCTATGTAATTTCTGAGGCTGGTTCCAAAAAGACCATGCAGTTTTCACTTGGTGTTCATGGCAAGCTTGCTCTGGGGAAGGCCTCAATATTCTTTATAAGGCTGTCAAAAAGGTCAGGGCTGGGAGTCACCCTAGGTTGGCAGGTTAACCAGAAAGCCAGTTATTAGGAGACTGAGGTCATGTTCTAGGCCGCCAGGTCAGAACTAGGTCTTCACCCTCCCTCCTGCCTCTCCCTTCCCTCAGGGGACAGCCAGTCAGCCTCACTTCCTGCCAAACTAGAAAGCTGAGGGGCAATGGGTAGCAATGGAAATGCGGAGGCTTTAAGTGCTCACGGATTGCACAGCAGGGGGCGCCACCACCAAGCCTCCAGTTTCTTGGGGAGAAGGAGCCCAGCAATAGCCACAGCTGTGGGGAGTGAGCCTGACGCAATCCCCACCTCAGGTCCCCCAGGGCCCAGGGAAGCTGGCCTCTTGACCAGTGCTTTGTTTTATGGGGTTTTTTAGCTCTCCTTCCTGGAGGAGAGCCGCATACCTAGGCCCACGGGATTACCGCTTTCACGCATTACTTCCTGTGACTCCTGTCCCATCCATAGGTGTCTTCACTAGACTGTTTCAGGTTTCCCTTCACCAGCTGTGCCACAGATGGTTCCCACCATGGAAATCACCTCAAGGCTGTAAACTTCTTCCTCCTGGTCCCACAGAAGGGGCCCACATCTTTTCTCCTCTGTCATGTCCTTCTTGTCTCCCCCACCCACTGAGTCAGAGAGAGAACACGGGACTTTCATTCTCATTTATCATACCTTTTGAAAAAGTATTATCTGATTCTATTGTAATTAAATATGTGTGTGTGTGTGTGTGTGTGTGAAATATAGCTCCTATTTTCTTCCTCATTTTACTTTGCAAAAACCCCAGATTGAGCTAGTGGGAGGTGACTCAGATCACTGCGGATCTGTGGGGTTGGCCTGGGGAGTGCTGGGGCTTGGCAAGAGTGCCTGCCCGCCCCACTCCCTGCCCAGGGCCAGTGGAGCACAGAAGTGGCTCAGTGGTGTAAAGGGTGGCATGGAGGGAGGAGGAAGCTGCCGCCCCATCCGTTTTCTACTTTTTGGTTTCATCTCTGGTCCCTGAAAGTGATTTTCCGAAGGCTCTGAGGGCTCAGGTCTGGTTCTGCTCATCCCAGGATGGGTCCTGGGGCCTTTGGCCTGCTGTCAAGGACCCTCTAGGCGCTTCACTCAGTTTGAAGCTGTGTCTCTGAGCCCAAACTGCCTTGACTTGCTTTCTGAAGGGAGAACAAGCAGAAAGTGCTGGCACTCGCCAGCGCAGGAGGCAGAAGGTGTTCCAGCCTCCCAGCAGCATGCTGGTCCAGCTCCAGGCCCAGGTGGCTACAGGCTACAGGATGGATGACTCAGGTAAGCTGCGCTGGACCAACAAGCTAGTATTCTTACCCCAGCACGGTGATGACTGTAATTAGCTCTCCTGTCATCACTGCACCACCACTTTCTGAGGGTGGACTTGCCAGGCCCAGAGCTAGGACCCGAGGAGACTGGCAGGAATGTGGTTTCCTTGGTCTGTGTCTTCTTGCCCAAGATGCTTCCTGATGCGTCTAGAGCGGGGCTTGGAGCTGACTCACCAGCACCTGTGTTGTCTGATGATGTCACAGAGGCTGCTGGGCTAAGAGCCCTACTCAGAGCAAGGACCATGTGGTGCAGAGGCTCTGGTATGTCTCGTCCTCTTGATCCCAACACCTGTTGTTTCAGTGCTCTCTGCCCTCAGGAGACCCAAGAGACCAGGCGAACTGGAGAAACCTCGCCAGAGAGAGCATTGAGCTGAAGCCAATAGGGTGGCTGAGTGGCTAGGTGTGCAGCTAAGGATTGTCATGCCTGCCTTATCGAAATAATATTTTTTTAAAAAGCTAGTATTTACTGAGCACTTACTACATGCCAGACACTATTCTAAACACTTCACATATCTCACTTAATTCTCAAACATCCCTATGACATAGCAACTAGCATTATTACCTTTTTACAGATGAAGAAACTGAAGCACGGAGTCACTGGCGCAGAAGAACACAGGTAACCTGGGGGATCCAGGATTTGAACACAGCCTACTGGATCTGGAGCCAGTGCTCTTACACTCCATGTTACTGCCTCTTCTGCTGACAGTGGGGCTGTAGTGCAAGAGGACTGAGCATGGATCCTCAGGATTCCAGGCCTGGTGCAGCCACAACACCCAGTGTGCGACCTTGGCCCTCACTCCCCAACTCTGGCCTTCAAATTCCCCACTGTAGAAGCAGCAGGTGAGGCCAAGTAGTCTTTGCAACTCCTTGTTGTTTTACATAACACTGTCGAGTTGTATGGCTCTGCTCCATGTGGAAGTAGCTCGAAGAAAATGTCCCTCTCTCCTCCTCCTCCTCTGTACCGCCCTCTGGGAAGTATTTGCTCCTGATTTTCAAGGGCAGCTTCATGGGCATTTGATCAGGGCCTGGTGCCACTAATGGAGCAAAGCTGCTTCCCCACTCCACACCTCAGTTTCCCCACTCAATTCAGTGGAGACAATGACCTCGTTGTGCTCAGTGCTACAGCGAGTCAGGGTTAATTAGCATGAGTCACAGCCTTTGGAATCCTCACAAGGGTCATCTCCTGAGTCCAGCTGCTCTGTGGCCTTGGTGACACACCACTCTGGCCCGTGCTTCGAAGAACATGTCCTCAAAGCTTCATTAGTGGCTTCCCTAACTTTGTGGGTTGGCCCTGGGGTGACCCAGCCCCTAGTCCCAGTGCTGAGATGCGACACAAAGATGCCACCTCAGAAGGGCTGCCTCATGTGTGACAGTGTGCCCTGCCAATGGCTTATCTTGCCCTGGGTTTCCTCTTGCTGTTGAATTCCCATTCAATCAGCTTCTTGTCCTTGCTGCTTGTTCCCCTAATCCTGGACACAGGGTCCTAACCCTGACCTTGGAACTTTTTTCCTTCTGTGGCTCCATTTTCTCCCTTTATCTCTGTCCCACCCATCTCAGTGCTTTCAGTCTGTCTCTCTCGCTCCACACTATATAAGCCTACGGTAGAAACAAGGCAGCTTCAGCCTTCAAAGAAGTTTGGTTAGGAGAAGACCTGTAACCAAATAAGGACAAAGTAGGAATGATGCTGAAAATGAGAATAAGCCATTTGAAAAAGTAAGTGCTGTACTGTCCCCCACTGTTGATCTGCTAGTGATTAGCAACGAAGTGCGGAGGCCAGGTATCCCGTCTCTGCAATGTCACTCAGTAGGGAAGTCAGGTGTGGTGCACGGCAGCCACCTAGTGGCTCTGGTAGGTACTGCTGCGTTACTGCTCAGCATACCTGATCTTGACTCTGTGTAGCTACTTACTCTGTGCGACTTACTCTTCCTTATGTGGCATGATAATTAGGGAGGGGAGATGGCTCCTAGTCACTTAGTATCTGATAAGTTGCCTTTCGCTTGACATCTCATTTCTTTGGATCTACAGAAGAAAGCTCTCACATCTGGTTTCACATCCATTTTCTTCCCATATTAGAGAAGGAGCAACTTCAAGCTCATGGAAAACCAGGACCATGGCACAGCTGGAGAGCCTCAAAGCAAAGACATACCCAAACATGTCAACAGAAGGAAAAGGGATGATGAACGATGCTGCCCAAACTTAGACTGGGAGGATGAAAGGGACAGAGTTCAAGTTGTGATCCTGCTCTGTACATATAAAAGGTTGGTGGCAGTAGAAGTGGCCATTTCTTTTTAATGTGGTTAAAAAAACACATAACAAAATTTACCATCTGAACCATTTTTGAGAGTAAGTAGTGTTAACTACATGCATATTGTTGTGTACAGATCTTTAGAACTTTTTCTTCTTGCAAAACTAAAACTCTAAACCCAATGGACAACTCTCCCTTTCCCCCTCCCTCCCAGCACCTGGTAATCACATTCCACTTTGTGTTTCTAGGAGTCTGTGACTCCTTTAGATACCTCTTTTAGATGTAAGTGGAAACTTGCAGTATTCATCTTTTCTCGACTGGCTTATTTCACTTAGGAGAATGTCCTCAAGGCTCATACATGCTGTAGAGTATGACAGGATTTTCTTCTTTTAAATTTTCATTCATGCTGAATGTTCCATTACATATTTCCTATATTTTCTTTCTTTCATTTTTTATAACTTTATTTATTTATTTTTGGCTGCGTTGGGTCTTTGTTGCTGCACGTGGCTTTCTCTAGTTGTGGCGAGCTGGGGCTGCTCTTCATTGTGGTGCTTGGACTTCTCATTGTGGTGGCTTCTCGTTGCAGAGCACGGGCTCTAGGTACGTGGGCTTCAATAGTTGTGGCACGTGGGCTCAGTAGTTGTGGCTCGCGAGCTCTAGAGCACAGGCTCAGTAGTTGTGGCGCACGGGCTTAGTTGCTCCGTGGCATGTGGGATCTCCCCGGACCAGGGCTCGAACCCATGTCCCCTGCATTGGTAGGCGGATCTTATCCACGGTGCCACCAGGGAAGCCCCACATTTTCTTTATCGACTCACCCTCCATGGACACTTAGGCTTCCACCTCTTTGCTATGGTGAATAATGCTGCATTGAACATGGGTGTGCCCCCATTTCTTTTTTAACAGCTATGAAGATACTCAGCTCAGAAAGGATTAACTAGATTCTGCACTCGAGAGAAGGTGGATTGAAGGTGAATAGAGGAAGGGAAGAAAGGAGGGCATGTCTCCTCTATTACTACAGTAAGTCCCCTACATACAAACCTTCAAGCTGCAAACTTTCAAAGATGCGAATGTGCATTCGCATGTCCAATCACATAAGTTAGTTCACGTGTCCGGCGTACATTGTCACATGCGTGCATCCTCTACAAGTGGTTGTGCTTTTGTGTACTTTACTGTACAGTACTGTATAGAGAACAGAAGTACCCTTCTTTATTTCAAGCCCAGGATGTCCAGAAGCAAGTGTAAAAGCAGCAGTGATGTCGCTGGTACTGCTAAGGAGCGCCAAGCAATAACGATGGAAACATAAGTGAAAATAATTGAGAGAGTGGATCAAAGCAAAAAAATGGAATCGGAGGCCCAGAGAAAGGACAAAGAGAGACAAAAGGAAGAAGAAGTAACCGAAGAGCCAAAGAGATTCATGATGCAGGAAGTGGCAAGAGGATTTTCTTCATTTGAGGAGGCAGTGTTAGTTTTTGAGGCACAGGACCAGAACGTAGAATGGAACACGAAGGTTGCAGCAGCCATTCAGAATGCGATAGTGCTACCGTGTCATCTATGGTGAGAAAAAAAGAGCTACTACCCAGATATCATTGGATCGTTCTTTTCGAGAGGGTAGATAGAATCAAATCTAGAAAGGAACCAGAACCTGTGCCATCAAAGTCAGGTGTGATTGAAATTGCAGCTTGCCCTCCGTCTCCTATTGCTGACCGTCCTTCAGCTCTACCATCTCCCCCGACTCCTCTCCCTCCTCGTCAGTAACTCTTCTTGCTGTTCACTCGATGCCAGTCCCTGTATGCCAGCTGTTGTACTGTACGACTGTACTTTTCAAAGTACTGCACTGTAAGATTAAAAATGTGTTTATTTTTTGTGTTTGTTTTTTATGTATTATTTGTGTGAAAAGTATTATAAACCTATGACAGTACAGTACTATATAGCCGATTGTGTTAGTTGGGTACCTAGGCTAACTTTGTTGGACGTATGAACAAATTGGACTTACGAACGTGCTCTCAGAACTGAACTTGTTCATATGTAGGGGACTTACTCTATATGATATAGAACAGGTAGCTTCCTGCCCAGTCTATAAACTGTGTAAAATGATATCCAGTATGAGCTAATAAATTACCAAGAATGGTTTTGTTTTTACTTGTTTGCATAAAAACATTTACCAAAACTAGGCAATATATTTGGCAGCTTTCAAGCTAAATTCAAGCTATTAGTTACTTCTATTGTTTCTCACCTATCCTATATCAAATGCATACAAAAAGTACAGAAGAGAGCTTCCCTGGTGGCGCAGTTGTTGAGAGTCCGCCTGCTGTTGCAGGGGACATGGGTTCATGCACCGGTTTGGGAAGATCCCACATGCCGCGGAGTGGCTGGGCCCGTGAGCCATGGCCGCTGAGCCTGCGCGTCTGGAGCCTGGGCTCCGCAACGGGAGAGGTCACAACAGTGAGAGGCCCGCGTATCGCAAAAAAAAAAAAAAAAAAAGTACAGGAGAAACAAAATATAGAAACTTCTAGATTTGGATTAAGGAGGGAACAAAAACTTTACCAGAAATCTTTGCTAGGCCACAGACTACTGGTTATAGAATTAAAAAGATTAAGGACACAAAAAATTTTTCATTGCACTGAAGTATGTTGACCAAAAAATCCAAAGAAAATTACATAATCCCATTTTAATAATTTGGCTTTTCATTTTCTCAAGTTTTCTTCTAGTCATGGGTATATAAATCACAGTGGAGATATATGCTCCGGCATTGTTTTTCATGTGTATTGCAAACAACTTTCCACACCAACGGAATCATTACAATCACCATTTTAATAGCTTAAATTATATTCCACCAATTTAAACTCTATGTAGTTAATCACCCTCCAATTGTTAGATGTTCAGGTTATTGTCAACTTCTTATTATAAGTAACTATGTATAGAACATCTTTCATGTATGTAACTGTTTTTTTTTTGGCTGTGTTGGGTCTTCGTTGCTGCCTGCAGGCTTTCTCTAGTTGTGGTGAGCGGGGGCTACACTTCATTGCAGTGCACAGGCTTCTCATTGTGGTGGCTTCTCTTGTTGTGGAGCACGGGCTCTAGGCGTGCAGGCTTCAGCAGTTGCAGCACGTGGGCTCAGTAGTTGTGGTGCATGGGCTTAGTTGCTCCGCAGCATGTGGGATCTTCCCGGACCAGGGATCAAACCCGTGTCCCCTGCATTGGCAGGCGGATTCTTAAACACTGTGCCACCAGGGAAGTCCAACTTTCCCTCTTTTGAACTAGGTTCCTGGTTAGGAGACAGACAGTACAGTGTTGGGAACACAGGCTTTAGAGGCAGTGTTAGAACAGTGCTTGGTTAAACACTAAGCAGTGTTTAATATGTACTTGGAGTGACAGCTTTTTGTCGTAGTAGTAAAATCAATTTTCAGAGGTTCTCCTGTTCTAGACTGTTCCTCTCTCCTCTCTCAGGTCTAAGATGCAGACTCCACCTGCAGTATTTGCCTATCACTTCAAAATGGCTCAAAATCCATCCTGCCACCCAAGATTTCTTTCTCCTCCTTTGGTTTTGTTAAGCTGGACAAGACCAGCTAGGAAATGGATGGGGAGGCTAAAAATGATTTTGCCTTTGTGACCTTGGCTTCCTCATGAGAACAGTGAGGGACCTGGAGGTAAACCTAGAATTCCTTCCAGGTCTAACATTTTATGTCCTTACTTTAACTCTTTTGAGGGCTTTTATTGACCTACCTGGGAAATAGTCCATCTTTTCCCCATATCTCATCCTAGGATATTGCTAGGTAGCTGACAGAAGTAAGGACAAAAAGCTGAGAAGTATATTAAGGTGGTCTGAATCTTTGGATAATCTTCGGATACACGACCAATCTCCATGGCCTACCAGTCCTCCCCAGAGGCCTTCATACATGTTCCCCTTTCCCTCTCTTCCTAAATGGCTTCAGCGACACGACAGTCGAGTCAACCAGAGAGGCTCTGTGGAGAGAAAAATAGTAACCACCACCAACACTTCAGCCACGAAGCAATGAGAGAAAAGAGAGCGTGGGATAAAGATAGACTGATGGTCTCTAATTAAAGGGCTCGGGTGATGCATTCACTTCCAAGGGCATGGGTCACTCGACCCAGATAACAGCTATATAAAGACAAAGAAAACCCAGAATAGGAATAAAACTAAAAATAGCAAGGAAAACTGAGGAGGAAGAAGTGTTTGTACTTTTGCCCTTGGTCAAGCTGTACATGCAGCTGTTTCTGTTCCAAAGATGGAAAAGGGTGCAAGGGATTTAAAAGCTGGCTCTGAAGCAGCCACAGCTGGTCTAGGAGTTTGATGAGTAAATGAGGAAAGCCCCCAGAGAGAATGTTCCCCCTGGTAAGTCTATTCAAGTTGGCTAAAATCTAAAAAGAGCCAGATAAGAAACTCATTCTGGATACTGGTGTCCCATGAATGGTTGTAAGAGATTCCTTTCCGCTGTGAGAGGCAGATCTCGACTTTATGTTCAGGAAAGGAAAATCTTAGACTCACTGTGCTGAAAGGTATTCCAAGCTGTATTATAATGGAAGGAACAGAAGGCTGGGGAACATGGGTTTAAGTGTGGCTCTGCCACATTCTAGCTGTATGACAGAGCTTGTTATTAAATGTCTTTGAGCTCCAGTCTTAACCTCTGAGAAAACATAGTCTACTTGGATGGGAAATGCAACTTTTGTGAAAACAAAACATAGAATCCAAGAGGTCTCAGTAAAGAAAAATAATACATGGAGAATCTGAAGGTTGGCAGGACTGGATAGCCTTGAACAGCTGGGGGTCTTCAAGGCACCACCTGCCTTGATCCCTGGGACCAAGACTGCAAAAGAAGGTTCTGACCTGGGAGGTAAAAAGGAAGGCATTGGAAATTCTATTTACCAGCGAGAGAGCCAGCAGGAGACAGATTACACAGTATCCCCATAAGCTACCTGGTCTGGCTAGGTACAAGTGGGAAAATTCCTTATAATGATGATTTATAATGCTATCTTTAAGATAGTAAAGTAGCAAAATAAAAATTTTAGGCAATTTCGTTCTTTAAAAGAAAAAAATTATTTTTCAAATAATCAAATCAGGAAAAGTGGGTTACCAGAAAGGTCAAACCAAACACTTCTAGAGGAACAACCCACAAGAAGAATGAATAACAGCCTGGGGTTGAAGTGATGTCCTAGTGTGTGGAAGAGAACAAACACTTTGGGAAATGAAGCTCATGAGCTCAATCCCATCTGTATTAGTCAGGATTCTCCAGAGAAATAGAACCAGTAGGATACATATAAAGAAACGTGTATTATGTGAATTGGCTCAAGTGATTACAGAGGCTGAGAAGTCCCATTATCCACCATATGCAAGCTTGGAGGCCCAGGAAACCAATGGTTCAGTCCCAGTCCAACTCCAAAGGCCCAAAAACCAGGAGCTCCAATGTCCCAGGGCAGGAGATGAAGGTCCCAGCTCAAGAAGAGAGCAAATTTGCCCTTCCTCAGCCTTTCTGTTCTATTCAGGCTCGCAGTGGATTGGATCATGCCCACTTGCATTGTTGAGGGTGGTCTTTTTTTTTTTAATCTGCATTGGGTCTTTGTTGCTGCACACGGGCTTTCTCTATTTGCGGCGAGCGGGGGCTGCTCTTCATTGCAGTGCGAGGGCTCCTCATTTTGGTGGCTTCTCTCCTTGCGGAGCACAGGCTCTATGCACGGAGGCTTCAGTAGTTGTGGTGCATAGGCTCAGTAGTTGTGGCTCACGGGCTCTAGAGTGCAGGCTCAGTAGTTGTGGCACATGTGCTTAGTTGCTCCACAGCATGTGGGATCTTCCTGGACCAGGGCTTGAACCCACGTCTCCTGCATTGACAGGCGGGTTCTTAACCACTGTGCCACCAGGGAAGTCCAAGGGTGATCTTCTTTACTAAGTTTACCAACTCAAATGCTAATCTCTTCTGGAAACATGCTCACAGACATATCCAGAAATAATGTTTTACCAGCTATCTGGTCATATTTAACCCAGTTAAACTGACACACAAAATTAATCATCACCCCATCTGAGACCACCCATTACTATTTGAAAGTATACTCAGTCCAGCCTCGTAGTATATTCACCATAAACTTGACAGGTAGTGTGGAGCCCTCAGGTACACTGTTAAACAGGCTGGCATTAAGATCCTTGCGAGATGATGAGGTTGACAGCATCACTCTCTGTGGCTTTAGATTCTATAGGTTCTGAGCATTTGAAACAATGATCCTTGACTTTAATGCAATGAACCCTCCTCTCCTGACCTCTAAAACACCATTTCTAGACAGATATTTTTACATAACTGAACTCAAAATGTTAAAAATAAAACTACTATCTTCCCTCCCCACCTGAGTTCTCAATTTTTTTTTTTTGCAGTACGCGGGCCTCTCACTGCTGTGACCTCTCCCACTGCGGAGCACAGGCTCCGGACGCGCAGGCTCAGCGGCCATGACTCACGGGCCCAGCCGCTCCGCGGCACGCGGGATCCTCCCGGACCGGGGCACGAACCCCCATCCCCTGCATCGGCAGGCGGACTCTCAACCACTGTGCCACCAGGGAAGCCCTGAGTTCTCTATCTTGATTGGGCAGGCCACAAACCTCAAGACCAGCCATGACTCCTCCCTTCTTCCTCACGCCCAAACTGACGTTGAAGTCACCACTGACATTTCTATCAAGGCATCCATTTTTCCTGCCATCACACCTCACTCAGACTCCTGTCTCCCCTACTGCATGCTATATAGACACCAGGATTATCTTCCTGAGCCTGAATGTCATTTCCCTGCTCAAAAATTCTTCAACGGCTTCCCTTTTCCCACAGATTCAAGACCAAAGTCCTCAGACTCCAAAGTCGCCCAACTTGTATTCTTTTATCCTTTCTCTTCTACTCAATGGAAAGCTCTAGCCACAGCAGAATACCCGCTCTTTCAAGAACATATGAAATTCTGCTCATTTGCTCAATGTTCCTTCAGCCTCAAATATCCTTCTTGTATTTAGTGTCTGTCACGTGCAGGGCAGTTTTAAGTGTTGAGATGATGAACAAGACAGACAAGGTCCCTGTTCTCATGGAGCATATATCTCCAGCTCATCTCCAAGGCCCAGGCCAAATCCACACCTTCCCCCCAGTTCTCTACAATTCCTTATATTCAAAAGATGAGAATTCTTTTATACTCCTGGAGTATTTAGCACTGTTTGTCTTGTGTAACATTTATGTACAAACATATCTTCCAGCCTGGACTATAAACACTTTTTTTTCTTTTAACTTACTTTTGGCTGTGTTGGGTCTTCGTTGCTGCGTGGGGGCTTTCTCTAGTTGCGGCGAGCGGCGGCTACTCTTTGTTGCGGTGCACGGGCTTCTCAATGCGGAGCACAGCCTCTAGGCTTCACTAGCTGTGGAATGCGGGCTTAGTTGCTCTGCGGCATGTGGGATCTTCCCGGACCAGGGGTCGAACCCATGTCCCCTGCATTGCCAGGTGGATTCTTAACCACTGCGCCACCAGGGAAATCCCTGGACTATATACTTCTTGAGGGTGAAAACCAGGTGGTCACTCACCTTTGCATTATATAAGGGCTTGGACAGTGCCACACACATGGAAGAAACTTCATGTTTCTTGAGTCACATCAAGTCTATCCCAATCTGCTTCCATTTATGATTGAAAAAACACAAAACCAAAAAAAGTGTGGAACTTTGCCTATTTTAAAGAAAAGTAAAAACATCTTTTGGAGGGAGGTCAAAATCAAAAATTGTAATGGAAAGACAAAAGAAACAACCCCACATTATTATAAACTGAAACTTAGGCTTGTAGTCCACTTGAATACCTTGTGTTAATGATTCTACACTACTCCTTAAGAAATCGTAATCTAGAGGCTATCAGCTTCTAGTGAGCAGACTTCTACATAGTCACTTGTCAGCAAATGGCTTCCTACCGTGGGCCAGAAGTCTCATTCCTGTAACATTAGAGAGCTGCCCATTAACCAGCCTCTAAGGGGACCACGGAGACTGGAGAATGAACAGTCAAGCCTTTCATTAGTGCCAAAGGCAAAAGAGCACCCCTAGAAAAATAACTTGGAAGCAGCCTCTAACAGGCTTATCCACAGATGGAGGCTTGATTTAGGAAAGATATCAACACTATTTACCCTTTTAAAAAGTCAGGATTGAAAAACGACAAATTTAAAATCTGACATATATGAGAAAAAGGGACTGTCCTTTAGACTAAAGAGATTTATGCAACCCATGATCTTGAATTGGATCCTGGTTTGGACAAATCAAATGTAAAAGACAGGGGCTTCCCTGGTGGCGCAGTGGTTGAGAGTCCACCTGCCGACGCAGGGGACACAGGTTCATGCCCCGGTCCGGGAAGATCCCACATGCCGCGGAGCGGCTGGGCCCGTGAGCCATGGCCGCTGAGCCTGCGCGTCCGGAGCCTGCGCTCCGCAACGGGAGAGGCCACAACAGTGAGAGGCCCGCGTACCACAAAAAAAAAAAAAAAAAAGTAAAGGATATTTTTGGAACAACTGGGAATTTTGTATGTGGACTGGGTATTAGATGATATTAAGGGATTATTAATTTTTGTTGGCTGTAGTACATAGAAAAAATGTTCTGTTTTTTAGAGATATAACCTAAAGTTTAGCATGGGTGGAATATTATATTACATATGTTCTTTAAAATACTTCAGTATAAAAGAAGTTATAAAACCAACCAACCACAGTCACTAAAAGAAAGTACAACATTCTGGAGAATAGCTAGTTTCCTTCATGCTCACTTTCTCAATGGGTAGTCTATTCAGTTGGGGCAGGTCAGGGTCAGCTTCTCCACCATGGACACCAATGCTCTCCAGAAGCAGTGAAAGAGCCTTGGGGAGCCCCACTCAGGGGAGCCTTGCATTAGAAGGCACATGGAGAGGGGTCTCTTCTGAAGAGCCTTCCTCCCTTTGTTATAGTCTCTTATTCTGTTATTATCAAAATGAAGAGAGAAAATTATCAGCTTACCATTCACTATAACACATCAGGAGATCTCCTGGTGATATAATGAACAACGTCTTGCCTCTGGTTTAGGAATACTTCTTTGACTAGAATCACAAATAAATTCCAGGCTTTGCAGCCAATCTGAAAACTGAAATTTTGCCTTTGTTTACTGCTCCACTGTAGTTTTCTCAGTCTCAGCTTCCTTTATGTCAGCCCATTAGACAAGGAGGAAAACAGTTCTCCAGCTGTGAGAATCTTAACAAATATTTTATTAACACATACTGATGTATTCCTGGGATATAAGAGTCCTCAAAACACTGCCCCCACTAAAGACACTAAAAATGCTCAAGTCCTGGGTCCTCAGTTGAGCTTTGGAACCACGCACCCCTTGAACAGAGCCAGGGTCGCCCTACCTCGCCCAGCCCACATCCCTGTGTTGCAAACAGGTTCTCCCCTCAGTCAGATGCAGAGGATGACATGCATGCCTTTGCAAGGGCAGGGGCTCCTTATGATTAAACCAGAATGGAGAAAAACTTAGCACCAGCTGCTCAAAAGGGACTTCAGGCTTCATGTTTCAAAGCCACTCATTCCACTTCTCTGCAGGAAGGGCTGGAATATCTTCAGGATGAGGATAAAGATTCCCACTGCCGGAATATTCGGAACACCTTCCTTGATTTCTCAGAGAGACTCTATGAATAGAAAAGCTCATTATTAGAGATTAAATTCTTTTATAGAGACAAAGGATGGGTAATAGCTTTAAGGTGTGGTCTGTAAATTTCTCCCACAATGATCTACATATGTCTAGGAGTGAGTAAAACCAGTTAATCTTATATTGTGCTACATATAATATACACCTAAAGCCAGACTAAAAATCAAGAAGCTTGAGTCTACTGTTAGATTACTGCTAACATACTCTGGAGCCTCTAAAATAAGGCTTATTGTCCTTCTCCAAGCACCCGTATGTGTCCTAATCTTTGAATGTGAGGATGACACTTGTGACCCAGCATCAGTGCAGCACACATTTTGCACTGATTTCGCGTCTGTGATGCTGAATTGGCCCTATTCATCATCTCTTGTGAACAAGGATTCATATTTACAAGATGCCTAGCTGGTGCTAATAGTATAATCTAAGGCCAAGGAATGAAACAAAGTTAAATGACCCTTAAGAGTTTAAACTATGACCTTGGCCTTCTCAGACTCATGATTTAGCCAGCAGAGCTAATAATAGGAAGAATCTCACTGCCACTTGATCACATCTGTGAAGTGACCTGAGATTCTGAGAAATGGTGTTACAGGGAGACAAAACAGTTCACTAAAAGATAAAAGTTCTCAGTGAAGCAGAACATGTGGTTCTCTCTGCCTTTGAGAGTCACAGTGAAAAGCACAGGGTCTCAGTGAGAGCACAAACATATCTAGCAAGATAATCCATAAAGTTCACTCCAATTTCTGACAGAAGACGACATTTTCACTGTTTTCTTATACTCTTTGCGGCTGAATGTCTCAATAAAATAAAGTTCCAGGAGGGAAAAGTTTGAACTCTTACTTGTGACTGAGGGCAATTTAGTTAATACAGTGACACAGTTGAGAGATTTAAGTTGAAAAATAGTATAAACTTTTTTCTAACTTCAAGATCCTTTACTGCAGAGCTTCTAAGTTTTGTACTTCCCAGTCACAGCAGCTGTGGGGAATCTTAAAAGACAAGTTGTTAAAACGGACCTTCAAAGGTCCCGCATGCCACGCGGTACGGCCAAAAAAAAAAAAAAAATTAAATTAAATTAAATTAATTAATTAATTTATCTTTGGCTGCAATGGGTCTTCGTTGCTGCATGTGGGCTTTCTCTAGTTGCGGCGAGTGGGGGCTACTCTTCGTTGCGGTGTGCGGGCTTCTCATTGCGGGCTTCTCTTGTTGCAGCGCACGGGCTCTAGGCATGCGGGCTTCAGTAGTTGTGGTTTGCAGGCTCTAGACCGCAGGCTCAGTAGTTGTGGAGCACGGCCTTAGTTGCTCTGTGGCATGTGGGATCTTCCCAGACCAGGGCTTGAACCTGTGTCCCCTGCATTGGCAGGCAGATTCTTAACCACTGAGCCACCAGGGAAGCCCCTGAATGCACATTCTTGGGCATCTAGCATCACTATAGCTCCCTCCAGTGGAATTCTGTGACCCTACAAAACCACGAACCTGGGAATGCTTCTGATAAACATCTGCTGGCAAGTATTATTTTACTTTGTCCTTGGAGGGAACAGAGGTCAGAAATTATTATATTTACACTAAGCAAGTTACATGGCAAATTTGGGAATGAGCCAGTAAAGGAAAGAGAATGCAGTTTTTGTGATTCCTTAATGCCCACCCTCCTCTCACTTCCGTCCTTTGCACAGAGCAAACACTTGAGTTGTTTTCTCAGCTGTCATGACGGGTTTGCATTTACCCACAAGTGTCACCAGCAGCAGTCATTGCTGTGATGGCAGCTGAGGGTCAGTGCACAGGGGGCCGCGGAACACAGCAAAGTAACGTGCCCACCATAAGGAATGAAATCAAGGTCGTGGTGGCGGAGCACAGTGCTCCATCCTGACAGCTAAGTTAACTGGCCAGGCTCCAAGTGCAAGTGACAGTAACTCAGATGGAAAAAGCAGCTGCTCTGCAACACTAGCAGCAGCCTGTCATCTCTTTCTGTTTCTGTATTCCTTTTCTACTTCGAGTCATTTGAGTGGAGAAGACAAAGAATTTATCAGAGTTCGGTGGAATGCCATATGCTAAACTGCAGAAAGAATGAACCAGTCCCATGCCTGTTCTCTAGGATGAACCCAGACTGTGTCTACCTTGACTTATGAAAGCTGTGGGCAGGCAGGGTGCTAATTATAGGACCAGCCTCCTCTCCTCATCCCATAAACAGGAAGTGCTGCACATGGTCAGGGCAATGGCTTATCTCACCATGGAGTCGGTTTCAGTTGGCTGGTTAGCCTCTTTGTGGGCCAAGAGGATGTTCAGCACTGCCTTCCAGCCTGGCTCTGCCGGGGTGCTGGCATCTACCTCAGTTCCACCATTCTCCCTGGTTTCTTTTCCAAATGTGATATTCACCCAAGGACACCAGTCTCTATGCTGAGAAGTGGGATCAAAGAAGCTTCGGGAAGATGTGTCCTGAGAGAGGAGGAAGAGGAATCCGTGTTAATGAAGGGCAGATACTATGTAAGTTCAGGGAGGCATTGCTATAAATTGTCAACTCTAGAATCTCACAATGTGCACGTTTCTAGTTTTACGTTCTCCTTTAAACTTCGCCTATGTATTTCCCTCTCACTTTTAAAATTCTTTTACTCCCTTTGTGTTAAACCATCCCTTATCAGGTCTATCCTCTTTTCTCACTACTGTCCCTTGGGCAAGACAAATTTATTACATTGCCAGAAGATGTCCCAAAGAAACAAATGGCAAAACCCTTAAATTTTTTTTCCCTCTGGTTACCCAACTGTCCCATCTTTAAACTTATTCTCGTGGCCTCCTTATAGCCACAGGACCAGTCTCAGCTCATGCCTGCTTCTCTGTGCTGCATGGTGAGGGCTTGGGTGCTGCTGTGCTCAGGGACCTCCACACATGCAGGCAGACTCACCGAGCTGCTGGAAGAGCAGAGGCGAGCCCGTTTGGCTCTCCGAAGAGGACTAGATGGCACTTCTAGGCCAGTGGTGTCTCCTGTTCCCATGCTTCGTGTCACTGGGCGGGTTCTGGTGGTGGGGCTAGCGGCCTCTGGCTCAGGACGGTCAACAGGACTGGAAGAGTCCAAGCTTCGAGTTCTAGAGACAATGGGACCTGGGCTCCTTTCAGCCTGAAGGAAAGGGGAGATGATGGAAGTACCCTAATGACATTAATGACTACGGTCAGGAGAAATATTTCTAGAAGCATGTGAAAGCTAATATTTTTAAAACTATAAGAATTTAGTTTCTGAACTGTTTACATAACTAAACTCTTCAAAGAATATTAGATTTCTATACAAAATAATGAGTTTAGCATCTCCATTGCAACTGGTGATAAAACCACTCTGTAATATTCTTGTCACTGCGGTTATAAGTGAAGTTTAACCTAAGTTAATTATACAACCTAAGTTAATTTCCAACTTTTCTGCCAACAACACTTTTGGTAAGAATGCTGTTTTTAAAAAGTCCACCCTGAGCGCTTCCCTAGTGGCGCAGTGGTTGAAAGTCCGCCTGCCGATGCAGGGGACATGGGTTCGTGCCCCGGTTCGGGAAGATCCCACATGCCGTGGAGTGGTTAGGCCCGTGAGCCGTGGCCGCTGAGCCTGCGCGTCCGGAGCCTGTGCTCCACAACGGGAGAGGCCACAACAGTGAAAGGCCCGTGTACTGCAAAAAAAAAAAAAAAGTCCACCCTAGGACTTCCCTGGTGGTCCAGTGGTAGTGGTTAAGACTCCACGCTCCCAATGCAGGGGGCCCGGGTTTGCTCCCTGGTTAGGGAATTAGATCCCACATGCTGCAACTAAGAGCCCGCATGCCGCAACTAAAAGATCCCACACACCTCAACGAAGATCCCATGTACTGCAACTAAGACCCGGCACAGCCAAATAAATAAATATTTTTTAAAAAACAGAATAAAATTTGAAAAAATAAATTAAAAGTCCACCCCAAACAAGCCAACTAAGTCTATACCTGCTCTGAGCCTGGGGAAAACGTGGCATCCTGGCTCCGAGTCATCATCCTCCGAGGAGACTCAGGCACCAGAGAGAAGCGCTCTGGCCGGCACTCAGAGCCTGGGATGGGGGAGCTGGTCAGACCAAAGGAGGCATCCAGGTCGGTCATGGATGACTCTATCTGCTGGAAGCCCCAGAGCCCCACCTTCCTCATACACTGTGAACATGTTATCAGGGAGAGCTGCATGGGTTCCAGCGAAGAACTAGGTAGGAATAGAAAAAAAAGTGCGTTTTCTCAGAGGATAACATTTTCAAGGGACTAAGCATAATGATCTGTGAGTATGCTTCATCTCATCAAACAAATCTCTGAAACAGGCCAGGGGACTGGGAACCACCTCCTCTCAGGGCCCCGTCCTCCGATGCTAGGACCCAGCTTCATCATCTCTCACGTATTTCCTACAGAAAGATCTAGGGGTCTTAGCATGCTCTCTATGGCAAGCCTATTTTAAAGGTTAAGTTTTATAAATTTCTCATGTCCCTTTTAAAGTTTTTCTGTGTAAATGAAAAGTATTGCTTAATCTACCAAAGAAAGCATATTTAAAGTAAATCAAAATTGGTTTGACAGTCTTCTGTCTCAGAGGCAGTCTGCTGAACTGAGCAGCTGGAATGCAGACACCAACTTGGGGCCTAGAGGATTCCAGCTGGTGCTTCCTTCCGTACTTCTTATCAATTAAACTGATTTTTCCTTTCTAAAACTAGAAAGGAGCTTCACTGTTTATAGGAACACGAATTCCCAGCTGGGAAGTGATAGTAAAAGAAACAAAGTTCAGGCATGTTCAAGAATTCCTGAGTTCTAATTCTGGTTTTGTTACTAATTCTTTCTATCCCTCCTCCACCCCCTTAGTTTTTCTTTGTCACTGTTTTTCTCACAGGAAACACCATGTGATCTCCAAATGATAGGAGTAACTGCTGTGTGTGGGTATATAATGTTGTCACAGTTTATGTCCCCAGGCAAATTCACTAACCTACACGCCCAGCCACACACGGAGAGAATACAGGCAGTGACATGGATTTGGATGATGTCTGAACCTAGTTTGGTTGCAGTTTTTCTCTCATCAGTTCCGTGATCAAGTTCATCTTCAAGCAGGTTCAGGAGAAGACTGATCTTGTCTTCTGTCAAGCACTACAAAGGAATCAAGAGAAAAGACTTAAAGTTTCAACCACCATGAAAAGTCATAGATAATGATGTACCTAGGTGGTACAAGGCAAAAATCATGAAAAAAATGACAAACACGAAGACAATTCTCTTCATTGGAGAAGACTTACTTCCAGCACAGGCTAAGGTATCACACAGAAGCTTTCTGAACTGCCCTGGATCTGCTGATTGAGAAAGGGAGCAGTGTTTCTGGAACTACCACATCTTCTCTTAGTACTAACTTGGTTTCAAATTACCAATTGCATATTTTCCCTGAAACCTGTAAACTTCAAACCCAAATAATCACAACAGACTACTACTAATTTCTTGGCCTGGCAATGAATTTACTTTTGACACCACAAAAGACCTTGCCACAGTCTTTACTTTTGTTCTAAGAATAAGAAAGCATTATGACAGGGTGAAAAAACTTTCATTGACTAGAGACAGGAGGACATTTATAATAGGCATCAGAGGCTAACAGTTTGGTGCTAAAATCCATAATAGCTTCTCAACTTGAAGAAGCAAAATAATAGCTTCTATTTCCTACAGTAACGTTTGTCTTGACAGAATACCCACAGGATGATGAAATGGGACAGTAAATATTCAGTTTCAAAGTGCAGATAGGACAGAGCATTTCAAAATTTCTATTTACAAGGGAAAAGGGAGTTTATAACTTCTCCAGCACTTTCTTTTGGAAAATAGTATGCGATAAACCATATGAAGCCACATTTCAGTATCTTCTGTTAAATGTTTAAGTAACAAATTGAGATAAAATTGAATTTACGCCACTTAAAGAATCATATCTAAAAGTTTAAATGGAACTCACTTATTTAAACCCTCAAATCCTCTTTATGGTAGAGATTGAAAAAGGTCAGTTAAGAGACAAACAAGTAGTTCTCTTCCTAGCTATCTGTAGCCTCTTGTCATTAAAACAAATGATTCATGCTGGCGACAACTGAAGGCCACTGTATGCTAGCCAAGAAAAACTCACCATAGTTTTTAAGTCCTCTGGCCTCAGGGAAGGAAGCTGGAAGTCCAAGTGACAAAGGCTTTGAAAACGATCTAGGAATTCACTAACAAGAACCGCAGGTTCATCCAATGGCAACATCCCAAATCGATCTGTGGAAAAAGTAAACTGGGAGATTATATTGGTACAAATTATAAAAAATAAAAAGCATGTATAGAACAACAGGGGAAATGTAAATTGATGATATTCGATGATATTAAGAAATTAACAATAACACCTAGACTTGTGATAATCAATTAAAATAATGTAACTGAAGTGCTAAAAGTAGTTCCCAGTGTACAGTAAGTGCTATGTATCACAGTTACTTCATCATTATTATCATTATTTATCACTTGTTTTTTAGGATTGTTTTACGTATTGTTTTTAGGTTTAATCTCAGTAATGTTTTATTTTCCTTAAGGGCAGAGACAATATCTCACATAATTTACAGATTTCTCATTACTCCTACCAATAGATATATATATATTTAAATTTATTCATTATTTTTGGCTGTGTTGGGTCTTCGTTTCTGTGCGAGGGCTTTCTCTAGTTGCGGCGAACGGGGGCCACTCTTCATCGCGGTGCGTGGGGCCTCTCACTGTCGTGGCCTCTCTTGTTGTGGAGCACAAGCTCCAGATGCGCAGGCTCAGTAGTTGTGGCTCACAGGCCTAGTTGCTCTGTGGCATGTGGGATCCTCCCAGACCAGGGCTCAAACCCGTGTCCCCTGCATTGGCAGGCAGACTCTCAACCACTGTGCCACCACGGAAGCACCCAATAGATATTTGCTATTATTAAATAATATTAATTTTCTGATGCTAAAAGATCAGTTATCAGAGTACTGATTTTTATTTCTCAACAACAAAATGATTACAGTATGGTTTTTAATATCATTTGATAGAGCTAAACTTCTAGTACTTTGGGTCTTAAAATGATTACAATTTCTTGGGTCCCAGAATCAAATGCCCTAATATTTAAAATCCTTATCATCTCACTCTAACACTACACTTTGGTTCCTAGAAACCCCATAATGCAATTTTCAAAAAAGAATTAATTTACTTGATGGGGGCAGGGAAATCCTTTCACAGTGTATATGTATATCAGATCACCACATTGCATGCTTTTTAAAAAAATTTATTTATTTATTTATTTATTTTTGGCTGCATTGGGTCTTTGCTGCTGCGCATGGGCTTTCTTTAGTTGCGGCGAGCGGGGGCTACTCTTCGTTGTGCCGTGCGAGCTTCTCATTGCAGTGGCTTCTGTTGTTGCAGAGCACAGGCTCTAGGCACACGGGCTTCAGTAGTTGTGGCGCACGGGCTTAGTTGCGCCGCGGCATGTGGGATCTTTCCCGACCAGGGCTCGAACCCGTGTCCCCTGCATTGGCAGGCAGATTCTTAACCGCTGTGCCACCAGGGAAGCCCCCTGCATACTTTAAATATCTTACAATTTTGTCAATTATACTTCAATAAAGCTGGAAAAATAAACAATAAAAGAAAAAGAAATTACTGATTTTTTTGGATAGAGTTGTGATAGTACTTTTGTGATTATGTTTATTTTTTGGCCACACTGTTCAGCATGTGGGATCTTAGTTCCCAGACCAGGGATCAAACCCGTGCCCCTGCATTGGGAGCATGGAGTCTTAATCACTGGACCACCAGGAAAGTCCCTGTGATTATGTTTAAAAAGCAGAGTCTCAGGAAAGGTTTCTCAGAAGAAGTCAGGTCTAAGCTGAATTGGAAAGACCAACAACAGTGTGTAAAAGTAAAGCCCTAGAGGATAACACATGTGGGGAATTCTAAATAGTCTCACAGGGTTGGAACACAGTATTCCTGTGGGGAGACTAGTCGGAGAGAAGGTTAAAGTACAGACAGCAGCCAGACCATGATTTTATTAATGTATGTGATGAGAAACTACTGGAAGATTTTTTAAAAGGAAGAAGTGAAAGTGATATTATAGACAGTATGTATTAGTTTAGAGCAGAGACTAAGGGGTCAGTCTGGATGCAAAGAAATAAGCTTAGCAGACATTAAGGTGATTTAAAGTAGCAATCCCTCTAAGATATGAGTGGCATAAGGATGGAGAGAAGGAGCATCAATTTTGAATGACGGAACACTATCAAGCACACCAACATCTGCATAATGGGAGACACAGAAGAAGGACAGGGAAAGGGGCAGAAAGAGTATTTGAAGACATACTAACTGAAAACTTCCCAAATTTTATGAAAAACAGTAATCTATACATCTAAAAGCTCAAAATCTGTGTAAGCAGAGAAGGGAAGAGCGAATATGCTAAATAGAATCAGAGTAGGTAGGAAGTGTACCAAGTACAGGAAGGATTGATTAGCACTTGTGATGACACATAACTTGGTGAAAAGGGTGTTTGAGTTACAGTCACACACAACAATCATGTACAAAGATGGTTTGACAGGAGGTTCTAAAATGAATAAGCTAGTTTTCCCAAATGGAAAGTTAACTAGATAAACACTATCCCTCATCTCCTAGAAGACTAAAATTTTAGATGGCCCTACTTATTATAAAGCTTCAAACATGCTACATGTGACAACATGGATTAATTTTAAAAAAGTTGACTCCCCCTACAAAAGTAGGTTGCAGAATATATATAGAATGATAACATTCATAGAAAATTTTAAAACAAATAAATAGTGCCATATATATTGCTTCTAGATACATGTAAATGTTGTAGACATAGAAACCATGTAAGCAAATCATGGACACCAAACTCAGGATAGTAGTTATTACAGGACAGGGAGGCAGGGAATGAGATTGGGGAAGACTACACAGCTGTATCTGTAATTCTTCCTGATTAACAGAAAGAAAGCAGGGTGAGGTGGTTTTGCAAGGATAGCAAAATGTTAGTATTAGGTGGGGTTGGGTGGTAGATACAGAGATGTTTCTTATATTATTAT
The DNA here is from genome assembly GCF_005190385.1 of Monodon monoceros. Lineage (NCBI taxonomy): Eukaryota > Metazoa > Chordata > Mammalia > Artiodactyla > Monodontidae > Monodon > Monodon monoceros. The sequence goes on from NW_021703776.1 coordinate 82,856,713, forward strand.
TATCTACAATTTTTTCTATACTTGAAACACTCCACAATTTTAGAAATTACTCAAAAAGTTAAAAATAAAACAAAGAGACACTTTCTATATTCAAGGGTAACAAAATATTCCTTAAGAGTTTATCAAATTATTTAAAGTTGGGACTTCCCTGGTGGTGCAGTGGTTAAGAATCCGCCTCCCAATGCAGGGGACACAGGTTCGATGATCCCTGGTCTGGGAAGATCCCATATGCCGCAGAGCAACTAAGCCCGTGTGCCACAACTACTGAGCCTGCGCTTTAGAGCCCGTGAGCCACAACTACTGAGCCCTCGTGCCACAACTACTGAAGCCCGCGTGCCTAGAGCCCGTGCCCTGCAACAAGACAAGACACCGTGATGAGAAGCCCGCGCACCACAACAAAGAGTAGCCCCTGCTCGCCGCAACTAGAGAACGCTTGCGCACAGCAATGAAGACCAAACGCAGACAAAAATAAATTAAAAAAATTTAAAGTTGTTGCAAGCAACCAAATAGGTCAAAAAAGTCATTAATTTTAAAAGATGCATCATTTTACTAGAAAAGTCAGGTAATAAAAAACTGAAATCAATGAGAAAGGTGTGGACTTTAAAAAAGTGAGGTTTAATAATAAAACGGAAACACGTCCTGATGACCAGTGGCTTTGGTTTAACAAAACTTGGGAGAAGAAACCAGGTCCCAACACCTATCTATCATCTTCTAATTCAGGATTTGGTCTGATTGTTACAACCCTAAGAAAGTACCACTAAAAACCTATAAAGGGAAAAGAGTGAACAGAGAAGAAATTAATCCCATCATGAAAATGTCTTCACATAAGTTTAAATATGTGTTTTACAATTAATGTATGTGTATATTTTGTCTACTTTAAAGTATACGATATGCTCAAAATAATCAGTCCTAATAAATTAGTAATTGTAATTTAAAATGTTTACAGTGATTTAATTTAGTTTGTAATTATTGGTAAATGTTAGAAAAAAATTACCTTCACAATTTTATTAGATATGCTTAATAAATGCAAGCATTAAAGTATAAATAGTTGAGGTGTTCTTTTCTCCACACAGAAGTCTCTTGAATGTCAAAAAAACAAATCAAGGGGGCTTCCCTGGTGGCGCAGCGGTTGAGAGTCCACCTGCCGATGCAGGGGACACGGGTTCGTGCCCTGGTCCGGGAAGATCCCACATGCCGCGGAGCGGCTAGGCCTGTGAGCCATGGCCGCTGAGCCTGCGCGTCCAGAGCCTGTGCTCCGCAACGGCAGAGGCCACAGCAGTGAGAGGCCCACGCACCGCAAAAAAAAAAACAAATCAAGGGATGATATAATTGGAAGGTCATATTTGAGATCTATTTAGGAGGTAGAATGGATAGGACCAGCTGGTGATGATAAGGAGGGGCATCTAAGGTGACTTTCAGGTTTTTGGGTAGCATAACTGGAAGGGGAGGTAAGTAACATCTACCAAGATGGAGACAACATAAGAAGTGAATAAAGTTTTAAGCATAAGATGAAGAAACCAGTTTTGTATATTTTGAGTTCTAGGTACCTGTAAGATTTTAAGTGGAAATGTTTAGAAGGTAGTTGAAAATATGAGTCAAGTTCAAAAGAGAGATCTGAATAGAAGTCAGAAGTCTTCAAGTAGGTAGTAGCTGAAGTCACAAATGGGACCAAGAAAGTAGAGTGTATTGTACAACATGGGAAATACAGCCAATATTTTGTAATAACTATAAATGGAAAGTAACCTTTAAAAATTGTACAAAAAAATTAAAATGCAAAAAAAAAAAGAAAGTAGAGTGCATGGTAGCAAGAGTTCGCAACCACCAACATAGGCCTTAGCAGATAGAGAATCTATCTCTGCCCTGGGTGCACCGGACAGAGAAGATTCAAATACGCATAGGACTGAGTTTTGTTATACTACACAGTGAAACAGCTAGGCCAACAGCAGGAAATCCTTGTTATACAGTCATTTTCACTTTAAAAATTTCATTTCTTAATAATTCCTTTTCTATCACCTCTTCATATATCAGTAGATGGCACTCTACGGTCACTTTCCAACTATTTTTTCCTCTTAGTGGTCACTCATGGAATATTCCTGGGCATCAGTGACCCTGGAATTAGCCTGAGCTGTCCTACTGAAATAAAAAACATACTTACATGGAGCTGATTTCCTGTCAAGCATGAAATATATGAATTAATAGTGCTGCATTGTAAACATGGGTCCAAAGAGTTTTGTCCCTGGTCTTGGTGAGCCCCCTGGCGGGCTCGGCTGTTGAAGCTGGTTACTCAGCAGGAATATGCCAACACGACCAGCAAAATAAAAGCAAATCCCACTTGAGACTACGTCTTGGGTTCCCGTGTTCTGAAGCATTTTGTGCACACATCAGTGGTTTCTGATTCGAGAGAGAGTGCGTACTGCCACAGCCCTTACACGAGAAGGACAAGAGGAGCCTGCACCTGGCCTCTCCAGACCCCTTACCATGGGGCAGTCTTTGGCTGTGATGATATCCTTACTTCAGTGCTACTGATATATTGTGCTGTTTTACTGTAAAAAACTGTAGATTTGTGATCACTCTAATGTGGGGTCCTGTGAGTCTTCTTTAGCAACTGAACCATATTTAACTGCCACCGTTAGTGCCATTAGTGTACCAGGAAGCCTGGGTAGAACACGGGGCTGTTTGCTCTGGTGGGAAAAGCAGAGAGTCTGAGATCAGATAAAACCATGGTCATGGCTCCTCACTAGCTGGTTTTAAGGCTTCTGATTCTTGGGACTTCCCTGGTGGCACAGTGGTTAAGAATCCGCCAGTCAATGCAGGGGACACGGGTTTGAGCCCTGGTCCGGGAAGATCCCAAGTGCCGCAGAGCAACTAAGCCCGTGCGCCACAGCTACTGAGCCTGTGCTCTAGAACCTGTGAGCCACAACTACTGAGCCTGTGCGCCTAGAACCCGTGCTCCACAACAAGAGAAGCCACCGCAATAAGAAGACTGTGTACCACAACGCAGAGTAGCCCCTGCTTGCCACAACTAGAGAAAGTCCGCGCGCAGCAACTAAGACCCAATGCAGCAATAAGCAAACAAACAAACAAATAAATAAATAAAATAGTAAAAAAAAAAAAGATTTCTGATTCTCAGTTTCCTCACCTAAAAATCAGGTTGATATCTACCTCCCAGGGCCCCTGAGAGGATTAAACGGGATAATGTATGTACGATTAAACCTTTGGCATGTCAAATGCACTTAATAAATAACACAATAAGTGAATGAATATTAGTTCTCTTGTAAAGCGCAAATAGACAGGAGGAAAAAGAAACTTCAAAGGCTAGATTTTCTCAAAGAAATAGACAATATGAGAAATGCAATGATCAGGGGTAGTGATGAACTGGGAGATTGGGATTGACATATATACACTAATATGTATAAAACAGATAACCAATGAGAACCTGCTGTATAGCACAGGGAACTCTACCCAATGCTCTGTGGTTACCTAAATGGGAAGGAAATCCAAAAGAGGGGATATATGTATACATATAGCTGATTCACTTCGCTGTACAGCAGAAACTAACACAACACTGTAAAGCAACTATACCCCAATTAAAAACAAATAAACAAGCAAAAAAACAAAACAAAAGAACCCCGCATTGACCAAGAAGAGATGGTAAATGGAAAATTTTGTAAATAAGTACCTGGAGAGGGGCTGTCTGGCCAGAAACAGAACTTCTCATGGGCAGTACACAAGGCTTTCTTCAGCTCAGCACATCGTTCCTTATCTGAAACCCGAATAGATAACAATGCCTTAAAAACAATGTCTTGTATGGATTCAAAATCCAATGACCAAAAGCCTTTAAGAGTATAGATACAACTAAGAATTAAAATAACTCAGAAAAATTTTAAAGACATGAAATATTAGCAACTGAAACATCTTAATATTTTTCACAAAACAAGTTCTAAATCAAGATTCTGAAAGCAATAACAAAGGAGATATCATGTATCTTATAAGGCAGGCATTCCAAAATGTGAGCCTTCATAAAAGTCCTGTGTCTCTTAGCCTAAGTATAAATTTTGGAACTATAAAATAAACATACTGCTGTTAGTTTCCCAGAATACACAAAGTCAGGTTCACTCTAAAGTAGCTGAGCTTTAAAAAAAAAAAAAGTAATGAGGGTGAAGACAATCACAAATTCACCTTGTTATATACAGAAGTACACATTCTTTGATCAAACACAAGTGACTGGTCGTTTCAGAAAAACTAGTATAGGGCTTCCCTGGTGGCGCAGTGGCTGAGAGTCTCCCTGCCGATGCAGGGGACACGGGTTCGTGCCCCAGTCCGGGAAGGTCCCACATGCCGCGAAGCAGCTGGGCCCGTGAGCCATGGCCGCTGAGCCTGTGCGTCCGGAGCCTGTGCTCCGCAACGGGAGAGGCCATAACAGTGAGAGGCCCACGTACCACAAAAAAAAACAAACAAAAAACACCTAGTATAGATATCTTTTGAATATGGAGAAAAATGTAATTTGTACTTTATACTTACATCTGTCAAAATCAAAAGCTGGTTGTAAAGTGGCACAGAGAAAAGCTTGACAGCTGGAGCACTTCAGCATATCACATTCAACTGTGACCCAGCCATATTTTGCACAGACCAGTGGAGACAGCTCAGGGGGCTTACCTGCCCATTTCAAAGAGTATTCACATTAAGAAAGACAACATGCATGTACATTAAAATGAACAAGTCAGAAATGAAAACTTTAACTCAATGTATATAGGAATAAACACATTAAGAGGAAAAGCAGCAGGAAGCCCTATGTATTTTATATGTTTTAAATGTTTATTTTATTATTGGTTGTGGGGTACAGTAGAAAAGCCATTCGCTTTTGCTTAATATGAAATACTAGGGATTTGAAAACACTAGTGAAAGCACTGGGATTTGCCTAAGCAGTAAGGGATGGTGAAGGTCAAACAAGCTAAAATATTTTATCACTCATCTCTGCTCTCCTGTTGTATCACATCCACTTTTGCCTTCTGAAGAATAAAGTCAGTAAAATTAATAATATTCATTATTCCTCCCTACTCCAAATTTGATTGTTATATACTAACGTGTGTGTGGTATGTGTGTTTTAAGTAAGCTGAGAGCATCAAGAGCATCTGTAAGTATGTGCATGGGAAATATGTCCTAAAATATTTATTGATCTTTAATATTCAACACTCAGCTTTTTCTATTTTACCTATAGAGCTCTTGTTTTACAGAGCACAGAAAAAAAAAAAAGGATAAAACATAAAAGATGCAGGAAAGTTCTATATTTTTACAAGGGATATAGGAACTTGAAAACATTCTAATAGCAGCAAAAGGAGGACTGAAGGCTAGAAACAAAATCTAAATGTAAATGTTAAAGGAGTTTGGATTATGTAGAATAAAAGTAATAGAATCACTTAACTAGCTTAAGTTAAATAAATAATTATCATATCAAAGTGGCAATCAATTTATATCCAATGGGAACAAAAAAACAACAAAAGAAAATGATTTTAAATGCTTTGTCAATATCAGGAATGAATCCAAGGAACAGGAGTAGAAGCATGGTTAAAATACTTTCCCCTTCCTGAACAATTCAGTCCTAAAGCCACCAGGTGGTGAGCAAGGCAGAGGATTAAGCCAGGAGGTGGGGAGACAGCTCATCGCATGGTGTCAAAAGCCAAAAAAAAAAAAAAGCCAAGTCGGGTAAAGAGGGAGTCCATACAGAGGGGGGCCTACCTTGGGGTGCTGTAGCCAAGTGGGGTGTAAAGAGCATCTACATGGGGCTCCCACTCACCAAATCAGGGGCAACTGGAATCTCAAAATATATAATAGTAATGGATTATGACCCATTGAATAAAAAAGGAAATCATGAGCCCATGCTGCTACAATAAGTTACATAAAGTTTGATGAGGAATGCGATATTTACATGGTTTCAAAGCACATCCCCACAAAAGTTTAATTACAAAGGAGGAAAAAGCTACTTTACAATGGAAAACACCGACAGACACTCCCTTAATCAATTGATCAAAATGATGATCGAGGGTAAAGGGACAGATCAAAATCATGTGCCACCTGACAGGATGCAATGAGAACACAGCGTTACTTCTGTGATATTCCTACATAACCTGAATCTAATCATAATGAAACATCAGACAAATGCAAGTTGAGATACACTCTATAAAATAACGGCCTATAATCTTCAAAAGTATCAAGGTCATGAAATTCAAGGAAAAACTGAGGATTCTCAACTGGATCCTTTTGCTATAAAGAACATTTTTACTACAATTGAGGGAATGATTATGATGTAAGGGTTATATGGCAGTAATTTATTATGTGAATTTCCCAATTTTGATGGTTTCATTGTGGTTATGTAAGAGAAAGTCCTTGTTTGTGGGAAATATTTGGGGGTAATGAGGTGTCACTTTGGCAACTTACTTTCAAGTACTCACAAGGAAGTTCTTTGTAACCTGTGCAATCTTTCTATAAGTCTGTAATTGCTTTAAATTAAAAACACTCTAGCAAATAGAAAATGGCAAAAGTGATGTGATGTCAGTTGAGACCTAGCTTCTATCTTGCTCTCTCTTGTTTGCTCACTCTGACTGAAGCCCGCTGCCATGTTGTGAACTATCCCTGTGAAGAGCCCACGGAGCTCCAGCCAAATTTCTTACCAAGTTTAATTCTAAAAATTAAAAACATCAGAGAAAGTGGTGTTACTCCTAGAAGAATAATTCCAGAAGCAGGCAGAAAGTGCAACTCACTCGAACCAAAAAGGATATAGAAAAGGTTTCCACTCTGCTAAAGAAGGCTTCTTTGCTTCTAGATTCCAATGGAGGTTCTTCTGCTCGGGGTGATCCATTAACTGACTGGAGTGTGGCAGATGTGTCCTTCCTAAAATAAAGTGGCAGAACTATTGGTAATCCTTTCAAGGCATCACTTTGCCTAAACGTTTTTTATCTAGCTTCTCTGCACATTGTATCATCAATCACGCCACTCTGGATTTTAACCTTTCTAAATATCATTTCAGTCAGGTAATTTTTCTGTTTAACACTGTCAATAGTTTCACAATACTTACTAAGCAGAATCCAAATTCTTCAGACTGGCATTCAAATCTCTACAGTTTGGCCATAACTAAGTTTCAAGCAATTTCTACCTTGACCATACTCCACTAATCCTATACTGGCAAACTATGCTACCGCACTCATTGCTCTCCAACAGTATTTTGCATAATTTTTGTAAACACAAAATAAGACTCAAGGCTTCTGTGCATTATCCAATTTGAACCATCTTAGAAATTTAACTATTTTAACAGCAGAAAATGACAATTTTGATATTTCTACCTGGATTGATCCTTGCTATGCACTTCTTCCCCAAAGGAACTAATTTGAAAATTTAAATCAAAGTAAAGAATTTTAGCTATTTCATGAAAAAATTCAAGGAGAAAAAACCCAGCAAAACAATTCTTTTATATTCAGTGAAAGGCATTTCAACAGCACCTGGGAAGTGTAGAGGGAGGAACTACTGAAGACAAAAGTAATTTTAATAAAAGTAAGATTACACCAACTATTATAACTCAAAATAAAGTAATTTATTCTAAGAATCCTTCTGAGAGTGACAGCCTCAGGGAGGTGTGGATCTTGGAAAAAATTCAGAGCTTCCATAAACTTGGATAGAAAAAAATGACATTTATTTTGGTATCCTCTAACTGAAATGTAGCATTTCCCTCCATTATGAATGAAGATAATTTAAAAAACCACAGTAGCATCAGCAGTACCTGTAAATTTGTCATCAATGGAATTCACAGGTATTTTGTCACCACATTATGGTTGTTGCACATGTTTTGAAATACCGTTTATGCTCTCGCTACTTCAAAATTATGGTAGATAACAGACCTATTACTAGATATTATTTAACTCTTAAATAATGAAGCGTTTTACTGCATCACTTTTTTTCTTTTATTTCTTGATAACTGCATTCCAACGTAATTGGTATCCTTTATAATCCTATGTAATTTACTTTATGCATTTAAAAATATAATTCTCAGAAGGTGTTCATAAACTTTACCAGGCTGCCAAAGGTGTCTAGGACTTAAAAAGGTTAAGAAGTCTCAGAGAAATCAGGTGCGCATATTCAGTTCGCGGTCCTGTCTTTTTCCTTCCTCCCAAAACTTGTCTTAAGGCAAAATTGCGCCCAGTACCTCCCGAGCAGAAGATTAAAGCCGACTGAGCGAAGGAACCCCAATCTCTTCAAGATCCCAAGCCGCAGCCATTCCCATCGCCCGAGTTACAGACCCAGGGTATCCTACCCTGGCCTGAGTCCCCCAAACCCTCTCCAATCCGCCGTCGCCAGACCCAGGGTGGACTCGCGGACTCACGCTTCGGCGCCTCCCTCTTCCGGGGCAATCCCCTCATCTATCAGCTGCCGGACTTTCTGGGGAGTCTCTTCTGGGGAGCGAACAACCGCACTACAATTCTTTTCGACCCCCGCGGCAAACGTTGGCCCCTCAGTGGGCGCCGCCATCTTGGTCCGTTTCCGAGTTGCTTCCCCGCGCGTGTGAAGGCTCAGGAACTTCCGTTCTGAGCGGTTAAGATCCTCTCTCGGCTTCCCACGCGTTGGCCCAAGCAACCTGCCGGGTGTCACCGCCGGGCCCAGCCCTTCCTGGCCATTTTAGAACGAGGTAGGGACTTCCCTGGCGGTCCAGTGAAGACTACGCGCTTGCATTGCAGGGGGTGTGGGTTCCATCCCCTGGTCGGGGAGCTTAGATCCCGCATGCCCTGCGGCGTGGCCCAAACAAAACCGAGGTAGACCCTCGCGGGAGGGCTCTGGTTAAACACCAAGATTAGTCGTTTCCTTTATGTACGAGCATACCTGGCTTGATAAGAGGTTTTTAGAGCGCTGTCTTTCCGAGTTCAGCAGGGTTGAGGGGCCCAATTTAGTCTTAAGGTAATTAACTGATAAGACTCTCCTAAGTTTATCTTTTTACATGTGAGGGAATGGCGACAGTCACTTGAGAGTAAATAATTTAGAATCCTTAGAAACCGTGTTACGGGTGGGTTTAGAAGTCTGGCGTTTGCCGTTATCGAACACTTCTTCCCTGCTTTGTCCAAAAATTATTTATTGAGGGTGTCCTACTGACGCTGTCCTCGGCGCTGGCAATGACAGCAGTGAATAAAGGAGACGTAATTTTTAGTGGAGTTAGACATTAAAAAAATACGTTTTCCTGAACTTTTGAAATTACAAGTGCTCCAAAGAAATCCCAAGGGTTAGGGTTAGGGTAAAGGAGGACCTAATTCAGTCTACAGATTCTCCTGAGAGCATCTGTGCTGGAGTTAAAATAGATGAGATTGTGGGAAAGAGATCTACACAGACTCTAACAGCATCCCAAACTGGAAGGAGTTTGCCTCATATAATAAACAGAAAAAAGAGACTGATGTGACTGAGCAATGGGCAAAGGTAAAAGTGGGGCCACCCCCCAACCCCCCCCACCCCCCGCCAGCTCACTCTCTGTGGGCTCCTAACTTCAGTAGTTGTTCCCGCCCACCAGGACTTTCAGCCTATTGATCTCAGCCTTTCCATTGTTCCGAACAACACCACCTTATTTTCTCCTTAGCCAGCTTCAGTTCCATGCCAATCATTATCATCATTCCTTTGCAAAATTTGCATATGGACAGAGAATTAGTTAATATTAAAGACTTATTTAGTTTTGTTATATGTGATAATGGCACTGTGATTATGGTTTTTAAAAGTCCTTACTGGGAATTCCCTGGTGGTTTAGGGATTAGAACTCGGTACTGTTACTGCTGAGGACCCAGGTTCCATCCCTGGTTGTGTAACTAAGATCCCACAAGCCTCGTGTCGTGGCCAAAAAAAATCCTTACTTATAAGAGATACGTCTTGAGGTGTTTGTGGGTGAACTAGTATGATGTCTGGGATTTGCTTTAAAGTTCTGGAGGAAAAGAAAATGTGAGGAGAATAGATGAAAAAAATTTTTTTTAATGTTTATTTATTTACTTATTTGGCTGCTCCAGGTCTTAGTTGCAGCACTTGGGATCTTTACTTGCGGCATGCATGCAGGATCTAGTTCCCTGAACGGGGATCCAACCTGTGCCCCCTGCATTGGGAACGTGGAGTCTTAACCATTGGACCACAGGGGAAATCCCATGATGAAAAATGTTTTTAATTGTTGGATTTGAGTGATAGACTCATGGGGGTTCATTATATTATTCTTTCTATTACTGAGTATTTTTGACAATGTCATAAAAAAGCAAAATATATAACTGAAAATAATACATCCTCTAGAATGTACTCTCAGTTTCTTTGGACCTTTCTTGCTTTGTAGTACTGGTTTGGCAAAACCTCAATCACAGTAGAGTTCAGCGTTCCACCACTCTGCTCCTGCACCCTGTCAGCTGAATACGGTTAAAGAAAAAATGCATGGCATTCTGACTTGTCTCTCTTTGTACTGTCGACCTCAAGTGGGCCCTTAATTCTGCCCAGTAATCATACTACATTTCCCTAGTGTACCTCCTCTCCTACTTTCATAGATGACTTTCATATTTCTCTCCTCAAATCTTCAGTGTCTCTTCGAATCCATCCTCCCTGTCTGCTGATGTCCTTGTTTCCTATTTCACTTAAAAAATTTAAGCAATCAGAAGAAAACTTCCACAAATTAACACCACCGCATCTACCCACTAGCATGTGGAATACTGAGACTTTTTTAAGTTCCCGCATTCCCATGGTAGTAGCCAGAAATCAGAGCCAGTTTTAAGTTCAGTCTGTTGATAACTCACCCCAGTGAACATGCTTTTGCAAGCCCAGAGACAACCCATTGATTCTGAAAATCAGCCAATCACAGACTCGCTTCAGTACACACACCTCCAAGTGCCAACCAATCAACAATATCCTCATGCAAGTTATCACTTCTGCAGAGAATGTCAACACACTTAGACCTCTGAAAGGTCACCAATCCCTGAACTCCCCACTTTCTCTAAATCGAATATAAAATTAGCAGTTTGGTCTTCTCTAAACATGTGCCTGACAAGTATGACTCTCACTGCCTATAGTAAGCAATAAATGCAGCTTTGTCTTTTCATTTCATATATTGAGTGGTTGTCTTATCCTCTGATAGTACTTTACCTTTCCTCCTGTTACTATAGATCAGTGGTTCTCAAATGGGTGCAGTTTTGCCTCCCAGGGGACATTTGGCAATTTCTAGAGACATTTTTGGTTATTACAGATGGGGTGATGGTAGAGGCTGGTGTTGCTGCTAAACATCTTACAGTGCACAGGACAGCCCCTCACAACAAAGAATTAGCTCACCCAAAAATGTCAAACGTGTAGAGATTGAGAAAACTTGCTGTAGTCTGTGCTCCTACATAAGGCCAACCTTGTACACTCGGCCTAGTCCCCTCTTGCCTACTCAAGGACATTGCCCAGTGATTCTCCCCTCTACTGAACATTCACGTCAGCATTAAGATATTATTTCTCCCGTCTTCAAAATGAGACAAAACAAAAACCTCTGATTGCAGTTCCTCGTCCAGATACCACTCCATTGTTCTGCTCTTCTTTACAGCAAAACTCCTTGAAAAAAATTACTTATTCTCACTGATTCCAATATCTTCCATTCTCCCCCTCATTCCCTCTGCTTCAGCTACACTGGCCTCCTTACTAGGCCTTGAATTTAACAGATGTAGTCCTGCCTTGAGACATTTGCACTCCCTGTTCCCTCTGCCTGGAAGGCTCTTCCAGACACCCACGTGACTTTCTCCCTTACCTCCTTCAATTCTTTGTGACTTCTTTATTCAAATGTCACCTTCTCAATGAGACCTACCCACATCACTCTATAGACACTTGCAACTCCTCCCCTCCCCAAACAGACACCTGGAATTCCTCTTCCACTTACCCTGCTCTGTTCTTCTCTATAGTGCTTATCTTCTTATAGCATATGTAATTTTCTTATTATGTTTACTTCTGTCTCTCCCCATCCCCACTAGAGTATAATCTTCATAATTTTCACAAGAGTAGGAGTTATTGTGGGTTTTTGTTGTTGTTGTTCATTGCTGTATTCCCATTGTTTACAACAGTGCCTGGACCAGAGTACTGAATTAATAATTGTTAAATAGATGTATGTTAACCTTCTAAAGGATTTAGACTTTATCCTAAAAGCCAAATGTAGCCGTTGAAAGACTTTAAGCAACACAGTAGCATGCACAGTTGTGCGTTTTGGGAAAAATCACTCTGAAGACTAGGTGATGAATGGATTGGAGCCAAGAGAGGATACAGAATGACCATTAGGGGGTTGCTAAAGAAACCCCAGCAAAAGATGATGATGGGCAAAGGTAGCTGAAAGTGGGCAGATTCAAGGTACATTTTGGAGCTAGAAACAACAGGACGTGGTGATGGGTTATACATAGCATGTGAGGAAATGGATTTCAAGGAGGACTCCAAGATTTTGGCCTGAACAAGTATGTGTGTATTTATATACATATATATATGTATATATACACACATATATACATATACATGTATGTATATATATACACACATATACACACACATATATGTTTACATATTTACATGTGTATTTCCACACATACATATATATGTATATTTGTGTGCATGTTTGTGTATGGCAGACATTTTGTCTTTTTTCTATAATTTCCCAGTGCCTGGACATAATAGATGCTCAGAAAATGCCAATTTTAAGTCATGAGTCAATAAATACTTTTGAAACTTACAATTGTCAAAGAGTCACTTGGAAAATGTGATGTGGAAGAAAGAGTTTTAGAATCAGAGACGGCCCCGCCTCCCACTTCCATCACTCACCTTGTGACCTTGTGTTCAAGGGACCTGTGGTTATGAGATTAAATGGGATAACGTCTATGAAAGTGGTTGGCACATATCAGTAGGTTCTTGGTAAGTCCTAGTTTTCTTCCCAAGCGTTTTAGTATAGGTGGTGGAGGCAGTGATGCACCACCCAGATCCCCCCTCAGGAATGAGGAACTATTTCCTCCAGCCACTGGGAGTACCATCAACAGGAAACCCTTGGCTGTCAGTTCCCTTAGGAGTTATTGACTGGAGAGGGCCATTTTGCCTGAGGTCGCCACCCCCCTTTCTCAAGGATATCCTTCATCCAGTGATTGATCAAGACAGAGGTATAAAAGGCCTAGCCCCTTGCCCTAACTCTGGACAATGCTAAAGGGCCATTAGCTTTAGAGTTTCCAGTAGGGTCTCCTGGGGCCTTCCTTGAGACTGCATCACAGTCCAGCCTCTCCACCTGCCCAATCCTGCTTCCTTCCCCTCCTTTCCATGGTCTTGGTCCCATGTGCCCTCCCCCAAAACTTTCATCATGTTAATCGCCCTCTCAGGGTCACCTTATCCATTTTGTTTGTCCCTGTGAAGCAGACAGCTCTGCTGATAGCTCCAGTTGTCAGACTGTCTTTATTGTGTTTTTTTTCAGGTGAGAATATACAAAAAATGTATGTGGATAAGCTTTTTATGCTATGTAGGACCTCTCCTTTTAAGTCAAACATGCGATGTTTGCTAGTATAATTCCTTCATGAAGTAGAAAAATTATCAGACAGCAAAATTTATATTTGTAGTGAAAATTTAGTTTCTATAAAACATGATACTTAATAGGCTTTTAATTGGGCACACATTTATCAAACATTTTGAATTCTTATGGGCTACTTTTTATTGATATATAACTAAAATAACATAAAATTCACCCTTTAATAAAGTGTACCTGTCAGTGACTTTTAGGATATTCACAGGTTTGTGCGACCATTATCACTATCCGATTCCAGGACATTTCATCACTTCAAAAAGAAACCCTGTCTGTGCCCATTAGCAGTCACTCTCCATTCCTCCCTTCCCCCAGCCCTTGGCAACCACTAATCTTTTAATCACTATGGATTTGCCTGTTCTGAACATTTCATATAAATGGAGTCATACAATATGTGGCTTTTTGTGTCTGGCTCCTTTCACTGAGCATGATGTTTTCAAGGTTCATCTATGTTGTAGCATGTATTTGTATTTCATTCTTTTTTATGACTGAATAATATCACATTGTATGGTTATATCATATTTTGTTTATCTTTTCATCTGTTGATGGACATTTGGGTTGTTTACACTTTTGGGCTATTGTGAATAATGCTGCTATGAATGTGTACAAGTTTTTTGTGCAGACATATGTTTTCAGTTCTCTTACATATAAATCAAGGAGTAAAATTTCTGGGTCATATAGTAACTATGTTGTTTTTTGTTTTTTGGGGTTTTTTTGACCGTGCTGCGTGGCATGTGGGATCATAGTTCCCAGACCAGGGGTTGAACCCACGCCCCCTGCATTGGAGGTGTGGAGTCTTAACCACTGGACCACCAGGGAAGCCCAGTAACTCTATGTTTAACTCTCAAACAATTTTCCAAAGTGGCTGTACCATTTTACAATCCCATTAGCAATATATGAGTGTTCTAAACTCTCTGCATCCTCACTGATATTTATTATTGTCTATCTTTCTGATTTTAGATATCCTAGGGAATGTGGAGTGGTATCTCAGGTGGTTTTTTTTTTTCATTTATTTATTTTTGGCTGTGTTGGGTCTTTGTTGCTGCCCGTGGGCTTTCTCTAGTTGCGTCGAGTGGGGGCTCATCTTCGTTGTTGTGCGCGGGCTTCTCATTGAGGAGGCTTCTCTTGTTGCAGAACACGGGCTCTAGGCGCGCGGGCTTCAGTAGTTGTGGTGTGCGGGTTCTAGAGCGCAGGCTTAGTAGTTGTGGTCCATGGGCTTTGTAGCTCCGCGGCATGTGGGATCTTCCCGTACCAGGGCTCGAACCCGTGTCCCCTGCATTAGCAGACGGATTCTTAACCACTGTGCCACCAGGGAAGCCCCTCAGGTGGTTTTGATTTGCATTTCCCTAATGACTAATGATGTTGAACGTCTTTTCATGTGCTTATTGGCCATTTGTATACCTCCTTTGGAGAAATGTCTATTCAAATCCTTTGCCCATTTTTAAATTGGGTTTTTTTTTGTTGTTGTTGCTGAGTTTTAGGAGTTCTTTATGTATTCTTGATATTAAACCCTTATCAAATGTATGATTTGCAAATGTGTTCTTCTATTCTGTAGGTTGTCTTTTCACTTTTCTGATAATGTCCTTTGATTCATAAAATTTTTAAATTTTGATGAAATCCTATTTATCTATCTTTTCTTTTGTTGCTCATGCTTTTGGTGTCATATCTGAGAATCTATTGCCAAATCCAAGATAATGAAGATTCACCTCTATGTTTTCTTCTAATAGTTTTATGGTTTTAGCACTTATATGTAGGTCATTGATACACTGAGGATTAATTTTTATATATGGTGTGAGTTAGGGGTCTAGCTTTATTCTGGAAATCCAGTTATTGCAGCACCATTTGTTGAAGAGATTATTTCCCCATTCAATGTACTTGACACACATGTCAAAAGTTCATTGGCCAGGGCTTCCCCGGTGGCGCAGTGGTTGAGAGTCCACCTGCCGATGCAGGGGACACAGGTTCGTGCCCCGGTCCGGGAGGATCCCACATGCCGCGGAGCGGCTGGGCCCGTGAGCCATGGCCGCTGGGCCTGCGCGTCCGGAGCCTGTGCTCTGCAACGCGAGAGGCCACAGCAGTGAGAGGCCCGCGTACCGGAAAAAAAAAAAAAAAAAAAGTTGGCATGCTATAAAGCACAGGAAGCTCAGCTCGGTGCTCTGCTTCGACCTAGATAGGTGGGATGGGGGGTGTGGGGTGGGAGGTAGGTCCAAGAGGGAGGGGATATAGTATACATATAGCTGATTCACTTCATTGTACAGCAGAAACTAACACAACATTATAAAGCAACTATACTCCAATAAAAAAAAATTTGGCTTATTCTAATCAAAATGCAAACAAGGCTCAAACACTACGTTTGGTTGATATGTCTCTTAAAACTCTGTTAATCTGTGGGTTTCCTTTTCCTCCTTCTCCTTGAAATGTAATGGTGAAGAAAACAGGCTATTTGTTCTGTAGAGTTTTCCACATTATATATTTTCCAGATTACATCCCTAAGATATCATTTAACATATTCTCTGTCCTTTTATTTCCTGTGAACTGGTAGTTAGAGCTAAAACTTTGACTTTATTCAGATTCTGGGTTTTTTTTTTTTTTTTTTGGTAAGAATACTTCATCGACGTAATGTCTGCTGGTTTCTTTTTGCTGTGCTAGCAGCCATTGATTATCATTGCTTAGATCTATTATGTCATTAGGGGTTACCACCCTCGCATTTTGTTTTTGTGTTATTTCATTTTGTTTTTTATGACATTGACTTATTGGCAAGATCAGTCTAGCTATTATGGAGACTGTCCCTCTGGATTTGTTAGATCATTTCACATGCCATTTAACTTGTTCCTTTGTCCCCTGAAAGTTCCTATAAACTGGACATTAGCACTTATATCTTCATTAATTCAAGTTAATGTTTTTGGCATAATTACTCCATAGGTGATATTGTGTACTTCATATTATATCATGTTAGTGGGTATATATTGTCTGCATGCACTTATTTTGAAGGCCCCTCTCCAAAGCATGTTGATTCCCATCAGTGTACCCACACTCCATGTTAAAAATCAGCTGTAACCTTTTTAAAAGGCTTTTTTTTTAAAAAAATAAATTTATTTATTTATTTACTTTTGGCTGCATTGGGTCTTCATTGCTGCGCAAGGGCTTTCTCTAGTTGCGTCAAGCGGGGGCTACTCTTCGTTGTGGTGCGCAGTCTTCTCATTGCGGTGGCTTCTCTTGTTGTGGAGCACGGCCTTTAGGCACGCGGGCTTCAATAGTTGTGGCTTGCGGGCTCTAGAGTGCAGGCTCAGTAGTTGTGGAGCTTGGGCTTAATTGCTCCGCAGCATGTGGAATCTTCCTGGACCAGGGCTCGAACCCGTGCCCCTGCATTGGCAGACAGATTCTTAACCACTGAGCCACCAGGAAGTCCTAAAAGGCTTTTAAAATAATTTAATAATTTTAAATTTAGTTCAGAATAAATCTTTCATTTTGTTCTTGGAATTTAAAATGGTTATATATTTATGTAACTATATGAGATGGTTTTCAGTTGATTGGTTAATATCATCTTATTTTTGTAGATTGTTTTCCTTCTTATTATGAAGAATTTTTAACATATACAAAGGTGGGCTAGCTCCCCATCCACTTCTCCCTCCTTATCAAAAGGATTGATAAGGATTGTGTTATCAAAAATTGTTTTTAATGAGATATAATTCATGTACCATAAAATTCACTTTTCCAAGTGTACAATTCAGTGGTTTTTAATATATTCACAAAATTGTGTAACCATCACCACTGTCTAATTTCGGAACATTTTTGTCACCCTAAAAAGAATCCCTGGGCTTCCCTGGTGGTGCAGTGGTTGAGGGTCCACCTGCTGATGCAGGGGACACAGGTTTGTGCCCCGGTCCGGGAAGATCCCACATGCGGCGGAGCAGCTGGGCCCGTGAGCCAGTGCTCTACAGCAGGAGAGGCCACAGCAGTGAGAGACCCGTGTACTGCACAAAAAAAAAAAAAAAGAATCCCTGTACTCCTTCTTCTCTCCCCCAGCTCCTGGCAACCACCAATCTCCTTCTCTATGGATTTGCCTATTCTGGACATTTTTGAATAAACAGAATCATATAATATGTGGTCTTTTGTGATTGGCTTCCTTCACGTAGCATAATTTTTGAACATTTATCCATGTATCAGTATTCCACTTTTTTATTGCCAAATAATATTCTGTTGTATGGATATACCATATTTTGTTTATTTGTCAGTCCATGGACATTTGGGTTTTTTCTATTTTTGGGCTGTTGTGAATAATACTGCTATAAGCAGCAATGTACACATCTTTGTGTGGACGTATGTTTTCATTTCTCTTGGGTATACACTTAGGAGTGGAATTTCTGGTTCCTATATTATTTTGAAGCAAATAAGTGACTTATATAATTTTATCCACACATATTTCAGTATGTATATCTAAAAGATAAGGACTCTTGGGGAGTTTCCTGGTGGTCCAGTGGTTAGGACTTGGTGCTTTCACTGTCATGGCTGGGGTTCAATCCCTGGTCGGGGAACTAAGATTCCACAAGCCATGTGGCACGGCCAAAAAAAAAAAGAAAAGAAAAGGATTCTTGTTAACATAGCCACAATAATATTATTCCACCTAAAAATTAACAATTCTTTATGTCATAAAATATTCAGTGTTCAGATTTCTAGTGGTCTCATCCATGCTTTTTGCCC
Organism: Monodon monoceros; assembly: GCF_005190385.1. Classification (NCBI taxonomy): domain Eukaryota; kingdom Metazoa; phylum Chordata; class Mammalia; order Artiodactyla; family Monodontidae; genus Monodon; species Monodon monoceros. Next base: position 82,874,975 of record NW_021703776.1, read on the forward strand.
CAGTTTTTATGAATCAGTATTCACATAAGGCTTACTATTGCACCCTAGGGGTCTTCCCAGGACAGACCCCCCCGAGCCCCACCCCATGTCCTCTGCCTGCTGCTTGTTTGTAGAAAACCTTTAGTCTCTCAGGCCTCCCCTAAGTCACAAAAGGCTGGCTCAAGAGTTAATGTCTGGAAGAATGTGAACATGTAACAAAAGATAGCAGTTGGGCCAGGAGAACTGGTGACAACTTAAACAATAGATCAGCCATATAGTATAGTCACAGAACCTTGAGTTCCTCCCTGAAGGACATAGATGACAGTGTCTGATGTGCATTCCTGAGTTGTTTTACAGATACTGTAAACCCCACCAGATGGAAGAAGCTAACTGCATGATGACCATGAACACTTAGCCCCCAGACAGGCTGGAGCCTGAAGACTGATGATGTTAACCCCTGTGACATCCCCCTGTTACCTCACCATCAACCAATCAGAGAATTATGCACAAGCTGATCACACACCCTGTGACTCTCCCTCACCTTGCCTTTAAAAACCCTTATCTAAAATCCATCTGGGAGTTCAGGTCTTTTGAGCATTAGCTGCCCCTACTCCTTGTTCGGCGTCTGCAGTAAACGCTGCACATTCCTTCCTTGGCTTTACTGTGCATGGGTGAGTGGACCCAAGTTTGGTTTGGTAATGCTACTAAAGGGTGAATGTTATTGCAATTCGTTGATATACCTCTTAAGTTGCTCTCTTTTAAAACAGCTTTATTGAGATATAATTCACATAACATATAATTTACTGATTTAAAATGAAGTCAGTGTTGTTTCATCTATCTCACCATCCACTCCTCCCATGTTATTTAAAATTTTTTTGAGATATAATTCACATAACATAAAATTCTTCCTTTTCAAGTGTACAATTCAGTGGTTTTTGATATGTTAACAAAGTTGTGTAACCAATGCCAGTCAAGATTTTTAATATATTCACAGAGTTATACAATCATCACAAGTCTCTTTTTAATCTATAGATTTTATTTCCCTTCAAATCTTTTTCCTCTGGAATTTTTGTTGAAGAAATTTGCTTGTTTATCCTGTAGAATATCCATAGTCTGGATTTTGCTTTTTGCATCTCTGTAGTATTTTTTAATGTTCCTCTGTCCTCCATATTTCCTATAAATTGGTGGTTAGATATAGACCTCTGATGGGATTCAGGTTCAATTTTTTCCTACAAGACTACTTCATAGTCATGTTTACATTCTAGAGGCATGTATGTTTCAACTTTCTTTTTGTGATAACAGCACTGGTTGATGCTCAGTGGGTTGATCTCTGAATTCATTAGAGATTGCAAAATGGTGATAGTCTATCACTCATTATTTATTACTTGGAATACTCCTATAAAAAGAAAATTTTCTTCATCTATTATTTGGTTACTCAGTGCTACAGTTTCTTTATAAAAATTAATATTGATTAATTTTGATTTTCATATTTTAGAGCCATAGACTTTTTTTTTCAGATCTCAAACATTTTTGTAAGCAGTGCTTTCTAATGCTTCAGGGGTAAAATACCTGCCCACAGGGCCTGAAAGTAGCAAAATAAGGAGGCGGGGCCAGTGGGACATGAAATTTGCACCAAGAGGATACGCATCCTCAGCTCCAGCAGATTTTCTTTTTTCATTTCATCACGTAAGGTTCTCCTACATGAAACGTCACGCAAAAAAAAAAAAAATCCACCAGATCTAAGAATCTTGAAAAGTTTTGTTTCCCTTGAGGAATTAATATGGTTTTCCCTTACCACTCATAAACGTCAGTGAACAATCTATTTTCCCACTTTGCACTGTGCCCAGTAAGTTCAAAGCCAAATTTTCTGTTTAATTTTGGAACAATAGGAATTCCTGATCTGTACATCTACATTTTTCTTTGATCTTGATCCTACGTACCTGTTCCTGTCTTCCAGCTGATTCAAATTTTCTATGAGCAAAAATGAATTTGAACAAAAACATTTACATAGCCATCAGTCATCTATGAAAGAACATTTTTCTTGGGACTCTTAACTCACTGCTGGGTGTTATTTTAACAATCTTTCTAACGTAATAAGCCTGAAACGGCTTCTCATTGGGGTCTTAATTTGTATTCTATGATTACTGGTGAGCTTGAACATCTTCCCATGTTTGTTAACCAGGTTTAAAACTGTTTGCTTGGGACGTGGCTTATATTGAATTAGGGAGGAGTTCCGTCAGTCGACTGAAAGACAAGACAAATGAAACCTCATTCTTACAGTTAAGCTTTGACTCCGCCCCCTGTTTTTTTCCCCCTCGAAGAGAGCTCTTTGTGTAGTGTGGGAAAGGGATCTCAGCCTGTAAAGCTGGCAGAACACAGTACTGCCTCAAAATATCTGTATTATGTGCGCGTCCCGTTCCTGAATCCTGACACGCCTGGAGTCGCCCCTGGGACTCTCTGCAGGCGTGGCCTCTCTCACTCGGCCTTCGATTGGCTCGCCTGATCCCGCAGGAGTCACTACGACGCGGTCTTGCTTAGCGCGGTGGATGCGAGTGATGAGTGGCTGCTTCTGCCTTTCTCTCCCCCCACTTTTTTTTTAGCCATAGCTATGGTTACCACGTCTCTCCCCGCCTCCCTCCACCTACCAAGAAGACGACTGGCCATTGGTTCTCTGTCACCAAGTCCGTCAGTCATTGGCCGCTGGTGAGACAGGGCGCTCCCCCTTCCCCTGTCTCCCGGGTCTCTTGAGGAGCCCAGGAAGGAGCCTCGGCTAGTGCCGCCGGGCCACGGGCTGCCGCGATCGGATTGCAGCCGTCGTTAGCGGGTCATGTCGGCCGCCCAGGGCTGGGACAGGAACCGCCGGAGGGGAGGAGGCGCCGCAGGCGGTGGTGGCGGCGGCGGCGGAGGTAGCGGGGCCGGCGGGGGCAGTGGGGGCAGCGGGGGTCGGGGGACCGGCCAGCTCAACCGCTTCGTGCAACTCTCCGGGCGGCCGCACCTGCCAGGTGAGTCGTAGGGCACGATCCTGACAGCTCGCGGGCGCGGCGGGAAGGTGATTGCTACCTTTTCTTTTCTCCCTGTCTTTTTTTTCCTCGGGAGGAGGAAAGGCAGGCCCCACGCATAGCAAAGCGACTGGGGCTTAGAGAAAAGGAAAGGTGTCTTTGAGGTCGGGGAGGGAACAGGAACACAGCGGAAAATAAAAAGTATTTTTGCTCTGTTGAAAGGTCTGTGCTGAGAGTTGTGTTTTCTTTTCAAAGGAGAGGCCGCTGTCTCATTGACATTCTCAAATGTTTCGCTTACTCGATTCCCAGTCTCGTCCTCTTCCGCAGTTTGATCTTGTAAAAGAAAGACATTGGCGCCTATCTGTGGGAAATATTTTTAAGGAGAGAAAAGGGAAGAGCATCCCAAAGAGTGATTTTTGTAAAAAAAAAACCACCTCGAGTGTGTAAGAGTTAGGCATTCTGAAACAAGAAAGGAGGAGGAAGTGGGGTGGGTGGGAGGTGGGTGGGAAACAGAACCAAGAGAATTAGGGAAAACTAGTTGAATTATTAATATTTTGGAAGGTACAGAGACAGAATAGATAGTGTGTATGGATTTTAATGGGAGAAAATGAAGATCAGGAATATACTCAGTGACAAAATTATGCAGTGTCTACCATATGAAAACAGCTGATTGAGAACTGGAAAAATGTACCCAGTGTGATTATTTCACGTTTTTGCCTACGATTTCCTATCCTTGTGTCCTTGTGTTCAAATGACTTGAAAGACAGACAAATCAAATCGATGTGTGTGTGCAGCAAATTTAAAGAACTACATTTGTAAGTGAATATTCAGTATAGTAGAATAAAGGTGTACTGCCCAGAATGTCAGATATTATATTGGGCAAGCTTATTTTTACCATGACGAGAACTATCAAGAATGTGTGTTAATCTTTCACCATGTTTTTTGTGAATAAGATTGAAGTTGATTTTATCAGTGATATATTTGTTTAGCTGATGAGTTTTGAGAATATGAGGGTTTTTGAATTGTGTTTACTACCATGCCTTGTACTTCCAAGTAGTAAAAAATTATTATTTGATTAATTTGAAGATAAAGGGAATTTTGCATATTCAATGAGACAATTGCTTGTGTTTGTGATAAGGTTATTGATGTATGCTAGAAATGCACCATTTATATGTGCCATTAAAATTAACAGTGAAGCAGTTTTAGTCAAATATATAATACACCAAAAGTTGGATTTGAGATGATAGTATCAGACTGGGTATTCTTAAAATTGCTAAATATATGCTCTTTAACATGAAAAAGAAAAAAAGGAGAAATCTTTTTTCTTACCCCAAATTAATAGCAAAAAATTTCATTTTTGTGTATTGACAGGTTAGAAGATAAATCTGTTACCAAAGACTATAACCAGTTTGTCCTCTACTACTGCAATCTTAGGACTTTGATCTTAGATTAATTATACCATAGGCTTCATATAGGCATTCATATAGGCTCGAAGAAACTGGTTGGTGTACTTCCTCATTGCCACCACCTGATGGCAGTGGAGGCCATAATTTCTGAAAAGGGGGTTAGGTGTGGAGCTATCTCTGCATTCTCTTAGCACACAAGGCCAAGAACACCCATTTGTCCAGAGGTAAAGATAAATGTGTTTAAACTGAAAATTCATGCAGTGGAACCATCAGCTCTTCTTTTCTGCTTTCTTTTCTCCTTGACTGGCACTTAATTCTTCCTTTCCCAAGTAGGAAGCCTCTGTCTTCTTTTCACTCTCAGAATTAAGAACATCTGATATTTCGGTATATACTTTGAAATTCTTTCACACCAATTCTTTATTTTTACAAGTATTGCATTTTAAGCCTTACCTCTCCCCTTGATTGAAAGATTTTATTTTGATATGTTTAAAAAGATTTTAGGTGATGGGGAGGGGTAGAAATCTCTAGGCCTGTTTTATGGCTGACCATGGAGGTTAAAAAATAATAAGTTTTTGAGCTAACTTTCTCCCGCCTTTGAATTCTAATCCCATTTTCCATTTTTCATCCTTCTCTAGCAAGATTTTCAGATACTGGGCACTCAGAACCCTTTCTTACTTTTTTGCACATCTACCCTCTCTCTAGCCCCCAAAGAAACAAAACAGCAAAATCAAAACAACCTGGTCTTGGAGTGTTCTCTCTTTCAGTGATAGCATCTTTATTCCTGCAGTTATACACACTTGAAACTTGGGCATCCTCCTTAAGGGTTTCCTCTTCCTTGCATTTCAGGTGCAGTCAGTCACCAAGTCCTATTTATTTTATTCGTGGCAGTCCATGCTGCCATCATCCCTGATTTAGGTCTCCTGCACCAGCTTTCTAAGCAGTCTTCCTGCTTCTACTCTTGCCCTGCAGTGTGTACAGCACACTAATCTTTTGCAAGCACAAGTCTGTTCTCATCTCAGCTTACAACCCTTTACTAGCTTTTCATCGCTCTTAAGATGAGGCAAAAGTCCTTAACATGGCCCAAAAGCCACCGCATGGTCTGGCCCCTCTCTAGCTCTCCAGATAACCCTACATCATGTTGTCTTGCTCTTTGATCTTTTTCTACCTCCTTAGATCATGCTCCCTTCTGCCACAGTGCCATTGTACTTACTATTCCATCATCCAGCAACCCTCTTACTCCTCCTGTTCTTTTTTTTTTTTTTTTTGCGGTACGCTGGCCTCTCACTGTTGTGGCCTCTCCCGTTGCGGAGCACAGGCTTCGGAGGCGCAGGCTCAGCGGCCATGGCTCATGGGCCCAGCCGCTCTGCGGCATCTGGGATCTTCCCAGACCAGGGCAAGAACCCGTGTCCCCTGCATCGACAGGCGGACTCTCAACCACTGTGCCACCAGGGAAGCCCTCTCCTGTTCTTTTTTTAAACTTATTTTCCATTGGATCTCAGCTTGATCACACTGTGTTTTTCAGGGAAGTCTTCTCTGACCTTCTATTTGTTCTTTTCTCCCTATACACACTCATGCTATCATGTGGTTCTCCTTGGGCATATATTACCATTTGTGTGTGATTCCTTGATATGCATGATTTGCTACTCTTTATATATACATATACACATATACATCAAATATATATGTATATATACATGTATACATACACACACATATACTTAAATTCTAAATTAATACATTGGCATTATGTGTAAGCAACTAAGTTCTTGTGAATGTGATTGGTTAGTGTGGTTCAATTCCCTGTAGCCCCATTGACTCTGGACAAATGGATACAATCAATTTCTTAAACATAAAAATAGTGGACTAGACTCTGCATCCGCGGTGACAGCACAAATAATGTTTCATGAAACCTTGTTTGAGCAGCTTCTTACTTTTTTTCTGTCTCCTAAAATACAATAGTGATTATGTGTTTGCTCCATAGGCCAAGAAATTCATAGCTTCTTAGTCCTGGATTTCTCCTAACTCATAATCTCCGTATACACGGTAAAGAACAGGGACAGTGCTCTCTGTAGAATAAGTATGCAGGTGTAGAGCTCAGGGGCAAGGAGATCATGGGGACAATGAACCCACATTACTATTGTGATTTAACTGTGTGAATTTTAGTAAATGCCATGTGTTTCTTGGAGAAACAGTTAAACATTGTTGCTAATGTAGGAACTGGAAAACTGACAAAGAGGAGGAAAAATATAACAATTGGTAAAGCTGGGTAAAAATAATACTGAAAATCTTAACTTAAAAATTTTCAATGTGATATATGTTCATGATATAAGACACAAATGGTACAAATGGTAAAAGGCAGATTTTCCTTCTTCCTTTGACCCAAGCTAATTGGCTTGTGTGTGTGTGTGTGTGTGTGTGTGTGTGTGTGTGTGAGTGTAGGAGGGGAGAAAAATGGTAGCATTTCTTTGTTTGGATGAACATTTAAAACGTTTACAGTCTTGCTAATCCAAAGGATGATACAGTTAATATCCCTTTAGAGTAAATTGCTAGACGTACAATTGCTGGGTCAAACGATATGTGCTATTTAAATTTTGATAGATATTGTCAAATTGCCCTTCAGAGACGTTGTACCAGTTTGTGTTCCACTATTGGTGCTGGAGTTCTGGCTTTCCCTACCTTTGGTAATGGTGTGGGTTATTAAACTTTTTTTACATTGCCAACTTAAAAGGTATATTTTTCTTCATCTTTTCAATAGGTATAAGAACCATACAGCCATATTTGTTTCCTTTATTTATAACATCTGCTTATCATTCATCTGGTTATATTTTTTGTTCATTTTTCTACTGGGATGTTTATATTGTTTATAGGAGCTCTGTTTTACGGAAATTAGTTGCCTTGGTTATGTGTTGCAGATATTTGTCACAGTTTCATTTAGCTTTTAACCTTGTTTATGGTATATTTTTTCAGAAGAAATTAAAGTTTTTTTGTAGTTGTAATTATTAATCTTTTTTTGGATTTTAGGTTTTTTTGTCATAAGAAAGGCCTTTCCTATTTCGATATTATTTCTAATTAAAATTAAAATTCTTGTGTTTTTCCTGGTAATTTTATAATTTATTTTTAAGTTAAGTTATTCATACAAAATTTAAGTTATGTAAAGTATTCAGGTAGGAATTTACTATTCTTCTAGGTTGCTACCCAGTTATCACAGTATTGAAATATTATCTATAGGTGTACTTAGTTCCTACATATAATTTGGCACTCTTACTGGACTTTTTATTGTGTTTCATTGATCAGTTTACCTATTTATACCTAGTGACCCCATTCTTTGATTATAGTCCTCTCTCATTCTACTTCTTGGAGTTTTCCTGAATATTCTTTGCTTGTTCTGTAAAACTTAGAATTAGTTTATCGAGCTCCCCTCCCCCATCTTTTGGTATTTTTATTGATACTGCATTATATTTGTAGACTGATTTAGAGATCATTGGCATCTTTTTGAGGTTCAGTCTCCTGTTCAGGAACAGGGTGTACATTCATTTCTTGTTGTTCAAGAGTTCTTTTGTAGCCCTCATAACATTTTAAAGTTTTTTTCATGTAGACCTTTCACATTTCTTTTATGTTTATTCCTGGTGTTTTATCTTTTTTGTTGCTATTGTAAATGGGGTTTCTATTGCTATTATGTCTTTTATCTTGTTGTTTGAATATGGTAATGCTATTAATTTCTGAGTATTAATTTTGTACCTGGCCACCTTTGGAATTCTCATACTATCTGTAATGGTTTCCCAGTTGTTTTTCTAGGGTTTTGCAGCTAAATAATCATATCATTACCAAGTAAAGATAATTTTATCTCCTCCTTTCCAGCTTTTATACTTATTTCTTTCTTTTGTCAAATTGATTTGGCTAGTACTTTCCAAAAATATTAAACAATAAGATAGTAGTGGATCTTTGCCTTATTCCTGACATCAATTCGAGTTTTTTTTTTTTTTGCGGTACGTGGGCCTCTCACTGATGTGGCCTCTCCCGTTGCAGAGCACAGGCTCTGGACGCGCAGGCCTAGTGGCCACGGCTCACGGGCCCATCCGCTCTGCGGCATGTGGGATCTTCCCGGACCGGGGCACGAATCCGTGTCCCCTGCATCGGCAGGCGGACTCTCAACCACTGCACCACCAGGGAAGCCCCAATTCGAGTTTTTTTTTTAGTGCTTTCCTGTTAAGATTAGACCTGACTTTAGTTGAAGTACAAATATTATGTTAAAGTAGTCAGCTCTTACCATTTTATTAAGATTTTTTAAAATATGGAAGGAAAATTTAGCCTCTGTGGGAATTATGTAATTTTTTTCCTTTGGTTACTATTGTGGTGAATTGTACTAGTAGATTTACTATTACTGGACCATCCTTGCTTTCCTGAATCAATTCACTTTGTTATTGTGTATTATTATTTTAAAATGTGCTGCTGGGTTCTATTTGCTAAACTTTATCTAGAAATTTTGCATCATTCTTCTTAAGCTAAATTGCATTGTAGTTTTCTTTTATGTATTTTATCTTTGTTAGATTCTGCCACTTTCATAAAAGTAATTTCAAACTTTTCTTTCTTTTTCTATGCTTTTTTCTTTCCCTGTCCAGTTAAATGGCATTGAAGTTAAAGATTTGGTTGAATTGCCTGTGAAATTACTTGGACCTTGAGTATTTTGGGGGGAGAATTGCTCTTTGACAATTATCTCCTTACTTCTATGATAATTCGACTGCTTATAGTTTATATCTTTGAGAGGAAGATTTGCTAACTTATATTATCCTAGAAAATAGTCCGTTTCATCTAAGTTTTCAAAATTATTCGTGTGAAGTGGGCAAGATACTCTTTAACGATTAAAAAAAATTTCCTGTGTCTGTGACTACATTATCACTTTACTCATTATCACTTCTTATTTTGTACATGTGAGGCCTTGCCCTTTTTTTGGTTTGTTTTTGTTTAGAACCAGCTCTTGGATTTTTTTTTAAAATAAATTTATTTATTTATTTACTTTTGGCTGTGTTGGGTCTTTGTTGCTGTGCACGGGCTTTCTCTAGTTGCAGTGAGCGGGGGCTACTCTTGGTTGTGGTGCACGGGCTTCTCATTACAGGGGCTTCTCTTGTTGCGGAGCACGGGCTTTAGGCACGCAGGCTTCAGTAGCTGTGGCTTGCGGGCTCAGTAGTTGTGGCTTGTGGGCTCTAGAGCACAGGCTCAGTAGTTGTGGTGCACGGGCTTAGTTGCTCCATGACATGTGGGATCTTCCCAGACCGGGGCTTGAACCCGTGTCTCCTGCGTTGGCAGGTGGATTCTTAACCACTGAGCCACCAGGGAAGCCCACTCTTGGATTTTTAAAAAAATTAGTTCTATTATTTTTCTCTCTTTTCTTATTTATTTATTTTTTCTTTCATGTTTTAAATCCTTCCTTTAGGTTTCCTTCGGTTTATTTTGTGGTTGTTTTTCTGTCTTCTTATGTTAGTTGCTTAATGTTCTTTTCATTCTTTCTAAGTGTTTAAATTATGAGTTTTTTCCTGAATACTACTTGAGTTGTGTCTTGTAGGTTGTAGGCTTCTTGTAGTTATTTTCTAAATATTTTGCAGTTCAATTATTTATTTATTTTCTTTGGCACAATAGTGGTTAATCCTTTTAAACTTTAACATTTTCATTCCTGTGGTTTTAGTAGCTTTATTGAGATATACTTCACATACTATACAATTCACCATTTAAAGTGTTCAGTTCAGTGGGTTTTAGTATATTCAGATTTGTGGAATTATTACCACAGTCAATTTTAGAACATTTTCATCACTTCAGGAAGAAGCCCCATGTCCTTTAAGCTGTCACTCCCTTATCCTCCTGTCCCATCCTCCCCTACCCACTATCCCAGCTCTAAGCAACCATAGTCTACTGTCTCTATAGATTTCCTTATTAGGGACTTTTTCATATAAATGGAATCATAGAGTCTTTTGTGACTGCCTTCTTTCACCTTCCATACTATTTTCAAAGTTTATTCATTTGATGCAGGTATCAGTACTTCATTGCTTTTTCTGGTTAAATAATATTCCATTGTATGGATATATACCACATTTTGTTTATCCATTGATGGAAATATAGATTGTTTTCGCTTTTCGTCTATTATGAATAATGCTGCTGTAAACATTTGTGTACAGATCTGTGTGTGGAGATACGTTTTTGTTTCTCTTAGGTATATACCGAGGTATAGAATTGTTGGGTCATTTAGTAACTCTGTGCTCTATGTTTAATCATTTCAGGGACTGTCAAACTGTTTTCCAAAGTGGCTGGAATTTTACATCCCTACCAGTGGTATAAGAGGGTTCCAGTTTCTTCACATCTTTGTCAACACTTGTTGTTATCTGACTTTTTGATTTCAGTCATCCTAGTGGGAATGAAGTGGCATCCCATTGTAGTTTTTGATTTGCATTTCCCTGATGTCTAATGATGTCAAGCACTTTTTCTTTTTCTTTCCTTTCCTTTCCTGCTTTCTTCCTTTCTTTCTGTTTTTTTTTTTTTTTGAGGTATGGTTGACATTGAGTATCTTTTCATGTGCTTGTTGACTAATTGTATGTCTTTGGAGAAATGTCTATTAGATCCTTTGCTCAATTTTTAATTGGATTATTTGTCTTTATTATTGAATTGTAAGAGCTCTTTGTATATTTTAGGTACGAGTCCCTTATCAGATATATGATTTGCAAATATTTTTCCTGTTCTGTGGTTGTCTTTTCACTTTCTTAATTGTGTTCTTTGAAGCATGAAAGTTTTAAATTTTGATGAAGTCCAATTTATCTTATTTTTTTTCTTTTGTTGCTCTTGCTTTTGGTGTCATATCTAAGAATCCTTTGCCAAATCCAAGGTCATGAAGAACTCACCCCTTTGTTTTTTTCTAAGAGTTTTATAGTTTTGCTCTAACACTTATGTTTTGATTCATTTTGAGTTAGTTTTTATGTTTGGTTTGTGGTAAAGGTTATCTTAACTGACTGTCCTGTTGTGCCAGCACCATTGTTGAAAAGACTGTTCTTTCCCCCATTGAATGGTCTTGGCATTCTTGTTGAAAATCAGTTGACTTTAAACATATGTAAGTTTATTTCTGGATTCTTGATTCCATTAATCTATAATATCTGTCCATGTGCCAGTACCACACTGCTTCTGTTACTGTTGCTTTGGAACAAGTTTTGAAACCAGAAAATGTGAGTTCTCCTACTTTATTCTTTTTGTTTTTTTAATATTTATTTTTTATTTGGTTGCACCGGGTCTTAGTTGCGGCTCGCTGGCTCCTTAGTTGTGGCTCCAGGGCTCCTTAGTTGTGGCATGTGAATTCTTAGTTGCAGCATGCATGTGGGATCTAGTTCCCTGACCAGGGATTGAGCCCCAGCCCCCTGCATTGGGAGCACAGAGTCTTATCCATTGCGCCACCAGGGAAGTCCCTCTCCTACTTTATTCTTTTTCAGGTTTGTTTTGGCTATTTTGGGTCCCTTGCAATTCCATATAAATTTGAGAATCAGCTTGTCAATTTGTATGAAGAACTCAGCTGGCGTTCTCATAGGGATTGTGTTGAATCTGTACATCAGTTTGGAGATACCACCATCTTAATAATGTTAAGTCCTCTAATCCCTGAACATGGGATGTTTTCCCATTTATTTGGATCTTCTTTAATTCTTTCAACAATGTTTTATGGTTTTCAGAGTTTGTTTATATCTTTTTTTGGGGGGGTGAAAACAGTATTTAAAGAAAAATTTTTATTGGAGTGTAGTTGTTTTACAATGTTGTGTTAGTTTCTACTGTACAGCAAAGAGAATTGGCTATACTTACACATATATCCCCTCTTTTTTTGATTTCCTTCCCATTTAGGTTATATCTTGCTTGCCTTTCTCAGTCCTGTTGTCCAGGTCCTTTACTGTGTTTTCAACAGTATTTGTACTCCTTTGTGCTACTTACAATGAAGATTTCATTTCTGCATTGGTTTTATTTTTTTCCTTCCATTTCTTTTCTGCTCTCTGCCTGCTAATATTTCATCTTTCTCTATTATCTATCTTCCTCAAGTTAGAATCACTTAAGTCTTTTCTGCCCCTGAAGTATCATTAATTTTGGTAAAGCTTATTGTCTTCCACCTCCTACCACCACCACTATAAAAGGAATACAAGCTCTCATAGCAGCACTATTTACAATACCCAAGATAAGGAAACAACCCAAGTGTCCATCAACAGATGAATGGATAAAGAAGTTGTGGCTTATATATATAATGGATTACTACTCAGCCATAAAAAAGAATGAAATTTGGCCATTTGCAGCAACATGGATGGACCTGGAGGGCACTGTGCTAGGTGAAATAAGTCAGACAGAGAAAGGCAATTACTGTATGATATCACTTATATGTGGAATCTAAAAAAACACCTCAAACTAGTGAATAAAGCAAAAGAAGCAGACACAGATACAGAGAACAAACTAGTGGGTACCAGTGGGGAGAAGTAAGTGGGGAAGGGCAATATAGGGGTAGGAGATTAAGAAACTATTAGGTAGAAAATAAGCTACAAGGATATATAGTACAACATGGGGAATATAGCAAATGTTTTATAATAATTATAAATGGATTATAATCTTTAAAAATTGTGAGTCACTATATTGTACATCTGTAAAATATATAATATTGTATATCAACTATACTTTGATTAAAAAAAGGAATACAAGCTCATTATTAAAATTTGGAAAATATTGAAAACTTGAAACAAGGGGAAAATTATCTATACTAATTCCACATAAAGACAACTGTGTCAACATTTTGATATTTTGCTTTCCTTTTAGTTCTTTATCAGTGAATTGTGTTTTATTTAATACAATATAAATAAGTACATATTACTAGTAGCAACTTGGGATTCTCCTAAAGCTGTTCTGTATTTAAATGTTTTACTCATAAACACTTATTTATGTTTTCTGTTATTTTATCAAGTAGAATCTGTTTCTTCTCAATTTATCATATTAATAACCTTTTAGGCTTTTTTCTAGTTGATGTGCTATTTTACTTCTTTCCTTCACAGCCAAGCTTTCAGAAAGAATAGACTCTCTTGTTTAATTTCTTTTTTTCCTCTTCAGTCTATTGCAGCCTCACTTCTACCTGCATCATTCTACTCAAGTGCTCTTGGTAAGGTAATAACTTCCTAACTGACAAATCCATTAGTATCTCTTAGTCTTCATCCTACCCAGTTTCTCTAGATTTTGATTTTGACTACCTCCTGTACTAAAGTCTGGGAATACATAACTAGACACGTCTGTATTCCTAAAGAGCTCTTAGTTACTAAAGAGCTCTTAGTTATCCTTTTTATTGCTTGAATTTCTCATTAGTTTTTCTTTATCTGTCCCTTAGTATTGACATCCAAGAGTATATGTTAGTTTGTTTGTTTCCCTCCTTATTCTTACGTTTTCCCCTGGGTGATATCATTACTATCCTGACAACATCCAAATCTGTCTCCAATCCAGACCTCTTTTCCTGGCCTGTTTGCCATTGCCACCCAAGTGACTGATGAGTGCCTTAAATTCAGCATGTCTGAAAACAATTTCATTATCTTTCCTGCCAAACCTGTTCTCCCCTTTATGCTCCTTATTCTAATTTAATGGCTACCTCATCAATTTAGTGAATCAAGCCAGAAATCTGAGAATCACATTAGATTCCTTTCTTTTGTTCACTCCTTATCCAATTGGTCATAAAGTCGTGTCAATTTTTCCTCTTTACTCTAACTTTTCTGTCTGTCCTTTTCTACCTCTCCAGCCTCGCCATTCATGTCTTTCATTTTATATTTCAGCTATAGATCTATTTGCCGTTAGTTGCCATAAATTCTTGGAAGAAGTTAGGTTGGGAGAGATTTTATTTTGAGTTGCAGTTTCCTGCAGTACCACACTGTGTCATGATTCTGCACATAACGGTTTTTCTTCCTAGATTGCCATTCTCCTACTGTCTTCTAAGACCTACCCAAGTATACTTTATACAGCTTTTTTTCTATTCTCTCTTTTAATACAAATAAGTTACTTGTACTGAGTAGTTACTGTGTGTCTGCCTCTGTTCAAGGTGTTTTGCAGGTATTAATTTATTTAATTCTCATAACTTTATGAGGTAATTAACTTTCTCATCCCCTTCTGTTATGAGGAACTGAGGCTTAGAGAGAAGCTACACAACTTGCACAAAGTTTATACAGCTAATAAATGTCAGAGTTAGGATTCAGACCCAGTCTGTTGGACTTCACAGTCCATGCTATTGTGCCTCTTCTTTGTGTCACCACCTTCCTTTCTATATACAAAAGATTACAGTAATTATACTGAATTGCAAGTATTTGTTTTCACACTTATCTGCTTACTAACAATGGGCTTCTTAAAGACAAAAATAATGTCTTATTCTCTGTCACCTTCCACAGAGACTAGAACACTGCCCCACTTATAGCAGACTTTTACTAAATGTTTATTGAATGAGTTAGTAATTGTCAATGTCTATAGTTATTCATGCAAAAGAATTGAGTTTAGATTATTTTACATTACATTACATAAGTCTAATACACTTTTTTAAATCCAGGAATTTAGCACATACAATTTCTGTGTGGTTTTTCCAAATACTTTTTTTCCAAGTACAATTTTATGTTTAGTATTATCAGAATAGTTGTTGCATCCTTCCATCTGTGCCTTGATTCCATCCCTTCCTGTCTTTTCAGAAAATTTACATTTTTGTCACTTATCTGTGTCTTCAACTTCATTCTCTCCATCAAATCATCCCTATAACATTTGAGCTTTCTCAAGCTTTATATCTCTGGTCTCTCCCTTTTCTTGCATAACCAAGTTCGTGAAAGCATTGACTGAGAGTTGCTGTCTTCATTGCCATATCTCCCGATTGTCTTTGAAGTAGCTCTTGCTAAAGTCACAAATGACTTATATGTTGTCAAATAAAGTGGTTGATTTTCAGTCTCCATCTTACCTGATCTCTCTTCATTTTGAAACGTCCTTTATCCTTGGCTTCCTTGGCATCAGGTCTGGTTTTCTTTTTACATGTCTGGCCTCTCATACTTAGTCTTCTTTGTTGATCCTTTTTCTTTTACCAGACCTTTAAGTTATTGGAGTTCTCAAGTCTTGGTCCCTTGCCTCTGCTCTTCTTTTTTCAACTTATTTTAAGTATTCTCTTCCAAATCCATGGTTTTCATTTTTTCATTCATATGCTAATAAGTAGGGTCACTTTGTAACTTCTGCCCGGATCTCTCTTGAGGGCCAAATACTTGCTTTCTCCATGTCTGCACTTATATGGCTTTTACCCCTCAAGTTTATCATGTCTAAAACTGAATTTGTGACCTTTCTTTATTCTAAGAAGGGGAGCTATTGGACAGTTTTAAGCAGGGGAGTATGTGATGTGATTTACATTTTTTAAAGCTCTCTCTGATTGCCGGGTGGAGAATGGATTGTGGGAATTGGTAAAAGTGAAGCATCAAGGCCATTTAGAAAAGTATTGCAGTAGTCTCCTAAAAAGATGATGGTGGTTTGGAGTAGGGTACAGTGGTATAGGTGGTGAGAAGTCATTGAGTATGAGATATATTTTGAAAGTAGCATTAACAAGATTTACTGTGAATTATGAAGGAAAGAGAGGAATCAGGATGACTCCAAAGTTTTTGTCTTGAGCAACTTGATGGATGATGGTGTCATTAAATGTGATGGAGCAGACTGAGAGAAGCAGGATTGTGAGGGGTCAATCGAGAGTTCTGTTTTGGCTGTGTTAAGCTTGAGATGCCTGTTTGACCTCCAAGTAGAGGATATAGGGAGGCAGTCTTCATATATAAATCAAACTCAAGGGAGAGGTGGAGGCTCAGGATATAAAGTTTGGAATTCTTAGCATACAGATGGTATTTAAAGTCACTGAATTAGGTGAGATCACCAAGAAAGATTAAATAGAAATAGCGGCAGAAGACTATAACTCTTGAAGGTGAGAAGGAAAGGAGAAGCAAGTGAGGAAGGTCAGTAAAATAGGAGGAAAAGCAGGGATGCTTGGTTTCACAAAGGCCAAGAGAAGAAATTGTTCCAAGGAGGGAGAGCTCACCTCGTCAGATGTGCCTGAGAACTTGAGTAAAATAAGATTTTAAAATGGTGGACTCTGTACTGCTATTACTGCAGTACTGTAGTTATCATTGTCGGTATAGTAGGCTTTTGTGGGGTGGCCTAGAGACTTACTAACTATATGTAACATGGGAAACCATATTCAGAATTTCAGATCACAAACTGACATAAAAATTTAGAATTTTGAAATGCAGCCTAGTTTTTAATAGCCTGTATACTTTTTAAGGTTCATTTTGTTTATTCTCCCTGAGCTATTTTTAAGACCATCTTTTTTAAAAAAAGGCTTTAGTGTCTTTGAACCCCCAGATCATTAGACTGTTACCAGAATCTATACTGGGCAAACTTGTAGAACACATAAAATTATGTTCACTTAAATATGTAAATATGATTTCTTACTATTGAACTCAACCTTCCCTGCCTGTCATTGTTTTTTCATTAATATTTTTTAAACTAAAAAACACTGCATACACATGATAAAATCAAATTGTATACCAGGGAGACAAAAATCTCTTTTCTCCGTACATCCTTGATTCTCTAGTCTCTCCCCAGAGGTATCATCTGTTAGTTTCTGGTGTATCTTGACAGAATTAGAATTCGCATATACATGCATATAGGTGTATGTCGACTTTATTTTTAAACGAATTAGAGTAGAACATAAAGTATTCTTTCTGAACCTGCCCTTTTTTCCTCTTTTTTTTCTTTTTAGTGAAAATATATTCTGGGGACTGACTGTTCTATATTAGCGCATTTAGATTGATCTGCTTCTTCTTAATGGCTGAAAGTATTGCATTGTATGGATGTACACTAATTTACCAGCCACACAAATTAAAAAAAAAATTTATTGGTGTATAGTTGATTCACAATGATGTTTTAGTTTCAGGTGTACAGCAAGGTGCCAGCCACACAATTGACAGATATTTAAATTGTCTCTGGTCTTTTACTCTTTAAAAGCATTGTGCAATGCATAGTGATAAATATTGCCAACTTACCCTTTAGTATCTGTGTTTTCTGGTTTTTTTTTTGTTTTTTTTTTTTTCAGTACGCGGGCCTCTCACTGTTGTGGCCTCTCCCGTTGCGGAGCACAGGCTCCAGACGCGCAGGCTCAGTGGCCATGGCTCACGGGCCTAGCCGCTCTGCAGCATGTGGGATCTTCCCGGACCGGGGCATGAACCTGTGTCCCCTGCATTGGCAGGCGGACTCTCAACCAATTGCGCCACTGAGGAAGCCCATAGTATCTGTGTTTTTAAAATTTTCTTTAAGTTACAGAATTAAAAAACTCACACTTATAGTTTATCTCTTTATGTTACTCAGCTTTCCCATCCAGCTAGTCTTTAAGTCCTTGTGCTTTATCCCCAAATAATATTCTTAGCTAAGCACTTTCATAAACATTTATTCATAACCTAATGAGGAGTAGGTAATGTTATCGTCCCCTTTTCATAGAGAAAGAAGCTGAGACCCAGAGGATAAGACGTTGTCCAAGGCCATATAGCTAGCAAGGGACAGAGCCAGGATTTGGATACAGCAGGATGGTTCCAAAGTCCATGCTTTTAACCACTGTGCCATCCTCGTCTCTGTTGCCTGTCTTTCCCAGTTCTGCTGTAGTTCAGGCCTTCACTGCCTCAAATAGGACTATATTAATACAGGTATCCCCTGCTTTTACAAAGTTTGCTTTATGCCACTTCATTTCTTTCTTTTTTTTTTTTTTTTTTTTTTGTTGGTACGCGGGCTTCTCACTGTTGTGGCCTCTCCCGTTGCGGACACATCTGGACGCGCAGGCTCAGTGGCCATGGCTCACAGGCCCAGCCACTCCGCCGCATGTGGGATCTTCCCGGACCGGGGCACGAACCCACGTCCCCTGCATCGGCAGGTGGACTCTCAACCACTGCACCACCAGGGAAGCCCACGCCACTTCATTTTTAAGAGAGTATCTGTTTTCACTAACTGAAAGAAATCTGAAGAGGATTTTCACTTTTATAAAAAAAAGGTGAAAAGCAAAACTTGGTTCAGCGTTTGTTTTGCAGCTAGCTGTTATAGAGGCAGGGTGCACCCCAAGCAGCGTGAGTGGCCTCGCCAAGCTCCTTCCCTGGGAACTGTACTCATCATCTCAGCATCGAGCTGTATAGCTTTGTACTGTGTCTGCGAGCATCCGTGCTTTTTCAGGGTTTATTTTGTGCATTGGTTAGCACAAAGGTAATTAAGGTAATTGCTTCTGTGCATTACACCATTTCGACTTAGGAAATGTTTCATTAGGAACACTCTACTTTAGGATAACAGGGGAAACCTGTAATGTTTTTGTCATTCTCAGTCTTCCTATTTCATTCTATATACGGAAACAAGATTAATCTCCCCAAAGCATAACTATTATTGCTTCCAAGATCAGAATCCTTAGTGGCTTCCTGTTGCATTTAGAATTCAGCTCGATCTAATACTCTTGCTTTTAATATATGCTATACTGTCAGTGCATTTGCTCCAAGCTTGATCATTGAGTTTGTCTGTAAGACTGGATAGTGAAATTAGAAGTAATTAAGCCAAAAAAAAAATGAGGTAGATAGTCATTGGAGTTGAAAGGTACTTTTTGAAAAAGTTGTTTCCCTTTTTACCCACAGTAGTTCTTGCTATATGGTTTCATCAGCAAACTGTCAACTCAGTTAATTTGAATCAGATGTGTAATTGATCAAACCAAAGCCAACCGCAAATATCTGGGTGTCACATAAAATAAATTCCTTAAAACACACACAAACACACAAACTTGATGCAGGAATATGAATTTTATAATGTGAACTGTGTACCTTAGAAAGAGGTAATGTATTTAGCTTTAATAACGTGCATATACAAAAGAAAACACTGAGAAAACCACTCAGGGAGAGAAATAACTTCTTAAAGCTACATCAAAATCTTTTCAATTATGATTTTAAGTCCAAAACTGATCTGTGCACTTATAGAAAAAATGCTTCAATGTAAATGTTCTTGTGAAATTTTTGTTTCTGAGTAAAAATAGTTGTTATTTCCAGGGGCTTCCCTGGTGGTGCAGTGGTTGAGAGTCCGCCTGCCAATACAGGGGACGTGGGTTTGTGCCCCGGTCTGGGAAGACCCACATGCTGCGGAGCAGCTAGGCCCTTGAGCCATGGCCGCAGAGCCTGTGCGTCCGGAGCCTGTGCTCCGCAACGGGAGAGGCCACAACAGTGAGAGGCCCGTGTACCACAAAAAAAAAAAAAAAAAAGAATAGCTGTTATTTCTGAATATAATGCTTCATGCAAATGTCTTACTAGAAATCATGTGTACTTTGGCTATATTCATATCTGGCATCTTTTAGTTTTGCATTTAAGATGTTCTTATTGGCTCCTCTGCTTTTTACATAACAGGATTACTATCAGTTTCTCAGGATAGCTTGTTTCTAAATATTGGACTTTTAAAAACAGTTCTTAAAAATATCTGGTATTAAAATTTTGTTATTTAGTGAATGTTTTGTTGCTTTTTGCCAGATTTAGTCCAACACAAGTTCTCATTGCCTTTGGTCAAGTCTAGGTATTTTTTTAGGAAGACACTGCAGTTGCCAACAGAAAATGGCTACCTGAGAGAAGGGAAAGTGAGTTCATATAGAACAGCTGTGTCTTCACTTTCAAAACTGATCACTTTTCTAGTCTTAATCAAGGAACAGAATGCATAGTAAAAGTAATAAATGACATTTCTGGATACATTCATTTAACTATTAGAATTTATGGATTTCCTTCTCTTTAGTTTCTCAGTTTCACTTGCAGAAAGAGCGTGGACTCTGTACCTCTAAAGAGCTACCCATCTTTGGTGCTCCTTAAAGGAGGGAGGTTGCAAAATTTTAGATCAGTAGGCTTTGCCAAAATGTATTGATTTAAAAATCTATTTTCCATATTTAATCTCCTACATCTATACTCACCCAGTATATAGTCTTTTTTTTTTTCTCTGTCTCTCAGGGATGTTTTTGGGGAGAGAGGTTATTCTCTGGAAACTCAAGTTATAGAGTACAAGAAATCCAGGAACAAGAAAAGATCAAATAATATAGTCTGGCTCTTTGAGTGAATTATTACTATAAATTTTTATTTCAGTATAATTAAGATTCAAATACATAGTTGTTAGTAAAGAAACTGATTGGGTTATTTTCTAGGGTTGTAGGATATATTCTATACGCTTTTTTTGTTTGCTTGTTAATGAAGTTCTGCTTGAGATAAAAAGGAAGGAGGCAATATTGAATTAAGAAAAACAGATCCTTTGGCTGTGGTTTACATTTCAAGACAGGCACACATTAACACAACATTGTGAATCAACTATACTTCAATTAAAAAATAAAGAAGACAGGCACATCGACACAGGTAACATAGAGCGCAAATGCAGACTTTTTCTTTTAATCTTAAATGTGGAAAACAACCTATAAGGAGTAAAAAAAAAAGTTTTAAGATTGACTTTTTATTTTTCCCTTTTCCCCTCTTCTAAAATTCCTTAGAATCATAAAATTGAAAAAGACATTGGAAGTCATCTTGCCTTATCTTCTACCCAGTGTGGGAATCCTTTCCACAATACCTCTAATCTTTTTTTTTTAACCTCTATTTTAAAGAGGTCTACTTATTTTGACCTCTTAAATTAATGGGCTGCCTATTTGTGGAGAGAGCTGTCAGATTATTTGTTGGCTCTAATTGTTGCCTTAAATTCAGCCGCAACTTTATGAGTTTCTCCCAGTTGTGTCTTCTGGTAGAATATGGAAAAGGTTATTCCTTCTTCCATTTAACTACCCTTTGAAAACAATTATAACATTGTGGGTTAAATTCTTTTAATTTTTTTAACTTGGAGTCCCTCAATTCACAAGTCTGTGAATAGTCTTCAGAGGATTATATCATATGTAAAATTGTGAGCATATATGTGCATTTTTCTGGGAAGAGAGCCAATAATTCTTATTAGTCTCAATAGAACCCGATTCCCTACCAAAGTTAATATACCAGACCTACTGGGATGGACCTGGTAATCTGCTTTTTTTGTTTTTGTTTTTATTTTTATATTTTTTAATAAGCTTGCAACGAGCCATCTAGTCAGCATCTCAGGAACCATTGCACTGGGTAAGTTCTAAGATTCTTAGAGCATTTTTGATTCCACTGAAAATTGTAGAATTTTTAGAGCTTTAGAGACCATCTAGTATACATATAGTTTGTGGTGTGTTTATAGTTAATTCTTCCTATCAAAAGATGAAACTGGTCCCAAAGGGTGGGGTTTTTATTTAAAACTTTATTTCAAAGTCTTGGCAGCCATTCATAAACATTAGGAATGTGATGGCGCTATTTTAAGTCAGGAGTATTCCTAGAATTTTTGTTTGTTAGTCCCGATTTAATATTTTAATCTAACATAGGTTTATGAATTATAATACTTTTTGATTAATTTTTAATCTGTAAAATTTTTAGCCTCTTTTGTTTTTACTATTTCTAAGGAAGGATAGTATAACTTAGAATTCAGTCATTTATGAACAGTGGTTTCAGTATCACATCTGCCTTTTGGAACAGTTTGAGCCTGATACAACTCCTCCTGTGCTCTCTCCCTCCCCCAAAGACAAAACTACTCACCCTACAAGGCTGTTTTTTCAGTAAAGTCATACTTTAATAACTAATGATATAAACCAAAATGACAAGAATATCTTAAGGTTTGAAGATGTCTCTCAGTGTGCTGTGATTACTTCATTTTTATAGGAGGAAAGAAGTCTGTGATAGGCTATGACTTACTATGGTTTTTATTCCTTTTTTAAAAAAATATTTATTTATTTATTTATTTGGTTGCACCAGGTCTTAGTTGTGGCTTACGGGCTCCTTAGTTGTGGCATATGGGCTCCTTAGTTGAGGCTTGTCAGCTCCTTAGCTGCAGCTCGCCAGCTCCTTAGTCGTAGCACACAGGCTCCTTAGTTGTAGCATGCAAACTCTTAGTTGTGGCATGCATGTGGGATCTAGTTCCCTGACCAGGGATCGAACCCAGGGCCCCTGCATTGGGAGCGTGGAGTCCTATCCACTGTGCCACCAGGGAAGTCCCTGGTTTTTATTCTTAATTAAGTGGCAGTATAATGATACCGTTGGCTCTTTGTATCCGCGGGTTCCGTATTCATGGATTCAGCCAACCTCGGATCAAAAATATTTGAGGAAAATAAAAGTTCCAAATAGCAAAAATTGAATTTGCTGCACTCCAGCAGCTATTTACAGATCATTTACATTGTATTTACAACTACTTACATAGCATTTACATTGTATTAGGTATTATAAGTAATCTAGAGAGGATTTAAAGTATACTGGAGAATGTGCGAGTAGGTTGTGTGGAAACACTTAGCTATGTTATAGAAGAAGGGACTTGAGCATCCTAGGATTTTGGTATCCTCGGGGGTCCTGGAACCAACCCCCAGTGGATACCAAGGGATGACTGTATAATGGAGAATAATACCAGAATCCTGGGAGAGGAGAGCAACTTCTTTAGGGAGTTGGGAGAGTGTACCTTTGGTTGAGAATTACTGCCATAGTATTCATTCATTCATTCATTTAATAAGTATTTATCAAGTGCCTCTGTCAGACATACTTTTTCAGGTGCCAAATTGAATTGTGACTATGAGCATTATTGTGAGTGGTTAAGAGTGATTTGGATCCAAACTGCATGGGTTTGAATCCCAGAGTTTTTACTTGCTTACTTAGCGAAGTGACCTTGGTCAAATTACTTAATCTCTCTATGTCTTAGTTTTCTCATCTGTAAATTGGGGATCATAATTTTATCTAAGAGTTGTGGTGAGGATTTAAATGAGTTCTTGGAACAGTATTTTTATTAAGGAATGCAGCTGTTTTCACACACATAAACATACATATATATAATGCCATGACTAATTAAGCCATAACACAGTACAATATTGTACTGTAATTCATATTTTGGTTTGTATTAATTTATACACCACTTTGTTTCAAAAAGGATTTGAGACAGAACCGAAGCCTCCTGAGGAATACTCTATACACGAGCAGCACAGAAGAACTAAGATATGGGTTCAGATCTTATTTTGAAAGGCAAAGGCAGAAATTTAAAAATGAGTGTATATAAGTGCTAGGAATAGATACTCAATAAATGTTATTTCTCTTATGTTTAAAAGAAAGTCATTCACTTAACAAGTTGGTCACTGCCAGCCCAAAGTGTGCCATGGTGCATGTAGACATAGTTCTGTGAGTACATTGGGCAGCAAAGTGCAGGCTGGATTTTAGTCCCAATTTAGCCACTTGGCATGGAGCTCTCGTGCAGTAAGCAGTCTGCACAACTGTGCAGTGATTCTGAATACAGTGTTAATTTGCTTCTCTTTTGAAATTCTTTATAGATACTGAATTGTATAATGCATTAGGACCATATCACCTAAACCAGAATTCTTAGATCATGTTCTCTATCAATAGTTCTAATTGTTAAAATATTCATAATTGTTTCAGATATATCATTTTGAATGCAACCTGCCCCATATCAACATAGTCAGGTTTTTTTTCTCTGCATTTTGTTTTTTATTTATTTAATTTTTCATACTTTTTACTTTGAGGTATTGTAGATTTATAATGCAATTGTAAGAAATAATACAGAGAGATTCATACACCCTTCATCCAGTTTCCCAGATGATATCTTGTTACTACTGCACAGTAACACAACCAGGAAATTGACATTGATACCATCAACTTACTTTACTCAGATTTCATTAGTTTTACATGCATTAATTTGTGTGTGTGTCTGTGCATGTGTTTGTATTGAGTTCTGTGTAATTTTATCACATGTATAGATTTGCATGGCCACCTAGACAAGATATGGAACAGACCCATTTACAAGGGCCCCTCATGTGCCCTTGTTTAGGCATAGCCACCTCCCCCTGGCAAGCCCCTGGGAACCACTAATCTGTTCTCCGTCTCTATAATTTTGTGATTTCAATAATGTTATATAAGTGGAATCATGCAACCTTTTGACATTGGCTTTCTTTATTCAGCATAATTCCCTTGAGAGCCATTCAAGTTATTGCCCCCATCAATTGTTAGTTCATTGATAACTGAGTAGTCTGCCATGGTATGGATGAACCACAGTTCATTTACCCATTCTGATTCATTGGAAGGTTGTTGCCAGGTTTTGGCTATTATGAATGAACTTTCTATGAACGTTTATTTATTTATCTTTTTAAAAAAATTAATTTATTTTTGGGTGTGTTGTGTCTTCGTTGCTGCACGTGGTCTTTCTCTAGTTGCGGTGAGCGGGGGCTACTCTTTGTTGCAGTGCGTAGGCTTCTCATTGCTGTGGCTTCTCTTGTTGTGGAGCACGGGCTCTAGAGCGCGGGCTCAGTAGTTGTGGTGCACGGGCTTAGGTGTTCTGCGGCATGTGGGATCTTCCTGGACCAGGGCTCAAACCTGTGTCCCCTGCATCGGCAGGCGGATTCTTAACCACTGCGCCACCAGGGAAGTCCCTCTATGAACATTTACGTAGAAGGTTTTGTGTAAGCATAAATTTCTTTTTTCCCCCAGTTGGCTTGGTGTTGAATTTTATCAAATGCTTTTTCTGCATTTATTGAGATGATTGCATAGTTTTTCTCTTTATTCTGTTTTTGTGGTGAATTATACTGATTTTTGAACGTTATAACAGCCTCACAATTTTGGAACAAATTTCACTTGGCCATGATGTATTATTCTTTTTATGTAACTTGGATTTGATAATATTTTGTTTAGAATTTCTGTGCCTATGTTTATAAAGGATGTTGACCTGTAATGATCTTTAATGTCTTTATCAGACTTTGATATCAGGGTTCTACTAGTTTCATAAATGAGTTTCTCTATTCTCTGAAAGAATTTGTGTCTTCTTTAAATGTTTGGAGTGAAGCCATCTTAAATTTTTTACATAATACTTAAATTTATATTTTCTATCAGTATCTGTATTAATCACTTTCTATATCTTTCTTCTGAACAAGACAAGGACTTTACTATTCACCTGGTTTCCCTTCTCCAGCCCTTGTTCTTACCCTCATAATTACTCCTGTCGGTATCACTGAGATTACAGTTTTGAATGTTAGTAAGCTTTTGTGTTTTGTTTTGTTTTCCAGTCAGCACTTATTTAAACTTACTTTACTGATTTCTCTGCTTACTCTTTTCTTATACCTTGATTATTATTCTTGGATTATTTTTTTTAAATTCCAGGTGTATATCTTTGAGTAATTCGCTCACTAGAACCCTGAGGGAAGCAAAAATTTTGTGTCCTTGTACATTCAAAAATGTCTTGGGAATTCCCTGGCCGTCCACTGATTAGGACTCTGCACTTCCACTGCAGGGGGCACAGATTTGATCCCTGGTCGGGGAACTAAGATCCTGCAAGCCATGTAGCAGAGCCAAAAAAAAAAAAGTCTTAATTTCACTCCCACAATTGACTGAGAGTTTGAGTAGATACAGAATTCTAGGTTTTAAAGTATATCTAGTTTTCCCAGGGCCATCTGTTGAAAAGACTATGCTTTCCCCGTTGAGTAATCTTGTCACCCTTGTCAAAAATCAATTGACCATAAGTCTATTCTATGGGGTATATGTATATGTATAGCTGATTCACTTTGTTATAAAGCAGAAGCTAACACACCATTGTAAAGCAATTATACTCCAATAAAGATGTTAAAAAAAAATCAATTGACCATAGATACATGGGTTTACTTGTAGACCCTTCAATTTCTGTCCCATTAATATACATGTCTATCCTTATGCCAGGACTACAGTTTTGAATACTACATCTTTTTAGTAAGTTTTGACACCAGGAAATGTGAGTCTTCCAATTTAGTTCTTTTTCAAGATTGTTTTGGTTTTCTGGTTTCCTTGTGTTTCTGTATGAAGTTTCAGATTAGCTTGTCCGTTTCTACAAAAAAGGCAGGTGGCGTTTTGATAGTAGTTGCTTAATCCCCTTTTATATCTTAACTTCTTAAAATGCTTCCCACCTCTTTTTCCTTCTATACCATATTCTGATGCATTTCTTGGCTCCATTTTTTAGATTACTAATTTGTTCTTTATTTTTTTCAGTCCTTAATTAGTTTTTTTATTTAAATGATCAAAATTTAACTTCTAAGAGTTCCAATTTATTTCTTTTAAAATAAATGTATTATCATCTTGCATATCTCAGGACAGTAATTGTACCTAATCTAAGGTTTTATTCTATTTAATTTGTCAACTGTCTTTCTTTGGGTACGAGTTCTGCTTGTCACATTAATAACTTTTTCATGTTTGAGTCTTGGTTTTGTGCTCATTCACCTTTATTTGAGAGCCCTTGTTAGCCTTCCTGTGAATGTTACATATGTTTATTGCAGCAGGTCTCCACTGACTGTGGGTAGAGATGGAATGTGCAATGAGATAGAGCGTACCAATTGCCAGACTTCTTTAGTGTCTGTCCCCTCTTTTTCCTGGGATTTAATATCCACCCAGGGCTCTGTCCTGTCTTTCTGATCCAAGGGTTTATACTCATTGTTCCTACCTGGGGAGTGACACCTTTCTTGTTTGATGCCACTGTTCCCATCTAGGAGCAAATTATGTACCTCTGTTCTATAATGCTTGAACCAAAATGGTAAATGGTGGGAGAGGTTGACCTGCTTTGTAACTTCCATGTTACCCCCTAACCAGTTATGCTGTAAATTCCATAAATTATTTCAGTTCTTTCTGCTGTCTTCCACCTCTGGGCTTAGTTTACTCTGAGGGCTGTTCAGATCACTTGCAGTAGCCCTCTACTCTGGGTGTATAGCACTGTGGTTTCCTTCTTTAAGCTGATTCTGTCAGCCTTACATCTTTCAGTGATTGACTAAGACCATTTCTTGCTTTCTTTTGATTATAGTTTTTTTGGGGTGTTTTTTTTTTGCGGTATGTGGGCCTCTCACTGTTGTGGCCTGTCCCGTTGCGGAGCACAGGCTCTGGACGTGCAGGCTCAGCGGCCATGGCTCACGGGACCAGCCGCTCCGCGGCATGTAGGATCTTCCTGAACCGGGGCACGAACCCGCGTCCCCTGCATCGGCAGGCGGACTCTCAACCACTGCGCCACCAGGGAAGCCTTAGGTGTTTTTTTTTTAAACGGCTTTTGTGTTACTTGTGGGGCTTTGGGGAGAGGGGAGCTTGCTTGCAGTGTGCTCAGCCTACCATCTTGACTGTCAATGACTATGTCATATTTATAGTGAAATAAATAAAAAGGAAAAATTGAAAAGCTAGCAAAAAATAAAATATTGATGAAATGATTGAAAAAATTATGGTTTTTGTTTTGAAGAGTATAAGCAATCACAAATGAACATTGGCATTCAAATATATAAAAATTAAAGCTTCAAGAACAAATATATTTTTCAGGAATATATTTACATGAAATTGGAGAGGCATATGTATGCTATGTTGCTGGTTTCTCTTGTTTTGTGCTCTTTGGCTGAAGGAAGAAAATATGGATTCTGAACTTAGTGCCTACTTTGGGTGAATAACCTCTGTAGAGTCAACATTAGCCTATGCCTGTGACAGACTTATGTTGGTTGCTGAGAGAAAAGCAGGCCAAAGATGTCTGACAGAGCTCTGAGAAAACATCAAAAAGGATTTTTGATTACAACTTTGGTTCAATAATTTTCAGTATTACTCCCTCACTGTTATCTAAATTTGTTTTATATTTTTCCATTATAAAACAATATGTCTTAGAATTTTTGGATAATATAAAAGGGGTGATAATCCTCAACCTGAATCATAACCACTGTTAATACTTTGGTATGTTTCTTTATAGTATTTTCTTATCATAGCTTCAAAAAAAATTAAAGTAATATGGTATTGTTTTTTTTTCCAGTCCAAAAGTAATGCCTACTCAATGAGAAAGCTTGGAAAATAAACACCAGCACTAAGGAGAAAAAACCAAAATCACTCATAATAACTGCCCAAAGATAACCACAATTAAAATTTGATGTATATCCTGCCTGTATTTTTCATGAATATATACTTTTTTCTTTGTTGATATGGTATCATGCACTGCTACTATTTTGTACCTTGCACCTTTCATTTGCAATATATTGTGAATGTTTTCTCATGTTAGTAAATATTCTTGTATGTACTTTTTTTAGTGGTGCATAGAATATGAATATATTTAAATATGTTTATTTAGCATACTTAACCATCTCCCTATCATTGGACACTGAAAGTGTTTCTAATTTTTTACCATTATAAATAATATCGTAGTGTGTATCTTTGTCCATACATCTTTCCATGCATCTATGATTATTTCTTTAGGAATAAATTCCTAGAAGTGGAATAGCTGGGTCAAAGGGTATGTACATTTTAATGCTTTTGATACATAAAAATGTCAAATTTTAAGCTAATCACTTGTTATATTCTGTCTTGTATTGCTATCTAATTGTTTTATGTGTTTGTCTTGTCTCCCTAATTAGAATATAAACTTCTTGAGGGCAAGGGAATTTTCTTATACATCTTATGTATCCTTTGATAGTGTGGTTGACAATGTTGGACTTATGAGTGATCAACAAATATTGTACTGATTTAAAGCTGTGCTTCTCCAGTCTTTGGATGTCATAAACCTATAAATTTAAATATATGTATATTTTGGGGATACATATAGGCTTGCAAGTTTTTTATTTTTCCGAGAAAGAATATTAAAAAACAAAATCAAGTACCATTTTCTATCATCTTCATCTCTTAAAATAAAAGAATATTTAATAAAAAGTTTCTAATTTCTGAAAAAAGGACAGACTTTTAAATGGAACATTTTAGCATTTTTAAAAACTCATTGCCTTGTCCATATTTTTCTCATTTTGTGTTGGACTGGTGAATCTTCACCT
Organism: Monodon monoceros; assembly: GCF_005190385.1. Taxonomy (NCBI): domain Eukaryota; kingdom Metazoa; phylum Chordata; class Mammalia; order Artiodactyla; family Monodontidae; genus Monodon; species Monodon monoceros. The sequence continues at coordinate 82,904,269 of NW_021703776.1, forward strand.
TAGCCCACCAGTGGTCTGTAGACCAGCATTTGGGAACTACTGATTTAAAAGACTTGGAGAATTAATAGATAAACCCGTTTGCAACTCTTTTGCAAAATAATTCTTTCCCTTGCTCACGAGTCTGTCTCCACCACAATATTAAGTATACATGTGCGGGTAATGCTATTTCATTACACTGAATTTATGTATCTGTATGTACAAGTGCTCTAGTAAACAGACCAGACCTTGCTGATGAACATCTCAGATATTTCCAATTGCCAAAACCAAAAACTATATGCTTTCCAAGGAATTTGAGACAGGTTAAGTGTGGTATAGTAGAAAGAAGGCAGGTGTTAAGAGTCAAACTGCCCAGGCTTGACTCCTGGCTTTGGCATTAAGTCACTTAATTTTTTTTTAGCTTCCTTACTTGTAAAATTAAGATGATAATATCTTCCTCAAAGTGTTTTTATAGTCCCTGTTATAGCAATTACTTCACTGTAGTGTAATTATTAGTTTAGGCATCTGCCTTCCTCACATGAGTTCTTGAGGCTAGGAGTCATATCCTCCTTTGGCTACGTGGAGCCTAGCCTAGGGCTCAAGGCATAGCAGGTGCTTAATGAAATGACTGTTGAATCCATACAGGGTTGTTGTGAGGATCAAATGAGATAACACTGGTAGAAGCTGTTTTAAACTTTAAATTCTATACCAGTGTTAATTGTTTTTATTGCTTGTAAGAGCTGTTTTTGGGAGCTATCAAACCTTTGGGAAGAGACAAAATTATCCCATTTAGCACTTCTATGCTTTGCATTTTTCTTCCATGTTGTAAGAAAACAAGTTTTAATTGGGGTTAATGTGCAGTTAATTTGCTTCCTGTGAAGGCAGAGGAATTTCCTTTTTTTTCTCCCCCCACAGTGGAAGTGTCATGATATTAAATGTTTGTTTTATTTGGTTGCTACCACACAATTTTAATTATAGCAAGATCAGCTTATTTCATATTTAAAGAATGGTGCCCATTGTTTTATCCTCTTAACCATATAACTGATAAAAGAATACCAAACCTGGAAGAGAACAGGAGCCTACGTTATGCCAAATTAATTTTAGTCAGAGCTCCCTTTTTAACATTCACTGACTTGTAAAAATGTCATCGTTTCTAATCTGTTTATAAAGCTCCTGGTGAATTTTTGCCACAAGATGGCATTGGTGATTATTGAATGCATGTCTGTTGAACCAGAATTCTGAAAAATGGTGCACATAATTGTTCTTATTCTTTTGGGGATGAGTTGAAAACCTTCATCACTGCTTATGTATTAATTAAATTTTGTTTTGACTTCCGAAACAGGGTTAAATGCTACTTTACATCACTTCTTTCTGTATTCAAGTATTGTTTTGTTTCCTGTTTTTCTGTCTTTATAACTACAGTTACTATGTATTATTTGCCATGTGTTGTATGTGTCTGACTTATTGCTGATAATTGTGGTAACAGGTAAGAAGAAAATACGATGGGACCCAGTTAGGAGGCGCTTCATTCAGTCCTGTCCCATCATAAGGATCCCTAACAGGTTTTTGAGAGGTGGGTGATAACTAGCAAGAGATCTGTGCTTCGTATGGGTTAAAGGGAACTTTGAATGAATTTTCTAAACTCAAAACTCTGGTTTTAAAAAATTGTCTAAACAGCTAAAATTGGATGAAAGAAAATCTAGAATTTAATTTTAAACCTGTGTTTCATAGTGACCACTGTTGGAATTGTAATTATAAGTTTTAGGAAGTTAGAATCACTTAATGTGTATTAGGTCATAGAAATAAATCATCTCATTGATGTCAGTATTATTCCACTGTAAACATATTAAAAAGAACTTTGAATAATTTATAAAATATGGGGTATGGGAAATCATTTTCTAAATATGATTTTAAGAAAGAAATAAAATTTATCTGACTATAAAACTAAAAACCTCTTATGTCAGAAACCATAAATAAAAAGATAAAAGGGGGAAGTATTTGTAACAAATGGTTAATATCATGAATATATAAAGAGCTCTTATAAATCAATAGTTTAAAAGCAAATACCCACTAGAAAAATAGGTAAAAGAACATGAATAATCAATTTGTAAAAAAGAAAGCTCAATAAATATGAACAAATGTTTATTTTCACTATTGTTTTAAACATAATTAAAATAATAAGGTTATCTTTTTACCTATTAGATTGGCAAAGACTAAAAATAAGAATACTCAGTGTTGCAAGGGTATGGGGAAATGAAGCTCATATATTGAAGGAAGTGTAAATTTGACACAGCCTTTCTGGATTTAATTTGGCAATATGTATCAAAAGCCTTGAAAATGTTCACATCCTTTGACCTAGTAATTCTTACTTTTAGAAATGTTTCATTCTTTCTATTTTTTACTACTTCTAGTAAAACATACTCCCTACTGAAAAAAGAAAATCTCAGAAGAGGGTTGAAAACTCTGGTTCATACTGTTTTTCTAGATATAATAAATTGTCAGACAAGCGTTTTTAATGTTATAGTTTAGACCTTATTGTTTATAAGCCAGTGTATCTAATTTTTTTTTTTTTTTTTTTTGCGGTACGCGGGCCTCTCACTGTTGTGGCCTCTCCCGTTGCGGAGCACAGGCTCCGGATGCGCAGGCTCAGGGGCCATGGCTCACAGGCCCAGCCGCTCCACGGCATGTGGGATCCTCCCGGACCGGGGCACGAACCCGTGTCCCCTGCATCGGCAGGCGGACTCTCAACCACTGCACCACCAGGGAAGGCCCCCAGTGTGTCTAATTTTGACTGAAGAGATTATTTTTAAAAAAACAAAAAGACTAGAAAAAAGACCTGCAGCAGCTAAAGATGTTTCTATATCTAGTGCCTAACCTATTTTTAGTGGCCAAGGTCCAGATCATGAAAAAAAAAAATCTAGCCTAAATGGGTCAAGATAACATACTTAGGGTGCTATGCTACCTTTTATTTTATTTTATTTTATCATTTGGCCGTGCCGTGTGGCTTATGGGATCTTAGTTCCCTGACCAGGGATTGAACCCGGGCCATGGAAGTGAAGAGACCAAGTACTAACCACTGGACCACCAGGGAATTCCTGCTATGCTACCTTTTAGCATAAATAATTTTATTGATAGAAACTAATAGGTAATTTTAGTGTTATGTGACAAAAAAAAACCATTGTGCACACGTAGCCAAGCAGTACATCTAATTTGTAAAATTTTTCTTTTTTCTATTTAAAAATTAGAATACTAATTTTTTGATTTACAATGAGAAGGCTGACTTGGGGGCTGACTAAACTTAAGTATAATTAAGAAATTGTTTAATTAGGATGTAAAATTCAATATAATATCAGTTTTGTACAAATATAAACATAAAAAACAAAGGAAATAGTGAAATAACATTATATCTGGATGGTGGGATTTTGTTTTCTTTATATTCTCTGTTTTTCAATATTTTAATCATGGAAAAAAGAGATTAGCACAGGTAAGTTTCATATCTTTGGTTATTTTCGTAAGCCCTAAATTGCCTCAAAAAATTTCTGAGGAAGATGGTCTCTGACAGTGCTGAGAAGAGTGAGGCGGGAGTAACCTCAGCATTAGCAACAGCAAGATCACCAGTGACCGCTTCTAAATCAGTGGCCTTGTCTTAGTCCTCACCTTCTTTGACCTGTTTGTAGTGTTTGATCTGTTGACCACCTGTACCTTCTTAACGTTTTCTCTTCTTTTGGGTTATACTTTGCTGTACAATCCGAGATGTTTTCTTCCTGCCTCTTTGATTGTTTATTCTGTTTCCTTTACTGGCTTCTTTCTTCCTGCTCACTAGAGATGGGCATTGCTCCAACGTTCTGTCCTCTCCATTATCTCCTTTGGTTATCTCATCAGATTTCACAGACTTAACTAACCTCGTTCGTTCGTTTGTTCATGCTTTCATTCTTTCAGTATTTTTTGATTGCCTCCTGTGTAACAGGCTTTGTGCTAGTTCAGTCATCTAGATTATAGAGAATCAAGTAAAGAAACGATTACAGAATAATTTGAGTGTAATTCTTTGTGATAAGTGTCCTGATGAGTTAGTGTGGTATGGGAGCACACAGAAGAGGTACCTGACTCAGCATGTGGGAAGGACAGGGGAAGATAAGTAGCCATCAGGATGACTCTTCAGAAGAGATGTATTGAGTAGTCTGAGTATGTGTTAACAGGGGAAGGTTGGAACATCTCAAACAAGGACCAAAACAAGGACCAAACAGCTTAAATAAAGGCAGTTAGGCAAAACGGAGCACAGTCTTTCAGAGAACTGTAGGAAGTTTGGCAGAGTGGGAAAGAGTGTGGAAAGAAGAAGCTGGAGAGGGCCCATATCAAGTGGAGCACAACCCAAGGGGAGTTTTCAGGATCAGTTTATTTAATTAATGAAGAGATTTAATTGGAAGACCAGTTAGGGTTATTAGAGTTATCAAGGTGAGAAATGATAAGAGGCTGCAACTAAGGTAGTTATATTTAGTAGGAATAGAGAGTAGGTAATTGATTTGAAATATAAGGAAGTGGAATTAGATGAGACTTGATGACCAATTCAAGAGGAGGAGGGAAAAGTCAAGAAAGCTTCCAGCTTTCTGTGTGGACCATTTTCTCTTTACCAGGTATTATATAGATGGATGGAAGAGTAGATTGAGGGAAAAGATGATAAATTCAGTTTAATCTCCCCAAGCCAATAATAGCATATCCTTGAACACACAGTCTATGAGTTATTTCTAGAGAAACCTCCTTGGAAGGCTTGTCTCTTTGTTTTGATTGCACCCTCTGTGTATCTGCCTGTATCATAACACTTACCACACTGAATTATAGTCATTTGTTTACTTGTTCCTGCCTGCCATAGACTGTACGCTCTGTAAGGGCAGGGACAGTGGGAGAGTGCCTTTCATTTCTTTATCTCCAGTTTGTAGCTCAGTGCATGTAGTAGGTATATCATATGTATTTGAGTTGAACTGAATTATTTGTAAGGCTGCTGTCAGGGAATAGGATGGGACTAAAATTTTAGTACATTCTCAACTTCTCTCTGGTGGTGGTGACAGTAAACTAATAAGTTGCTGAGAATACGAAAATGCTACTTAGTGTTTCCTTAGATTTTTAAAACAACTTATCTATACTTTTGAAATTGCCACTTTTTCAAGCCTCTCGTTCTGGGACTCCTACTACACATTATCTCTTTTGATTCTGATTAAACAGTTTCATAGGGCTCATTTTCTGTCGCTAGATTCCTTCACTAGATCCTGCATATTCTCTAAAAGATGTTGCTACCCATTATAAGTGGTGTGAAAACAGTATCAGTGTAGTGAAAACAGTGTGTTTTCATTACAAAATGATAGACCGATTACACCCATTTACCCTCCCATACTTCTCACTTATAACTGAAAATGACAAAGCAGACCTACAAAAAAGAATGAATCATAACTATATTGAAAAACAGAAAAGGGAGGCTTTGAAGCCAGATTACCTATGTCTGAATCCAGGCTCTGCCATTTACCAACTGTGTGACTTTAGACAAGTTGCTTATTCTTTTTTTTTTTTTGCCTCAGTTTCCTCATCTGTAAAATTAGGATGATGATAATAGTATCAACCTCCTAAGTTTGTTGTGAGTATCAAGAGAGGTAATATGTGCAAAGCACTTAGAAGAGTTTTTACGTTTAGCCGATGTTTTTTTTTTTCCATAATTGAAAACTTTTATTTGTCAGAAACAAAGTCAGCCTAACAAGCCAAATTAATTCCCTTAACTCTAGCTTGTCAACTAGCTAAAGACCAGGATAACAAATATTTATACTGACAGTCTGTGTAGCCAACGTTGACTTAATGTTAGCTGCTGTCATTCTTGCTATTGTTATAAAATACCAGCAAATTTGAGGAATTTCAGGGTGACAGAAAGCAGTTGGAATTCTAGTGATTGAGAACCAGAACAGAATAAAATGCAACCCCAAATAGGTACTCCTGCTGCACGCTGGAAATCAGATAATTTCCTAAAGAGTTCCTTTCCTGAAACTCAAGCCTAGAATCAGCAAGTGTAGGAGGAGGGAGCAGGTAGGGGTAAGACGGCACATCAGGGCAGGTGATTAAGGGACTGCCTTCAGAACTGTTATTTCTCCTACTTCTCTCCCTCCCTCCCTGGCAATGGCATTAGTTCTAAGATAAAGCTCTAAGAACAGTTCTTCAAGCAAAGTAGGGGATTTGTTTAGGGGAGGGTTGAACAGGCAGTGCTTTCATGGACTGGGATTGGAAAGTGTGCGCACAAAGCAGAGCTTTAGGTAATGGACCTCCACAATAGATTGGATGAGGAGGGTGGAATAGGGGGAGGAGAAGAAAGCAAACTCCACCAAGGACTGATGTACATTAAATGACCATGCTAGCAAAATGCAGCCTTCCTTATTTTAGAAAAACTGCTTTTTCTCCACTTCTAAAGAGAAACCTGTCTGTGAGTGTACCACTTACCTGAAGACACCCATAATCAAACACATCTCCCATTTGGAGGTTTGGAGACAGAGTAATACAACCGTGGAGGAAATTCATTATCTCTTAGAATACTAATCAATGTAGTCCTTCACTTATTAATATGAATCAGTGATCAAGGCTTACCAGACATTTTAGGGAAACTAAACTTGTTCTGATCACAGCAGGTTTCCCCAGAGTCAAGAGAGAATTGGGTCCACAAATAAAAAGACAACTGCCATGCAAAAAAAAGGAATGGTTAAGGAATTAGTTCCATATTGAAACTTGCTGAAATAAAGATGCAGTTGGAGGATTAAATAATACACAGGCTTAAGACCAATTTTTACAAAAGTAAAGTAGAGGAAATTTACAGACCATAAAGCAAGAGGACAAAAAGAGAAAGTACATGAGGAAAATTATACTTTGAGGGTAGATCTAAGTGATCCAGTATCCATTTTATAGTGTTACATAAGGAAAGACAGTGGAAGAGAGAAAATAAAGAAATAAAGAATATTTCCCTATGCTGAAGAAAGACTCTCGAGTTTTCAAGTATAAAGGGCCCACCAAGGAACAAGCTAGAAAAATGTAAAAGCAAAAAGCATCTATCTGTACATTACTGAACTACTTATGATTCCAGAGTTAGAAAACAGGCTACATAGAAAGACTCAAGACTGAGATTTCTCACCTGCAACATAGTTTGCTAGAAGATAAGTGCCTTCAGTGTTCTGAGGGAAAATTATTTTGAACACAGAACTGTACCCAGCCTCACTAATATTTAAATGTTTAAATGGAGGTCAAAATAAATAAGAACTCTGAAAGTTTATGAACACACCCTTTTTGAGAAAATTACTTGAAGAGGTGTTCCCAGTAAAATGAAAAACAAATCCAAGAAAGAGGAAGGTTTGGGCATAAGAAGCAGTAGTGTATAAAAAAAGCAGAAAAACTTAGAGTTGTGTCTAAATACAGGGACTGTGAAGCCTGGTATAATTGATAAGAAAAGTTTTCTAAATATATAGAAGAATAATGTAAATCTAGTATATGTGTATGTATGTGTATGTATATATATAACATTCTGTAACTAACATTTCAGATGATTTAAACAAACTGGGGATAGGAAGAAAGTAAAACTCTGCTAAAGATCTTATAATTTTTCATTTTAGAATTTCTAGGTGTAATATATGCTTATTAAAATTCAAATAATATGGAAATATATAGGGTGAAAAATGAATGTCCTTATCTCAAGCATATGTAACAAATTTGTATAAATCAATAAGAAAAAGACATCTCAGTACAAGAATGTATAAAAGGCTTGAGCAGCCACTTCCCAAAAGGATCAATCCAGTTGGCCAACAAACATGAGAATGTGCTCAACCTCACTAGTAATGGGATAGATGCATGTTAAAACCACAGTGAGCTAGGTCTACAAACTCACAGGAATTGCTCAATTAAAAAGAATGATGATACTAATACTAAATATTTTGTAACCAGTTTGGCCTTTATCTGGCAAAGGTAAAGATTTCCATACATTATGACTCAGAAATTCCATTTCTACATTTATAGCCAACAAATATGGGCCCCTGTACACCTGAAAACATGTACAAAAATGTTTATAGCAGCATTAAGAGCCACCGATTTGAACAACCCAAATGTCCATTCACGCAACATAGACTGGATAAATTGTGGTATATATTCATACAAAGAAATACTATTTGTCAATGGAAATGAACAGACTACCTCTAACCCCAGCAATGTGGATGAATCTCAGAAACATGATTTTGAATGAAAGATCCCATAAAGGAAACATACTATATCATTCTATACAAAGACACTTCAAAACTAGGCCCAAATATACAATATTGTTTAGGGATGCATACTTAGGTATAATAAAGCTATTAAAAGAAAGCAGGTTTTATGATTGCCATAAAAATGAGGAAATAGGTTTCCTCTGGAAGTGAAGGAGGTGGGATGGAGAGGGTTGTGATCAAAAGGGGCAGGTAAGAGGGCATCTGTGTGCTGGCAGTATTTTATTTTTTGACCTGGATGATGACGACATGTTACTTTACTGATAATTTGTTAAACTATACATTTATAATTATGTTCCTATACATGTGTTGTATTTCACAATGAAAGAGGTTAAATTAAAAAAGCAAGGTCCCATTTTGCATCTTTACTCCTCACCTTATTCCCCTTTCCAGAAGCAACCACTGTTAATAGCCAAAGTTCTTTCCAGACGTGGTTTACTCTGTTGTTAGAGAAATACCAATTTATGGGTTTTTAAAAAATATTAGGGGTAATACTATGTAGATCTCCCTAGGGAAAAAGGAAAGGAAAAAAGAAAGCTTGATTATTTCAGTAAAATTAGAAAAGTGGGAAAATGAAATCATAAGAAAGAATGGTTAAAAAAATATATATATATGATGGCAGGGATAAATCTAAATAAAAATAGAAATTAAGATCAAATTGGGTCTATCTGTGGAATGTATTTAGTACTTTAAAAGGTTAAAAGAAACAGTTTGATTTTTCCGTTACCAAAAGCATTTAATAAAATTTGATACTCAGTGTGTTCATTTTATTAAAATGCATCAAGCTATACTCTTATGATATATGTACTTTTCTATACATACATTTTAATAAAGACTTTAGTTTAAACCATTCCTGGTTAAGAAAAAAATTTGCATCCAGGAATGAAAGAAATTTTATTTTACTGATAGACTATCTACAAGAAACCAATAGCAAATATCATATATAATAGTGAAACATTACCAGTATCATCATTAAAAATGTAAAAAACAAGACAAAAATGCCCATTATCATCTCCACTATTCAACCTTGTTCTGGAGGTTTCAGCCAATACAATGAAGAAAAAATTAAAAGGTACATATATTGGAAAGAAAGAGCTGCAAGTTGTCTTTAATAACAGGATGATATGATTGTCTGATGTAAAATTCAAGATAATTAACTAATGATAACTAATATTAGAGTTTAGAAAATTGGCTGGATAAAATTTAAACTTGCAAAGATAAATTACTTTCCTGTATATTAACAACAAGAAATTAAAAAATAAAAGATATCTATTCACAATTATATAGAAAATTATGAGGTATTTAGGAATAAAAAACAAGAAGAAAACAATGAAACTATACTGATGATATCAAAAAGATGAGGATAAATGGCTAGAGACTATATTTCTTCATGGGTCATCTCAAGTAAAATCCTCAAGGGACTTGCTTAAAATTTAGTTTTAAATTTTAGTCTGACATAATTTCAGACTTACAGAGAAGTTACAAGAATGGTAAAAAAATTGTCCTGTATTCACCCAGGTCCCCCAGATGTTAACATTTGATCACATTTGCTTTATCCTGCTCCCTCTCTCTCTCCTCTCCTCTTCCCTTTCTCCCCTCGCTCTCTGTAATACATATGCATATACATATTGTTTTTCTGTTTGAACCACTTGAGATTAAGCTGCAGACACTATGCTCCTTTACCCCTAAATATTTTGGTGTTTGTTCCTGGAAAACAGATATTCTCTTATGTAACTGCAGAGCAAGTACCAAAATTGGGAAATTAACACTATTAACACTATAAATAATGGATTAAATTAACATTATCATCAGATTTACAGACCTCATTTCAGATTTTGCCAATTATTCCAATAATGTCCTTTATAGTAAAATAAAGTCCCAGAATCATGTGTTGCATTCAGTTCTCATGTATCTTTAGCCTTAATATTTTTGAACAGTAGGGACTTAGTCGGAAGTAATGCTGTGTTCATTTCACTGCACATGATGTTGATTTGTCCCTTTACTGGTGATGTTAACTTTGATCACCTGGATAAGATGGTGTCTCTCCAAGGGGCCTCTTACAGATTTTAACAAACTGATTCTAAAACCTAATGCAAGAGTAAATGGGGGAAAATAGCTAAGAAGTTTTTGTAAAAGAGTAACAAAGGGGAATTTGTCCTACTAGATGTTGATAGATACTTCAGAGCTTTCGTAATTAAAACGGTGTGGTAATGGTACAGGAATCAATAAATAAACAGTGGGACTGAACAGAGCCCAGAAGCCCAGGCTGATATGTAGTGACAGCTGTCTCCAGTATGCTTTGCTCAGCGCTTGAAACTAACTCATGGTAACACCAGTCTGTCAAAGCAAGTTTCTTTTACTGCTGCCAACTTAGACTTAAGATTACTCTGCCTTAAGAAGCCAGATCTTTATATATGAATCTCATACAGTGTATGGAGTCTCTGTGGTAGGAGATGCTTACATAACCAAGAATATTGTGTGCTGCTGTGGATGGATGGCCTTTGCCTAAGCAGCTTGGACTCTGGGAGTAGTAAAACAGTCTACGTACCAGTCAGGGATAGGAACCAGCTGGCCCAGTCTTCCCCGGCTTTCCTGTCCAGGCTTCCAGGTGTACAATAAAAGACCTGTCTTCTCAGGTAGAGGTAATGCTGGACTTTATATTTGGAAAGAAGGGACCAGTTAAGTTAAACTGAATTTATCATTTAGGCTGTATGATATATATAACTAGTTAATACTTTTAGCAATAAAGGTTTTAATTTTTTTTTACAATGGCCTTATCACAAATGTTTGATAGCACATCTAGAGGTGGCTACATCTTGTGATAGGCTTATTAAGCAAAAATGTTATATGCTACTTTATTTGCAAGCTTTCGCATTTAAGATTGTGTGATGTGTCTTGATTGTGTGCATTCTTAAAGAGCAATAGATTTTGTGTCCAAGGTGATTAGACCTGGATATTGGGATTTTATTAATTCTACTCTAGAACATGTCAATTTAGTACACGATAAAGATGGCATTTCAGTTCAGTGTAGAAGGGATGACTTTCCATAAGGGGTTTAGGGACAATAGCCTATCCATTTTGCAGGAAATATTAGAGCCCTACCTCATAAAATACACAAAAATATGTTCTGAATGTATTCAGGTTCTGAATATTAAAAATCAAAACTAAAAAATTGTTAGAAATAAATAAGAATAGCAATTTTATAATGATGCAGAGCTAAATGAGATGTAAAGCAAATGAGCCTTTTGTTGTTGTTGCAAAGGAGCCTTAAAAGAAAAGATTGAGAGATTCAATTACACAAAAACTTCCATATAGTAAAAGGTACCATAAACAAAATTAAAAGCCCAATAGCAGGCTGGAAGAAAGAAATAGAATAAATAAATAATTTCTACAAATCTGTGAGAAGACAACACAATAGATAGGAAAGTGGACAGGGGATATGATCAGGCAATTCCCCAAAGAAGAAATACAAATGGGCCAATAAACATGTGAACTAGTAAAAATCAGGGAAATACAAAGTAACCTGACACCCATCAGATTGGCACAAACTAAAAAGGTTGAAGAGGGCATAAAGGAATAGGCACTACCATACACTGTTGCTGGGGGTATAAATTGTTGCAGTTTTTTTGGAAAGCAATATGGCTCTATAACAATATTATATCTGTAAGAATTTTTTTGGGGGGGGGCTGCGTTGAAGACCCATTGCTGTGCGTGAGCTTTCTCTAGTTGCGGTGAGCGGGGGCTACTCTTCCTTGTGGTGCACAGGTTTCTCATCGCGGTGGCTTCTCTTGTTGTGGAGCACGAGCTCTAGGTGCGCGGGCTCAGTAGTTGCAGCACGTGGGCCCTAGAGCGCAGGCTTAGTCGTTGTGGTGCACGGGCTTAGTTGCTCCACGGCATTTGGGATCTTCCTGGACCAGGGATCGAACCCGTGTCCCCTGCATTGGCAGGCAGATTCTTAACCATTGCGCCACCGGGGAAGTCCCCTATCTGTGTCAATTTTAAGTGTATATTCCTTTGACCCCAGAAATTCTGTTTCCAGAAATTTTTAGACATTTGCATATAAATCTACATAAAGAAAGCTTTGTTACAAAATTATTTGTAACGGTAATAACATTGGCGCAACCTCATCATTGCCTTATCTCTGACAGCTTCTTTCTTCCTTTGGGCTGCAAACTAAAGCCCATGTCCCTGGTTACAGTAAACTCTGGCTTACTCCCTGGGGTAAAGAGCAGGTGTGCTCATCGTTGTCACATGATGAGCACACTGAAGCAAAAAGATGGCTCAGTTACCACAGGTACAAACTCCCTCAGCTGCATGTTCCCTTCTGGGTATTGAGTTCACCTCTGCATACAGGTTCAGTTTTTGTTTTGTTTTGTTTGCGGTACACGGGCCTCTCACTGTTGTGGCCTCTCCCGTTGCGGAGCACAGGCTCCGGACGCGCAGGCTCCGGACACGCAGGCTCAGCGGCCGTGGCTCATGGGCCTAGCCGCTCCGCGGCATGTGGGATCTTCCCGGACTGGGGCACGAACCCGTGTCCCCTGCATCGGCAGGTGGACTCTCAACCACTGCACCACCAGGGAAGCCCACAGGTTCAGTTTTAATTTTTGACTTCTGCATTTTCTAATTGGAGTTCCTCAATCAGGTAACCTAATTCTGTGGCTGATTTTATTAGTAGCAAGTACTTTTTAGGAAAGTGGGGTTTGCACATGGAGAATTTGGGACAAGATTCAGAGAACTACTTTAAGAATCTAAAACCCAGTTAAGTTTTGGTCAAGGTTGAGGAGCCTATGCTATATTCTTTATAATGAAAATTAATGTGTAGTCTCCGTGACATTAACCCTGATAAATCCCCATGATTTATTCAAAATAAAATATGGCTTTCTAATATGTTAGTCACTCTTGGACTATAAATATGTACAAAGAAATCTTTAGTTACTGACTAAAGAGAAAGAATAGTTACCTCTTTACTCCTAGCTATAAGACTTCTTGACAGGATGTTTAATATTTATCATACGTTGATCAGATGCTCTTTACCCAGCAGTTTAATTTGCAAGATAATGGCATTATTTACAGAAGCCAGCAATTGAGCTAGACAGGCACTTTTGATAGACATATTATGTGAGCCACAAAACTTTAAATTTTCTAGTAGCCACATGAAAAAAGTAAAAAATAGGTGACATTAATCTTAATTTTTATTTGACTCAAGAGATCAAAAATGTCATTTCAACCTATATTCAGTTATAAAAATCAGTAACTTCACATTTATTTTTGGATACTAAGTGTTTGAAATCCAGGGGGTATTTTACATTTAAAGCATAGCTCAGTTTGAACCAGCCTTAGTTCAGATGCTCAGGAGTCATATGTGGCTAGTGGCCACTGTGTTGGACAGCGCAGAACTAGACTGTAAGCTGCAGAGGACAGAAAGAGTAATGGTCTTACCATTGTATCCTCAGCAACTAGTACAGTACCTGGTATGTAGAGGCGTCCAGTAATATTTTTGGCTTAATGAATGAATGAATGAGTGAGTAAATATAAAATCATCTTTCATTGACTCCTCAACCTTTAATCCATGTGAGTTACATTTGTCTCAAAAATAGTTGGCAGTAAACTTAGAATGGAATGTCTTCTCCGTTGTACAGTCGTTTCGAGAAAATCCTGGAATATACTGTATGTCTTTTCATATTTGCCCAAAAGCAGTTTCAAAAAGTATCTTTTGGCTCCAGGTAATAAAGCAAATGACATTATAGAGATCCTTAGAGTTCCTGTCTGTTCACCATAGCAACTCTGTTTTTTTTCTTAAAATTTGTCTTGCTAATTCTTAGAAACATTTGTGTTTTGAGAAGACCATTGCATAATCCAACCCCTGTCCCCAAAATTGTATCTCTCTTAAGCACAATATCAAAGTCCACTGAGAGCTCTACACTGTTTTGATCATCCCTGTTACTGTTAACTTTGACCTGAAGTTAGTATCAGTGAAACTTCTAGTTTCTGTTATATATCTCTGTTTTAGGTGTTGTGGGTGATACAGGCTAATTGGTATACATGATTTTTGCCCTTTAGAAACTTAGAATTATTTGGAGAAGAAAAATAAATATTAACTAAATGAGTAGAGAAAAGTTAAATTTGTAAATTTGTTCAGTGTTTTCTGTGTGCCTTAGGTTTGGTAATAGAAAGGTGAATGCAAATAATTCCTCTTCCCTCAAATAGCTTATAGCCTCCTGGGAAGATACATATATTATTAACCAATAAACATTTTAACATAATAGCAAGTATAATAAATCTGTAAAGTACAGGAATAATAATCCATTCATACAAATGAAGAAGCTGAGACTCAGTGAGGGTCAGTGACTTGCTCAAGGAAGCAGTTAGAAAGAACCTGGATTCAAATCTAGATATTTGTAGAAGTTATTGCTCTTTCTTCCACACCACGTTTTCTGTGTTTCAAGATTTTTAGAAAGAGAAATTGAGTTCATGTGAGGTAAATCACAGCTTGTGAGTAAATTTCCTAAGTGATTATAGTTTGCCTAAAATTATATTTATTATGTATTTACATAGTTATGGTATAATCGTCTTATTAATTGTCCATGTCTGTCTTATTATTTGAGTGGTATGGTACTGAATTGTAAGGGCTGTAGGTTTTTTCTTTTTTTGGCCGCACTGCGCGGCTTACAGGATCTCAGTTTCCCGACCAGGGATTGAACCCAGGCCACAGCAGTTAAAGCCCAGAGTCCTAACCACTAGGCCACCAGGGATCTTCCAGGCATTGAAGGCTAGGTAGACCAGGCCAAGAGCTAAGGGAAGGACTCAGCTTTCTAAGCAGAGAGACAGACGTAAACAGGCAGGAGTGTGAGGGATCAGGATCAGGAAAGGCTCTGAATTGCTGTTTGAAGACTTCAAGCTTGAGCAGTAAGGAGCCATCAAAGATTCTCAGGACCAACAGGTTGGAATTAAGTGATTGGGTGATTCGTGGTTTGTTCGTTTGTTTTTTAGTTTTTCTAGCTCTGCAATTTCTTTTCAGTTCTTGTTTAAAAGCATACCGTAGGAAGTGGGATTTTGATTTAAAATATAAATATGTGAGGCCTATATTAGGCTGGTAATAAATGTTTATATAACAAATGTTTATTAGGTGTCCAGCATTGTCATAAATATTAATATTATACTAGTATCTATTCCTAATATATGAAAGTAGATAAATCTGTAGGATAACAGATGACCATAGTAGCTTATTCCATCCAGTGTGTATTTAAGCATCTTTGGTTCTGTAGCTATATAAGGGTTTGTGTAGACTGGTGTAAAAATTGTAAGGATAATAGAAGTAATAAAAATTCCGGGGTTTTTTACTCTAAAATAATCTTGAAGTAACTTTTAGTAAGCTAGTTGACATAATTTAAACTTCAGAAAGCTTACAAATACAAATTGTAGAAATAGCTTTTTTTTTTCTTTTCTTTTGGCTGTGCAGCTTGTGGTATCTTTAGTTCCCTGACCAGGGATTGAACCCGGGGCCCCAGCATTGGAAGCACCGAGTCCTAACCACTGGACCACCAGGAAATTCCCTGAAATAGCTTTTCTCAGTAAAGTTCTTAATAGGATGAAAGATGCTCTTTGAGATAAATACAGGGATATTCTTTGTTAACTACCATAATGTCTGGAGTGGTATTTAAATTCCAGACATTGCTATAACTCTTTGAAAGCCAGTTTTCTTTTTAAGTGTATAATTATATATTGTGGAAAAATCACAGGTTTTATGTATGTGTATTTTTATTTATACATGACTCATTCACATTTGTGATTATATTTATGTAGTTCTCTAATATTTTCAGTTTAATTTCGTTGGCCTGTGTTTTCTTCTCCTCTAAGAAAATAGAAAATCTGTCCTTCTTTTCTTGAAAACTCCAAGTTACCAGCCATTTTCTCAAGTTTATGATGCTATTTTGCCTCCCTTGGGAAAAATCTTTTTACAGTTATCAAAATCTGAAAATAGTCCTATGAAATAGAAATGGAGACTAGCTCCTTAAAATCCTAAGTAGTATGTGTGAATGTATAAAATAACCTAAGTAAATAAAAAGTACATCCACATTATAAATTTTCCCTGATTTCCTTTTAAAGATAAAATGTTTGTTGCCAAATTTTGTTTGTGCTTTTAATGTGCTGGGTCATCTGTGGAAAGCTGTCCTCTTCTCTCCTAGGCCACAGACCTCCACCAGCACGAAGCGGACATCGTTGTGTGGCAGATAATACCAATCTGTATGTGTTTGGAGGTTATAACCCAGATTATGATGAATCAGGAGGGCCAGATAATGAAGACTATCCTCTCTTCAGGGAGCTTTGGAGGTATCATTTTGCTACAGGAGTATGGCACCAGATGGGCACAGATGGCTACATGCCCCGAGAGTTGGCATCTATGTCACGTGAGTGCCAGCAGTTCTGAACTTTTGACTTTATGAAATGTCTGAGAGGTCTGGCTCAGTGTCACATGTTTTCCTTGTTAATAATGTTTAATAATACTAAATCATAATAGTAATATAATTAAACCCTGTTAATGGATAGACTCTTACTGTGATAATACTATGTCAATACTATAGCATGGTGATTCAGAATCAGTTGTGAGCTGGATAGTCCTGAGTTTGAACTTAGCTGTATGTCATTTACTTGACAGATGATTTTTAGCTTCTAGTTCCTTACCTATAAAATGGAATTAATAATATCTCAGAGGGTTCAACATAAAGTATCATATATATGCTAGGCAAAATGTAGTAGAAGATCAACAAATGGGGTTTGCAGCTCTTGAGCAAAGTTCTTCACATGTGGTATCTGTTTAATCCTCACAACATCTCTATGATGCCAACACTGGAATTATCGCCATTGTACAGATGAGGAAACTGAGGCTTTAGAGAGGCCCGAAGGGCAGTGGCTGTGAGTGCAGGCTCTGGAGCCAGACTGCCTGGGGTTGAACCCTAGCTTGGCAAGGTTCTTTTTAGGAAACCTTCAACAAATTATTTAAACCTCTCACCACTTCTATTTTATCATCTATAAAAATGGAAAAGATAATAATAGTTCCTACCTCATAGGGTTGTTGGGAAGATTAATTTAGAGAGATTAAATAACTTTCCTGAGGTCACACGAGACTTTAAACCCAGCTCTCACGGGCACCAGAGCTCATGCTGTTGACTCTTACACTACATCAATTGAATAATTGGTTTAAAAAAAAAAAGTCACTGAAATAATACAGTAGCAGTATTTTCAGAATATTTGCCATCAGAGAGAGAAAAAGTATATACAAGTGTGTGTGATGACAGGAGCAGAAAGTTACTAGCAGGATATTCGTGTTCTTTTTATCTGGTGGAGGATTAAGATGACAGAAACTATAATTTAAAATGTAGAGATCATTCCCCTTGCAAAAACCGAATGATCCTTTTATCCCTTCATCCTGAGTCCCACTGGGTCTTTGCTAAGGCAGTGATGATCCTTCATTTTCTTTTGCTTTACTGTGTACTTGAACTGTGTTGCGCAGCAGTGGTGGACTGTAGTTCATATCATTCTGTATTGTTATCTACAGTGTTTCATGCATTTCACAATACATGTCACATATCAAACAGTGAGCTATGTGAAATAGTGTGAATTAGACCTTTTTCTGTAAAACTTTGTAGTAGTTATATGTCAGTGGTTTGAGCTATCTTCTGAAAGTATTAAAGCGGACATTTTTGAGTTTCTCAGATTTTCTGGGTTAATGTGGGAACACATTGCAGGTAGCCAGTACAAAAATGAAATTTGTGCTTCTCCTTTCCCAGTTGTGCTGCATGGAAACAACCTGTTGGTGTTTGGAGGAACAGGCATCCCATTTGGTGAGAGCAACGGCAATGACGTCCATGTCTGTAACGTGAAGTATAAGAGATGGGCTTTACTCAGCTGTCGGGGGAAGAAACCCAGTCGTATATATGGACAGGTACCAATCTATAGCCAGTCATTGTGGATGTATTTGTTCAGATTTTCTAGTTCCAGGAACAATGTCAGAATATTTATATTGCCACCAATTTTTGTTAATGGAGAATAAATTCATTGTGGTTACTATTTGATATTTCAGTTCTGATGTGAAATTGTAGTTTGTAAATCTGGTTGCTTGCATTCTTCTTTCCTTTTTTTCCCCTTACTCTTTGTTTCTGATTAAGATCAATGATCTAGACCTGTATGGAGATTTCTATAAATGTCAGGACCTCACCCACCCCCAATGAGAGATTTGGCTGTTTATGGCCCAGGTCCTATCGTCTTCAGAGCGTTATGATGCTTTGAAGAGCTTTCTAACCTAAGTAATAGGGTAGATGATCCCTATCTACTGAGTCCCACTGGGTCTTTGCTAAGGCAGTGATGTTAAGAGACTTTTATACAGATCTGAGCTAAAACACAGATTATATAGAAATTAGTTTCCAGTTAGGTTCTAGTGCTTCAAACCTTAGGTTTGAAAATTTGTATCTAAAAAGGTAGGAAAACAACTCACCATACTTCAGGGACCCTTTGAGAGTAATGGGCTAAGCTTAAAACAACCAAAGCTGTGGCTTCTTTCTCAACTAGCACTGGCTGGCACTGGTACTGATACATAGCTTCTGAACTATGTGTGAGGCACATACTGGATGACCGTATCCCACCACAGGAGGCATTTAATAAACTCTAATAAATTACCATAACAATAGCAAAACTTACACTGAGAAGAGTCTGGTGGAAAATGTCAAGTTTGGGGGACTGCCACCTCTAGACTTCTTACTTAAGGGATTCTGGTGCCTTATTTTCATACTTGCTCCTTCTCCTTAAGGGCATTTTTCTTCAGACTGCTTAGAAAGTGAAGCAGCTTTCAGTGGAAATGCTCATGTCCATGATCTATAAATTCTTTGGTTGGCTAGGACCCCTAAGGATCATCTGACGCCCTTTGCCTATCTGGATAGAACTTTCTTTCCAGTTGAGCAAAGTTAACTTTTCTAAAAATAATCTCTGTTTCTCTAAAATCTTTAGTCCTTTTTAAGGGTCTGATTTTTAGAAAGTTAAAAAATACAAGAAAATTTCATAAAACCTGATTTGGGGATATCTAATAAGGTTACATTCTTCAATCAAATGTTAACGAGGAAGTCTCGTTCACCTTTCCTCATTATCCAGGCCATGGCTATCATCAATGGCTCCCTTTATGTCTTTGGAGGGACAACTGGCTATATTTACAGCACAGACCTGCACAAATTAGATCTCAATACCAGAGAGTGGACACAACTGAAACCAAACAACCTATCCTGTGATCTACCAGAAGAGAGGTGAGATTCTAGGATTAAAGCATATTTATTCTTTCTTGCTAAGATTTTACTTTTTTTTCAGAATATTGGCAGTATGGTTTGAAGAAGACCCTTTGGCCTGGTTAAAATAGCTAACTGGCTGTTAGATCCCAGTTCAGCATTAAAGAAGGATCTTCTGGTGAGGGAATGATATCTCCCTCTGAATTAAAGAATTTTTTTCCTGTTATTTCCTCTTGTACTTCAGTTTTCCTGCATTAGGAAAATAGTGAAACCAATGGTAACAATTGTAACTAAATTTCATATTACAGGCAAAATAATTACATTCTAGTTACTTTTTGATTTCCCTTCTTAACTTGCATATTAGGATTCTTTGGCTCATTTGCTTACAACCGTATCCCCAGTAAGAACACAGTGCCTTGCCCATAGTGGTACTCAGTGAGTGTTGGTTGGGTGGATGGAAGAAAGGAAGGGAAGGTCATTTATTTTAAGTGCTCTGTTAAACACTCAAACATCACATGATTCTCTTTAGTTGCCTTCTAGTAGCAGTCGTAGATCTTTCACTTTTTTTTTTCCTAATAGCAGTTGCCTCTTCTTAGAATTAAACTCACTGGAAAACTTAAAGAGGTTTTTTTGCCCTCTAGTTTAAAAGCGAAGACAGTAAATAATTTTTTATTCACTGTTTAGACTATTATGTCTTTGTTGCCTTTAAAAAAACGACATATGGGTGCCAAGGAAGACTTATTTCTATTGTAGTATCTTAGTGGGCTGATTATTGCAGAACTACCATGAGAGGACTTGGAAGCTGGCTTCGTATGGGGAGCAATTTTGATGTAATTTATTTTATCAGCACCAGGGCCTCCAGGGAAAGGAGGAAATAGATTGTTTTCAAAGCATTTTCACATGGTTGCCTTCTTTGAATCATCTTATGGACATATTATAACTTGTTTCAGCTTTTAGCTAGACTGCTTGGATAAAAGTTCTGGTAGGTGTTTCATATTATATTCACAGTTTTATGTAGCATAATTTTTCTGATATTTTTGTATCTGTTAAATAAGTGTCTTAATTTGAAAGCCCATAGTCTAAATGTAGGCAGATCACTTTTTAAAACTGTAATAATTTCCCCCCTTATACAAAGTTATCACAAAAAGATGATAGAAAATCTAGAAAATACCAATAAGCAAAATGAAGAAAATAAAAAGCAAAATCTAAACTCAGGGATAACCAGGGTTAACATTTTGCATGTATCCTTATAGTCATTTTCTGTGCATATTTGTATATCTATAAATTCTTAGTAGGATTATAGCCTATCTGCTCTTATATAACTGATTTTTTTTTTTCAGTTAATGACATGAAAAGAAGTTCTCAGTATATTAACCATCCTCTGTTCCTACATTCTTATTGGTTGCATGTTAATCCATTTTTTATATATTGTATAATTTATTTAACCAGTTCACTATTATTAAACATTTGGGTTATTTCCAATAATTTATTATTATAAATAATGATGCAATAAAAAGTCTTGCAGCCAAATCTTAGGTAGATCATTTTTCCCGTAATTATAAATGTATTTTATTGTATATTTTCAGATACAGACATGAAATTGCACATGATGGGCAGAGGATTTACATCTTGGGAGGTGGTACTTCTTGGACAGCTTATTCCTTAAACAAGGTATATTAAAAAAGAGAGAGAGAGGAAGAAGGCTAGAGAGAGGCATGTGTTACACTAAGCATAATAAGTAACAATTCTGTTACTGTAGATATTGTAATTTTCAAGCAGTTTCTTCATCAACACCTATTTTGTGTTAGATGCTCTTTATAAGGTTGAACTCTGTGCCCCTGATATGCTTTCCAGTTGACAGTTGCATAATCACACACTGAAAATACTTTATTAGAATTATCTCTTTATGCTAGATGAGAAAAGACATTAAAAGAAAGATAATAGTTGGTTAAATGGAGCAACTAATTAGATTTGGAACCAGGATTCTCAGAATGTCACATCCCTCTCATTGTCAGTGCTGTGTATCTAAAAAGAACAGGCATGTTTAGGACTGCACATCACTACCTTTAGAAAGCTGCATTCTGAAGGGCTTTTATTCATCTGTCTCTGTGGCATTTCTAAATCCATATGTCCCAGGGGAAATCTGTAGGCCTCAGAGCTCCTGATTGGGAACCTTAATGGTCTTTTTCAAGTTTTGTCAAAACTGCAGTTCCGTGTTTTCTTACCAACACTTGCTTTCTTCTGTTATAAAAATGATACATGTTCATTGTAGAAAATGTGCAAGTTGCAGAATTCCAACTTTTTTCTTCATTCTTTTCTATGATTTAAAAATAATAAAATTATGTATGTGCTTAATTTTCAATTGCTTCATTTAATGTTTTGCCTTATATTAGAATTAGGAAAGATCAGAGAATAGCAAAGGAAAAGAAGGCTTTTCAACCAAGAATATGTTTGTACAGGCTGTTATGAAAAATCCAGTTTTCAGGCTAGCTAAAATTTTTTGTGTATCCTCTTTTTTTCTTTTCTCTCCAAGATTCATGCATATAACCTTGAAACGAATGCATGGGAGGAAATTGCAACAAAACCCCATGAAAAAATAGGTAAATTTAAAGTATTGATTCATTTATCTTTAATAAATGTATTTTATAGTTTTACTTGTTCTGAAAGAGAAAAAGTAATTTTATTGCATTATATGAGAAGAAAAATATCTGTTAAATTGGTATTAGAAATTACTTGTGGGACTTCTCTGGCGATCCAGTGGTTAAGACTCCAAGCTTCCACTGCAGGGCACACAGGTTCGATCCCTGATCTGGGAACTAGGACCCCGCATGCTGTGCGGCGTGGCCAAGAAAAAAAGAAAAGAAATTACTTGTATTCCTTAGTCCAATTATTATTCTTCCTCAGCAACTGAGCAGAGAATTTTATTTTTTTTATTTCATTTTTTAAAAATTTATTTATTTATTTATTTTTGGCTGCATTGGGTCTTCATTGCTGGGCACAGGCTTTCTCTAGTTGCAGCGAGCGGGGGCTACTCTTCGTTGCGGTGTGCGGGCTTCTCATTGCAGTGGCTTCTCTTGTTGCGGAGCACAGGCTCTAGGCACGTGGGCTCAGTAGTTGTGGCTCACGGGTTCTAGAGCGCAGGCTCAGTAGTTGTGGCGCACAGGCTTAGTTGCTCCTCGGCATGTGGGATCTTCCCGGACCAGGGCTTGAACCCGTGTCCCCTGCATTGGCAGGCAGATTCTTAACCACTGTACCGCCAGTGAAGCCCATGAGCACAGACTTTTAATGGGGATTGGTGAATTCTGTGGAAGAGGGGAAATCTGGGAAGGATAAAAGTAGGCCCTTAAATCAAGATCTACCTGTCTCTTTGTGGGTAAAAGGGCTTGGGAAAGCCACTAGTAACCCCTGCCCACTGCCACCTCACTTTGTTTTCCTGACACCTTAACATTATATCATTATGATGAAACTTATGATGGCTTTATTCTAGTGTGAAATAAGGCAGGATTGGAAGGACTAGTCAATGTTTGCTTTAATGCAAAACAAAGGGATTGTTTTAAGCAAGTTATTCATAGTATGTCTTTTGCTGTGTCGGATCACCATTACTCCCAGTCTTTCTGTGAATAATGGAATTTCTGTATTTATGTGTTTGGCAGGTTTTCCTGCAGCCCGAAGGTGTCACAGTTGTGTTCAGATAAAAAATGGTAAGGATTTTAAATAACAGGCTGGTTCCATTTTTGTAATTGTACCTACTGAGATTATTTTATTTCTTAATGATAACTCTTTAAAAGAGGCATAACTTTGGGGAGAGTCTATTTCTTTTAGTTTAGACTTAAAGGGAAATCCATAAAGTTCTGCATCTCTCAGCAATTTTCGTAAAGTAAACGAATGTATTGTTTGGGTTCCCTCAGTTATCACAGAACTCAAAAATAAGTGATAAATAAGCTTTTACTCTACCACCTAATCGTTCAGCACCCCACCTCAACAGATGTCTCTGGTTTTGGCGGGTAGCACTAATAATCCTGACATACAGTAGAAACCTTGGTAGACATTGTATTAAAATTGTAATAGCTCCTTCAGAGTGTTATTTCATAAAGTTTATTCTCTTCTCTATCTGATACCAGATAGAACTCTTAGCTCATTCTTTGGCCATATTACAACACAAGCATTGTATGGCTTCAGAAAGCAGCTGCAGCTACTTTATCTGAGTGTGATAAATGACTCCTCTTTGGACAACCATCCTGTCTTTTAATTTACAGCTTATTTTATAGTTGGATATACCACCTTAAATTTTTGGAGGGGAGGAAGGTGTGTGTAAATGAGTTTGATAGCCTGTATCCTTTCAGCAGCTTAGTTCAGATTTTACTAGGATTATGCTGCCATCTCTAGTACAGAGGCGCTTTTTATTATGCTTCTGCTCTTTGGACAAGATTTATAGATAGTGGCGTTGTTCAGCTTTGCCTCTCTTAAGAACGGATCCATACTTTTTTAAAATCCTAGCCAGAAAAGTTTCCAGTGTATTTTATAGTTTAATTGTATTGACTTAAACTTGATCTAGATTTGAGTTAACACATGTATTCATTTGGTTCTTTGAGTCCAGGCACCATACAAATGGAATTCAGCTATAGTTGTGGGCATTTAGCTTGAAGGTTCACATAGCCTTTGTTACTTGTTGTCTACTTAGTTATAACTAACTGACTTTATAAAAACAAAAAGAACAACAAGAACAATAATAAAAAAAAACCCTTTGATTTTGGGAAGGTTTTGTTCCTGACATAAATAACGGGTACAGGTCAAATGGGACTTCAAACTGTCCTCTTTGGGCTGAAGAAAGCTTGGAAAAACCTCTTTTGTGCCCCCAAACTGAACACTGCAGGTTAATTGTCTAAGTAGAGAATGTTTGTCTCTATGGGCAGAAAAATGTCCTTTTAAGGATGTTATTTAAAAGAAGAGTTTGCAGCCTGGTGGCCTGCAGATGTGTTCTCTTTGGCTCATGTGTGTATTACAGTTTTTGAATTAGTGGCCAATACTTAAAAATCAAAATGTTTCACTTTTCAAAAAATCTGGATTTCCAGCGTCTTTTAAAAAATTGGAAGATCTGGCAGTTGCTGACCCTAAGTCCTGCATGGCATCGATGAGCTGGAGCTGCATCGCCATCTTCCTCGTTAGAGCATGTGCACTCCTGTTTGTTCCCTGGACCTATTTGTTTATTTTCCCTGAACCTTCTTGCTCATTCACTTCCTATGCCTGGCACCTGTAGTTGAGAACCTAGACATGAAGCTTCCTCAGAGGCTTGCATTCTTAGCCCTAGCAAAGATCCCAACATAGTGTCCGAACTTTAGTGAGGGACAGGACAGCAGCATGAGCGGCCCGCCAGCTGGAGTCCTGTATGGTATGGGGACTGAACTGGTCCCGTGTCATCTAGCCGTGAGAGCTACGACAGGACATGCTGTCACCGTGGCCCTTTTCCTTTGTGTGATTTTGGCTTTCTCTTTTCCTGATAGATGTGTTTATTTGCGGGGGCTATAATGGAGAAGTGATCCTGGGAGACATCTGGAAGCTGAATCTGCAGACTTTTCAGTGGGTAAAGCTCCCAGCTACCATGCCAGAGCCAGTGTATTTTCACTGTGCAGCTGTTACACCAGTAAGCCTTCGTTTTCGTATCTCTTTTATGTAGTTGCAGATGATAAGGAGCTACTTTTAGACATAGAGCAAGAAAAGAAGATTCTGATATTAGCAAAGCTTGGATTAAGAATGTGTTTTTAAGACATTTCTTCCAAAGCTAGCTCTTCCCCTGAGAAAAGGGGAGAAAAACCATCATAATACAAGCTTAAAAGAGCAACATAAATGTAAAAGCAATGCTACATGTGGCATTCAGGCCCTGACAGTGACATCAAAGGTGTTTCCTGGGAGGGCAGAACAGTTTTACCCCCAAGATGCCATGTTATTGAAGATTCTACTACTTTCTTGAATGCAAAGACCTTTATTTTCACCTTGTACCCTAGTACTGGGCACAGGGGATGCCTAATATAGTCTTAGTTTACCGTTGTTGGAGTTGTTGTTGAAGTAAAACCAGCCTCTTGCTTTTCCCTTAGTAACTCGTTCAGTATCTAAGCCTTTCTTGATCTCTGCACTGTGTTGGGATCAGTGAGAAACTTTTCTGTTTCCTGTTGTCTAATTCAGCCTACTATGAACTTTTTGGCTGAATCTTCAGCGTAAGTACCTGTTTCTCTCCCATGTGAATTTATCCTCTTTTGACTGCCATTTGTTCATAGGCTGGTTGCATGTACATTCATGGAGGAGTGGTGAACATCCACGAAAATAAACGGACTGGGTCGTTGTTTAAGATCTGGCTGGTGGTTCCTAGCCTGCTGGAACTGGCGTGGGAGAAGCTGCTTGCGGCCTTCCCCAACCTAGCAAACCTCTCCCGGACACAGCTTCTGCACCTTGGACTCACACAGGGACTCATCGAGCGCTTGAAATGAGGATTTCTGGACTGTTCATTGATACTGGAAATGTTAATTTAAAGAGACTCCTTTATTTATGGGCAGTGTAGAATGTGCTACAGAGAGGATTGGTTACCCTGATCAAGGCCTTATTCAGAAAATACATCAGATGCCTTTCTGTAAATTGTTTTAAGTTTATGGAATCTCACTTTCCCTCGTGCTTTTTTCTTTGCTTCTCTCCCTTCTGCCCCAGTACACACACACATACTCACATATTCCCTCTTCCTTGATGGAGTTGAGGGAAAGTCTGAAAGTACCTTAATAATGTTATGAATTAAGATAAGATAAAGAAAATTTTAAAGGAACTCTAAGGATATGACCCTGTCAGGCAGTGCTCTATAAATTAAAGCAACATCATCAATAAAAACAAAAATAAAATTAAAAAAATTAAATCCAGCAACAACAACAAGAAGTTTTGGGGATAGAACAAGAAGGCTAACCTTGAGACTCTTGCAGATTATAGGGAAAGCTAGATGTTTAACTTCCTGTTTTCAAAGGTACATCTAACTGAGTAGCTGGATCTAATGGCAGCGGTGGTTGATGTCTTGCTGCCTAGGTACCCAAACCGATCCTTTGACTTTGGAGAAAAGTTAAGCAGCTCAGCAGCTCTTGATTAGTGATTTCTTTTCTCATCCTTATGGTGCCAGCAGTGGTTAGAGTTGACTTGTCTAAAGACTTTATTGTGTGTTGTAGTTGTGCTGTTTGTTGTTGCTCTTAGAAATTATGGCACCAAGAACATTTCAAATCAAGAAATTTATGGTGGTCACAGTTCTTCGTTCTGGGCAGTTTTGAAATTCTCCTATGCTTATTAATGGTTTCAAGTATCTTTTTGACTTCACTGTGGGGAATTGCAGACCCTAAGTGTGTGGCATAAATGCTGTGGGACATAAATGTAAGTTCGTGAGAGGCCTGAATAGAGCAGGGCAGGGAGGGCTTCTGCTCTGGGCTGTGAACTTTGACTGTCATATCGGCCATTTCCTTTCAGAACTGTTTCTTTTTTTTCTTTCTTTATTGGAGTATAATTGCTTTACAATGGTGTGTTAGTTTCTGCTTTATAACAAAGTGAATCAGTTATACATATACATATGTTCCCGTATCTCTTCCAGAACTGTTTCTTTTCTCGCTCTGGGCCGTGCACCTGCCGTATTCTCAGGCAATGGGTTTTATCTCTAGAAAGCCAGTTGGCCCTTGATTTTTCTCTTAGCTTTTTGCCTCATTTTCTGTCTGCTTTAATGTGCATGGTGCTGTGAGTAATTGCCTAGTAACTGGATAAAAGGTCTTGGGGAAAAGCCACAGGTCATTCTTCCTGAAGAACTAAGTATCATTTTTAAAACTAGCATGAGGAAGGAATGAAACTGAGTATCATTCACTTTTTGGTGTGAAATTTTAGTTCTGGTTTGTTTTGTGTTGTATTTTAATTCTAAAAAAGAAATGACCTAAGTTTTTACTTGCTTTGCCATCAGGCTGCTAGAGTGGTCACTGAGACATGAGCAGTTGGAAGTCCTTCGGTGTATGAAAGGTGCTAAAGGTGTGCAAGAGGGCACAGTGCTGATCATTCCGTTGGTTACATCATAACAGGAGACTCAGATGGGAGACTAGGGACATGTTTTTGCTTTAAGTGCCTCTTTTTCGCTTAGCTTTTAAAATTATTCTTCTCCCTTCGTCCCAGAAGGGAATCTCTTAGGCTCATGTGTGGACTGAAAATCACCTTTGAGTTATGGCTAAAAAGTTACCATCTAGTGTTCAATTCTGGGGAAGAGAAGAATGTGGCCTCTAGACTTGGACTCCTAACCTCCAGGCCTTATTATAACCTCCCATCCATGTGGGGTTGAGTTCATAGAGCCTGTGTTCTGCAAGGTTTTGTAACAACCTTTCATCTGTGAGTTTGGGTCCTTTTGGGGAATGAGGGGGTAGGGGGGAAGCAGGGAAAGGAGCATCTCCTCCAGAGGCCCCATCCCCCTCTTGCCATGACCAGTCTGGCCTTTAACTTCTTGCCACCCACTGCTAGGCTTGTTTCAATGAGGAGCTCTCTCCAGAGCAGGTCAGTCTGAGCAGCTCCATTAGTTCAAAACAAAGCTTTGCTGCGTGACTCCAATCTAGTCTCTGGATGTTTGGGCGGAAACTATCCATAATTAAACAAGTCACACTACCCAGGGTGGCAAAAGGATCTTTGTCCTGGATTTTTTTTTTTTTTTAACATCTTTATTGGAGTATAATTGCTTTACAATGGTGTGTTAGTTTCTGCTTTATAACAAAGTGAATCAGTTATACATATACATATGTTCCCATATCTCTTCCCTCTTGTGTCTCCCTCCCTCCCACCCTCCCTATCCCACGCCTCTAGGTGGTCACAAAGCACCGAGCTGATCTCCCTGTGCTATGCGACTGCTTCCCACTAGCTATCTATTTTACGTTTGGTAGTGTATATATGTCCATGCCACTCTCTCACTTTGTCACAGCTCACCCTTCCCCCTCCCCATATCCTCAAGTCCATTTTCTAGTAGGTCTATGTCTTTATTCCCGTCTTACCCCTAGGTTCTCCATGACTTTTTTTTTCTTAGATTCCATATATATGTTAGCATATGGTATTTGTTTTTCTCTTTTTGACTTAACTTCACTCTGTATGACAGACTCTAGGTCCATCCACCTCACTACAAGTAACTCAATTTCGTTTCTTTTTATGGCTGAGTAATATTCCATTGTATATATGTGCCACATCTTCTTTATCCATTCGTCTGTTGATGGACACTTAGGTTGCTTCCATGTCCCAGCAATCCCACTACTGGGCATATACCCTGAGAAAACCATAATGCAAAAAGAGTCATGTACCAAAATGTTCATTGCAGCTCTATTTACAATGTCCTGGATTTATAGGGACCAAAGACTGAATGTTCAGCCTCTGTGCTTATCCTTCCATAGTCCTTGGGATATAAGCAGGTCTCTAATTCTGTGACACCAGAGAGCTGAAAGAGAGGCTGGTTCAATCCACACTTGCTAGCATCCGTTTTTTTTTTTTTTTTTTTTTTTTTGCGGTGCGGGGGCCTCTCACCGCTGTGGCCCCTCCCGCTGCGGAGCACTGGCTCCGGACGCGCAGGCTCAGCGGCCATAGCTCAGGACCCAACCACTCCGTGGCATGTGGGATCTTCCCGGACCGGGGCATGAACCCGTGTCCCCTGCATCGGCAGGTGGACTCTCAACCACTGCGCCACCAGGGAAGCCCCTAGCATCCTTTTTAAAACCTTTTGAAGGCGGTATTCTTTGAGGTAGACTTTGGAGGCCTGACATCCAACACCTTGTGTGTGACGTTTTCATAAAAGTACATATCTTTGGTCTAAAGTGTCTTCTTTTAATATAACACTAGTGAAAATGATGTAGTATGATCAGCTCTGAGTGCTATAGAACCACACATGTGCACGTGTTCTGAATGCCAAATGAGACTGTGTGTATGATGACTTAAATGTAGATGACTAGAATTTTATATAGGGAGTCACCAGGCATTTCAGTATATCCAAAACCAGCACTCTGAATTCCTGACACTGTTACTTGACTTAGGAAAGTTTATGCCTGCTGCTTCTCTGCCTCTTTGAGGTACTCCCAGCTATCTTACTGCAGTCCTGTAAGTTTAAGTGCAATATATAGAAACACATATGGATATATACAGATTATATATAAGGTGTGACTATAAAGCAGGTAGACTACTATTTTGTATCTGTCTTGGGGAAGCCAGCTCATTACTTTAGAGTCAAATTATACCAAAAATTTGAGATGTGATTGGCTGGCTTAGGCCAACTCTTGGTAAAGCTGGACTTTCAAGTCCAGTGCCTCCTTACTCCAACTCTTAGAGACTTGTTGTTTCTTGGGTTTGTTAGAATTGAGACTTTTCCCCAGTCATATTTGTACTATCTCATGTTTGCATATCTTCTTACATTTCTTTGCCTAGGAACAAGGAAGTCTACCTGTAAGGAGTTTTCTAAATGGAGAATTAAAACCTAATATTTAATACTATGAGTTCTCCCATGTATATACTAATTTATCTGTGAAAGTAATACTTTATTAAATGAAGAAAATGATGCTTTCTTCATTTAATAAGGTATTTTCCATATTCTGGAAAATCTATAAACCAATATAGAATAGATTGAAATTTTAACTGTTCAGGGGCCAAACTGAAACCCTTTCTACTGGCAAATCTTCTTTTTTCAGGGCCCTGGTGACATGATGTAAAAATTTGCTCTAAGCTATTCGTGTCCATTACATAGCTAGATTTAAAAATATAATAATAAACATTAACATTTCTAAGCAAAAGGTATATTAACAGTGACCTTTCATTACCCAGAGTAAAGCACAGATAATTGAAATCCATAGATAATCAGTGTTTCAACTTTTCTATCAGACGATTGATTTATAGTTCTTCCTTCTCCCTACCCTTTCCCACAAGCACCTCCTTTTCAGTGGAGTGGGGCTAATGTGTAGTTAGAAATTGAAAAGCAGGAATCACGGAGGGGCTAGAAACCAGCAAACATGTAAGCAGCCCAGTTAGCTGTAGGTGATCAACCTGATGACAGTGGTTAATGGTGAGTTTAGATGTCACTCTTCACTCTTCTGCTTTGGCATAGTCTCCTGCCCTGAGTTCTAGGCTGTCTCTCCTATAACCACCAAAGAACTCTTAGCACATATTGGAAGAAAAAGCTGTGTATGATGCAGAGGAAATCCCATCATTTGAATACATTTCTTTGGATCTTTGCAAATACTTGCTTTTCCACTATTCTTGAAGGAGCCTCAACCTTTCCTACAACCCATAGCTTGGCTTGTAGGAAAGGTTGAATTATCCTCTTAAGACTACGTTGGTCTTAATTCTGTAAAACCAGTTTGTTTTTATGTGGTCTTAAAGATGTTTAGAAGGTGGCATAGGTTACTGAATTGTCCACCTGCCAGCACTCCGATATAGCACAAAAAGTCAGTTTCCTCCTTCTTCATTGTTCTAGCATTGAGCTCCAGGATGGATGAGGGTTTATGGTCCTATGATCATAAGCTTCCAAAACTGGTCACCATTTGCTTAAATGGCTTAGGTTCCCCAAATGCCTCGGGGCTCTAGGAGCGTTGGCAGGGCCTGAGGTAGGCTTGGTAGAGTTCTGTAACCTCTGTGTGCATCGCCACCAGATCATGCCCAGCAGTGGCGTTTCCCTTCTAAGGTCGTTAGATTTGGTGGAAAGCGACCTCTTCCCTCATCTGGTGTTACGGAAAGAAGTTTTGAGTTGTGCTTCAAAAGTGGTACCATCTTTTTAACATAACTTTCATGTTTTTATCTTTTATTATTTTCACTTTTTAGAAGTTTTTAAAAGGCCCTGCTTAGTCACTGTACAGGGTGAGTCAGAGGCAGTTTCACCAAGCTGTAGTAATTGCTGTTTTACTAGTTGCACATTTAGAATACAAAGGAGGCATCAGAAACACACTGACTTTCTCTAAAGCCACTTCCTTGTACACAGAGTCTGAGCAGGGACAGCGCCAGGCATCTCCCTGTAAAGGCACCTGCCAATGAGGATTTTTCTGGAAGAACTAGGCAAGAAAGGGAAACCTCACTCACATGCAGTCTCTGAGGCGAGCCTGGGCTTGGCTCTTGGTACAGGATATGCTTAGGCCACACACGATGCTTGCCTTACTTTAAAGCTGTTTGCCACAGTCCTGTTAAATAGTGTGGAAGTCCTTTTGCAGTCTGGTGTGCATGCCATATGATCAGGACAGCTTTTCCCACCTTACCTGGTTTCCTACAAGCAGGTAGGAAATATAGTGAATTTACCCTAAAATGTCCAGTCTGTATTTATGTATCTTGTCAGTGTTTTGCTGTTGGTTTTCTAAAACAATCTGATCAATAAATCTTATCCAGATCTATTTGGTTCAAGGCCACCTTGATTGTCTGACAGTAACTTGTGTATGTGAGCTCACCTCTATGACCCAAGCGTCAGTCCAACCTACCTCCGCCACTCCCTTTACCACCCCACAGGGTCCAGTTTTCTCTCTGTGTCGTCTACCTTTCACACCCACCCACTGTGGGCACCTTCTCTCTGCTACCCCTCTGCAACTCCTGGACACACGTAATCCACTCAACGCAACGTGGCTCCCTCCAGGACATCAGCAAGGGAGTAACTGTGGGGCAAGGCATACTCCCTTTTACTGCCCCCTCCCATATATTCCCCAGACCACCTCCACACAAGTTTATATGGATGTATCAAGACTTCTGATGGGTTGGAGGAGCTACAGGGAATTCAGAGGAAGAATGTGAACCTTTACATACAGAGTCACGACTATCTGTATGATTCAAGGGAAAAGCCCCAGGAGGATCTGAGCCCTTCGCCAGGGTCCTTTGGGAATGAAACCACAGTTCCTAGTTCTGGAACTGGTCTTCCAGATGCTTCCTTCTCCAAGACCTCTGCTTTGTGTAGTTTAACTTCTAATGAGATCCCCTCTCCCAGTAGTACTTTTCTTCATGTCTCTTAAGTGTGAAGTAGGGTGGACACTCGCAAGTCTGGTCACTTTTAAGGTCTCCCATCCAGAATTGCACATGCACCTTTTGTTTTCCAGTGTTTCCATTGACAAACTTTTGGATCAAATACACCTTCCCGGGATGAATAATCTTAGATATTATAAATCCACAAGGAGGAAAAGATACAATTTCTGCCCCTTAATTAATTCATAAACCTTCCCAGCCCACCTTACAGTTAACATTTTACAGTTATTATGCAGAGCAATTTTCTTTCCTTTGGTTTATTTTTCCTGTCTCTTCGAAAGTATACTCCCCTCAGACCTACCAGGAATAAGAAATGGACCTTACACCTTTTAAACCAGCCAGAGCTTCAAAATGAACTCATGTTAGTATCTGATTTGGTTCTTAGATGAGACCCATCATAGCTTAGGAGGAGTTTTCAGTGGCTTAGTTGGTTTGGGTGGGTTTGTTCTGCCAGTTTCATGCATAAAATTCTAGTTTGTCAAAATGCTAACTGTTAACTGAATAGTACAACCACATTCTCTTGAGTTACTCTTCTGCAGTAATTGTTTGAGGGGAGAAGACATTGATAAAACTATCCAGTTCCCATACTACCTTCAGATGAAAGGCCCAGGTTCCAGACCAGCCCTAGACTATAGAATTTTCCATGATGATGGAAATGTTCTGTGTTTGCACTGTCCAATATGTAGTAGCCACTAGCTGCTGGCTCTTGAGCACTTCAAATGTGGTTTTTGTGACTGAGAAACTAAATTTTAAATTTGATTTAGGGCATCCCTGGTGGCGCAGTGGTTGAGAATCTGCCTGCCAATGCAGGGGACGCAGGTTTGAGCCCTGGTCCGGGAAGATCCCACATGCCGCGGAGCAACTAAGCCCATGCACCACAACTACTGAGCCTGCACTCTAGAGCCCGCGAGCCACAACTACTGAGCCCACGTGCTGCAACTACTGAAGCCTGTGTGCCTAGAGCCCGTGCTCCGCAACAAGAGAAGCCACTGCAATAAGAAGCCCACGCACCGCAACAAAGAGTAGCCCCTGCTCGCCACAACTAGAGAAAGCCCGCGCGCAGCAACAGAGACCCAATGCAGCCAAAAATAAAACAAATCTAAAAAAAACTTTTTTTCTAAATTTTTGATTTAAATTTATTTAAATGTAAATAGTCACACGTGGCTAGTGGCTACCTAGACAGTACAGTTCTAGAAAGAGACATCCTGGAGAATTGGGAGACCAGGGCTTGGCTCTTGGCTCAGTCCATAATAGTTCTGTATGCAATTTGCTTTCCTTTGGGCCTTGGTTTACTCATCTGTCAAGTGAGGAGTTTGGCTAGATAATCTCCAAGGTCCCTTTCAGATCTAACATTCTGTGATTATGACCAAAGGCCTGGAGCATAATGGTGAACATCATACGTGAGAATCCACACTAGGACTGGACTTGCATTAGCTCTTCACCTTGATCTTCATATTAAAATCGTTGATCCTACTTTGATAGGAGGTCTACTGCAAAAGCCAGGTAGTTCCTTAGTGAGTGACACAGTAAAGGGTACCCACTTGCTCATTGCAGGCTCCGAGGAAGAGTGCTGAAAATGGAGTATGGAATAGAACAAGGCCAGCTGCCAGACTCACCTATGACCCACTGGCTTCCAAGCAGGAGGCCTGCTTGTTAAAAACAGATTCCCGGGCCCAAATCCCAAAGATTCTGTTCTTGTAGGTGGGTTATTTTAACATACTCCTCAGTTGATTACAATTTAGCTGGTTTACAACATTTGGGAATCCTTGTCCCACAGCTGAGCTAACTGTCTGGTACTGGCTGAGATGACCGGGAGACCTCCCTACCTTACTTGTCACTGTCACACTTCATTGCCCAACAGGGAACTAGAGCAAAGGTCAGAATAAGTGCTTCCCAAAACTTGCTCTGTTAGAACTCAGTGTGAAGATGGCAGACTGGCCACCCACATTCCCCTCCTCTCCCCCTTGGAAAACCACTAGTAATGATAGTAAAATGGCCTTAGTTTTCTTTTCCCTAAAATGGGGCTAATAACAATAACCTGTCTCTTGACATTATTGTGTGCCTTAAATGAGTAGATACATGTAAAGTGCTCAGAACGATGTTTGGCACATAGTAAGCATTATTAGGTTGCTCTCTGGAGTTGATGGAACAAGAAATAAAGGTGAAGTACTTTTACTTACTAAAATTATAAAAATAACCAATAAAGAAACTAAATATGAGAGGATGAGACAGGAGAGGTGGAGTGATGGAAGTGAGATAAATCCTCATCTTCCATACCAGGAAGGAAAAATACAGAATGTCTCAAATAACCAGGAAACACATTAATTAGAGATGTAAAGGTATCCAGAGAAAGACAAAAGAGCTAACAGTTGTAAGACAGGTTGGAAGGTAAGAAGAGCTGCAGCAGGGGCTGCTGATTTTTCAAGTGTGTTCTTGGTTTTTGTTTTTTTCCTTTTTTCCCCTTTATAAAGCAGAATTTCACAGCTCTTTCAATTTAGTTCTTCTTCAGGATACCGTAAATCTGGGTCCCTTCTGACCAAGTCTGGCTGTAAATGATTGGGTGAATCAAAGGATGGGGAGGTCTTACCCCATTTCACAGATTGCGAAGCCAAGACAAGACAAGTCAGGGGATTTGTCACGAGATTTGGAGGAGTGTCCCCCTCAGCCCTCCAGGGGATTTGCCTGAACCGCAAAGCCCAGAAAAGGGGCGCCCTGCCTGCAATTCCGAGAGGTTTTCTGTAATAACTGCCACCCGCTGGGCGGGGCCTGGCTGCAGGCAGCAAGTCGTTACCGAAAGAACCCTTATCGAAGGGCGTCTGGAGAACCACATCCGCCCACCCCAGCCTCCCGGGGGTGGGCTGTTCCGGGCTGTGAAGCCCTGGTCTGGGGCAGGGAAGGGCCGTGCTGTCGGGACTTCGGGGTGCGCTGGGGTTACAGCTTCAGGGACGCCGGATCCCCGACGCGCCACCTCCACTCCTGCAGTGAGACCCCCGCCGCCCTGCCGCCCCGGCTTTTGCCCGGTTGGGTCCTGGACACACGGCGGGGCAGTAAAGAGTCGAGTTTCTCCGTCCGCAGCAAGATTGCCTGGTGCTGCAGTCAAGCGTTGCGAAGAGCCGTCCCGGTGGCTTCCCTGCCTCCCCCTAGCGGGGATGGAGCCGGCGGAGCTCCTCCCGGAGCGGGCAACCGCCACCCGGCCGGACCCGGAAAGAAGTGGTGGTGGAGGGGGTCCGGCGCTCACTACCTCTGGGTCAGTTCCTAACTGAGCACCTACTACGTGCCGAGCGCAGTGCCGGGTGCTGGGTATGCAGCAGGGAATATGGCCCTGCCTTCAGGGAGCTTGCATCTGGTTGCGGGTCGGGGTGGGGGGGCTAATGTGAATACGAACTATTTTACGTTTTACATAGAAAAGTTAGATAAAGCCTTTTTAAGAACCCAGTGAATGTGCAGGAAGAGCTAGAAAGCGCCATGAGGAAGAATGTTATGGTAACAGACCAAACCCACCTCCTGGAGTCTTCTAGAAGGAAGGAGAAAGGGGAACCCGGAAGAAGAGGTACTGGAGGCGAGAAAGGAGAGGCAGGCCAGGCAGATCATAACGAGCTGGGCAGATAGTTTAGCTTTTATTTTAAGAGCTTTTATTTCCTTAACGTGGAAAACGTTAAGGCAGGGAGAACACAAAAGGATGCTTCTGGCTGCCTTAGGGAAGGTGCAAGAGGAAGCAAGACTCTGTTAGGAGGACATGGCAGTGGTCCAGGCAGGGTGAGGATGCTTTGGGCCGGGCCAGCGGGCACGGCTGGATTTCAGCTCTCATTCCTCCTCACCCCCAGCAGGGCGCTCTTGTGCAGTGAACAACTGCCCAGCTCTGGGCTTAGGCCCAGCAACCTGGGCCAGCACCGCAAAGACTTTGCTATCACCCAGCCCCGCAGGAAAGAAGAGGGGTAGGCCGGAGAGAGGAGCCCCGGACGCTGCCCGCCCCAGGGCCCAGAGCCTCCCAGTGTAGCCCACCACGCCTAACGGAAAGGCTCTCAGGATTGGAAAGGGGCGGGGGCACCACTCTGAACCGGAATGATCTGGTTTAGAGCGGCTGGCTTTTCGTCCTCCCTCTCCTTCCGCGACAGGCTGGTTTTTGCCGCAGTCCCTGACCAAGGTAAACAGAGAAGAGGGAGGAGGGAAGAATGCTCTGTTTCCATGGCAACCCAGAGGGCAGTCGATATGGCGCTCTCGGGTGTGTGAGTGTGGCTTCAGGAGGAAGAAAAGGCTCATTAGAAAAGCAACAGGGAGTAAGGCCGCTCCCCACGCACACGGTGGGGGGTTGTTCTGGAACGTGATGTGGGCCTGGAGGAGGGGAGGAGGGGAGGAGAGGAGGCAGGCGTCAGGCACTCGCGGTGGAGTGGCAGATGAGCCAGAGGGTTGGGGACACACCAAAGTGCTATTGTGACATCTATCGATCTGTCACTTATCCTCACACCCAGGAAGCAAAAAACAGAGATGCCAGAGCTCTCAGTCTCCCCAAACTCACACCTGGCTGTCCCTTTCCAGAAAATTTTTTCGTGGGGCAGCTCAGCGGAGGGGCAGTCACAGATTAGATTCAGAGCTCCAGGCCCAAAGACAGGGTTTGTCTGAAACAAACAACTACGGGTGAGCTAGGGGACACTGCTGTCCCTTCTGTGCTCCCCTCAGAGGCCTCCTGGGTTCTTCCTGTACCTCCTTTAGACCCCTGGAAGGCTGACACCTCAATGTGGCATCATGACTATGGAAAAGTCATCCTTTTGCTGAAGGGGGGAGTGTGATGAAATAGACTAACTTCCACACAGGATTTTGGGTGTAGGGTCACAGAGGAGTGTCCCCCTCAGCCCTCCAGAGGACAATGACTGTCTCTTTTTCACCGTGCCACTCTCCAGCCGCTGACTGGAGCCCTCTTTCGCACTGCGGTCTTCCCTCAGGAGCAACGTGAGGGCATCATTAACCGCTTCTGGTTTCAAGGCTTCGTGTTAGATTCATCAGAAACTTTCCACCAGAGGAATCGGCCCAGCAGCTCCTGGGAAGGGCCCTTCTCTCGTTTATCTCACCTGTGTGCACAGGGATGGGAGAAAATCTGGAACAGAGGGAACTTGTAGGTGGTAAACTTCCTGCCCCAGCGAATTAGAAGGAACCTGCTCAGAGGAGAAGCGGCTGCAGTGACAGTACAGGGGAAGCTGGAGGGAGGTGCCCTCTAACCTCAGTTTCCCCAGGCCATGTAGAGAATCCTGGCAGTGGGGCTTCAGAGCCCAAGAAATGCTCACCCACATGCTCTCCAGCCCACACCCTTCTCTTAGCCTGGGCCCTCCGGCTGTGGTCTGCCTGGGGGATAGACACCTTCAGGTCATAATTGGGGTACAAGGGAATGCCAGGGGAGCACAGGAACAAGGCACAGAGATGCTCTCTTCCCTTGCAGAGCACCCAGAAGTGTCAAGTTTACTCAGCTCTTTCCATGGCCCGTGGATTCCAAACTTCTTTGACCTCAACTCCCGCCACCCTCTTCCGGCCACAGCACTGCCTCGCTGTTCCTTGACCAGTCAGTCATGCTCCTGTGTTAGGGCCTTGGCACTGGCTGTTCCTTCTGCCTGGAAGTCTCTTCCTCCAGCATCCACAGGGCTCAATCTCTCACCTCCTTCTGTTCTTTATTCAAATGTCATCTTCTCCATGAGGCAGAGCCAGGGATAGAGTGAGGTGAGTGAGGCAACCCAGCCTTCCCTGACCCCTCTATTTACAATTGTAGACTGCCACCCCGACTAGAAGTCCCTATCCTCTTCCCAAAGCATGGAATACCATCTCATTTAGTATTTATCCTATTTATTGTCCAACTTCTCTATTAGAATGGAAGTGTCATGAGGGCAGGAATCATCCCTGCCGTGTTCTTGTTCTGTTTTAACCCAGAGCCTAGAACAGAGCCTGACACACAGTAGGTTGCTCAATATACACTGCTGAATGGATGGATGGATGGATGGGTGGATGGATGGGTGGAGGCGTGGAGAGAGAGATGGATGGTTGGGCTGGTGGATGGATACATGAGGCCATGGGTTCAATAGGTTTTGTCTTTCACCTGTTCTCAAAACAAGTAAAAGGTGTTCTGCATGCAGCTTTAGAAGATGCTGGCAAAGTGACCTAACACTCTCTTGGTAAGGCACACTTGGGATGCACAGGACTTACTATTAAAAAGAAAAAGAAAGAAAACTAGCTGTTAGAAAAAAGAATGAAGATGGACTCTGCTATTTCTACCAGACCTGGTAGCCTCTGCAGGCTTTAAGATTCCCTCTGTGGGACAGCGATGACAGCATGGGTAGAGCCTGAGACTGGAGTCCAGGAGCCTGCCCACTGGGTGGAGTAAAGTGTAGTGGAGGGCAATAGCCAAGGTACGCTCCCTGCCCCTACCCCATGCCAAGGACTTTTGGGAATTGCTCAGGGTGGGCAGCCATGAAGCAGCTCTCTGTGGGCTTTGAGCCCAAATGGGACACGCCGGGAGGTCTCTACCACCAAGAGACTCAGTGGGTGCACTGAGAGAAGATGCAGGAAAGGCGGTGGAAGGGGTGGGGGGAGGGACCACTCAGAACCACACTAGTTCTTCTCTCAGGCAGGGAGCCCTGACACCTGCAACTGCAGGCTCCACATGCCCCTCTGCTTCATGAGGCTACCACTGTACCGCTCACTGATGCAAAGTCCCCCGTAGCTAACTGGCAACAGCAGGTTCGAACGATGTCAGTCAAACCCCACTTGCGGTGTGAGTCACCTTCAATTTTCTGCTGCCTGCCTCTTTCCTGATTGACCTGATAAATTCAGGACAGCTTTTATTGCTTTTGGCAAAAAAAAAAAACCCTGCCATTAAGATTTACAGAGCCAAAACCTGGTACAATGTAATCTTCAGAGTACTTTACACAGTGAGTTTCAGAAGATGAGAAGTTAGCATTTCAGAGGTAATTTCATAAAAAGGATTATCAGATTAATCACTTTGTCAGTTTATTAGTGGTGTATAAAATAATTAATTAGCTTTCTTGGAGTCAGCAGTGCGAAAAGGGACTCTAAAAGGTACAAAAATGACTGTGTCAGACAGTAAGTATGTTTTGGGCACCAGATCTTGAGAAAATTCTCGCTGGTGGAATGTCCGGCATGGGTTCTGTGGCACAGAGACAAATAAGAAAGAGAGAAGCTCTGGGAGTGCCCAGGTCTCCCTGAGACCCTTTGGATGTGACTGGTGGAGACTTGTCTGCACCTGCTGAGTGCCTGCTGACCTGCCACGTGTTGAACTGTCCTGTGACACCTGGAAAATGTGTCTTGCCACGCTGCGGGTTGACAGGCTGCTCTGATGGGAGAGCCAGGGGTGAGTTGTAGTCCATTTGTGAAATTACCTGTGAGATTCCGAAATGGAATAAAATCAACTCGGCCGTGGCTGGTTATAAACAGTCTGAATGGTCCTGTAGCAACATAGCACTCAATCAGCTGCCACATGCTGGGGCAAGGCTTGTCCCCAGCAGACATGACCGGTTGCACTGTGTTCCTGAAAAAAAGATATGTTGCAGTCCTAACCTCTAGTACCTCAGAAGGTGACCTTATTCAGAGATAGGGCCTTTACAGAGGTAAATTAATATGAGGTCATTAGGATGGGTCCTACTTAACCCAATGTGACTGGTGTGCTTATAAAAAGGGAAAATTTGGACACACACAGAACGGCATGTGAACCTGAACGCAGAAATCAGGGCAATACATCTGCAAGCTAAGGAACACCAAAGATCGCCAGCCAACCACCAGAGCTAGGAGAGAGGCATGGAACCCACTCAACACCCTGATCTCGAATGTTTAGCCTCCAGAGCTGTGTGACAATATACTTCTGTTGTTTAAGCCACGTGGTTTGAGGTACATTGTTATGACTGACCTGTGAAACTATTTCCGTGGGGCATCATGGAGACTTGGGTGTTACTGTTCTTAATGTTCCTGTACTTTTTGTTTTTTACAAGATTGTCTCTTTTAGAGCAGTTTAAGGTTCATAGCAAAATTGAGAGGCAGGCAGACAGCGTTTCCATGTACCCCCGGCTCCCACACAGGCACAGCTTCCTACTGTCAGCATCCCCCACCAGAGGGGTACATCTGCTGCAATGGATGACACATCATAAGTAGGCAGGGTCTACTTTTCATTAGGGTTCACACTTTGGACAAATGTTTAATGACCTGTATCTACCATTATGGTATCATACAGAAGAATTTCACTGTCCTAAAAATCCTCTGTGCTTTGCCTTTTCATCTCTCCTCCCCTCAGCTCCTGGCAACCACTTATCTTTTTACTGTCTACATGGTTGTGCCTTTTCCAGAATGTCATAGTTGGGATCATGCAGTATGTGGCCTTTTCAGATTGGCTTCTTTCACTTAGTTTCCTCCACGTCTTTTCATGGTTTGACAGTTCATTTCTTTTAAGTGCTGAATAATATTCCACTGTCTGGATATACTACAGTTTATCTATTTCTAATTTTTTTCTTAAAAAAAAACCCTTTTTTTTTTAAACACCAGCTCAGGGCTGAGTAGTAGATATAAGACAAATCTGAGTAGTAGGTATGAATATTCTCTATACTTTCACTTAAAGGATTAAAAAAAAAAAGACTCAGCTTCTCTTTACTGGGGTTGGTGGCTCTGAGCCTGGGGCCGTGTGACTTCTGTCTGGGGAGAGCCTGCCCCAGGACAAGGCAGCGAGCGAGTGGGCTCTGATGCCCTGTGAGCACCTGGACTCAGCTGGCCAGGCCAGGAGGCTTAGTTACATGAGCTTTAAACAATACATAGCTTTGAGTCTCAGTGATTCTATTTAGAATGTGATCTGCTGGACCTTCCTTCCCTCCTCTCTAAAATGAGAAAAACTGCCCTCAGAAGGTTGTGAGGATCAAGCACGAGAAGAAAAACAGAGTGCCTGTAAAGCGCCAGAATGTCAGTAGGTGTCTGATTTGATACTTACTGGGTGATTGATGTCACACTTTACAGCCTGGGAGAAGCTCTGGTCCCAGCCTCGGGATCCACACCAGCCACCCAGGTGCCACCCACCAGCCCCTATTCCCACCTCAAGCCCTTGCTGACCTCATGAGGATCTCTCTCCAGGGTCTGCTTCTCGTGCTTCAGGAAGCGACTTCTTCTTCACCACCACTTCTTCCCACCATGGTCTGGCCACCCTAACCTTTGTAGCCCAGGGTGCTCCCTGGGAGGATGACGGATGGCCACTTCCTTCAGAAAGGGCACCCGTGGCCAAGACGCCGACGACCTCTGGGGCCTGCTTGTGGTGTCCTACCCGCCAAAGGGGGACAAAGCTTCCACAGGTTGTGGAAAGGAGTCTGAGGGGCAGCGAGGTGAGAGGGGGAGCTGGCCAAGTGGCTCAAGGCTGCAGTGTGTCCTTCAGTGGGGAGATTTACCCCGAACGGCCTCATCTGCTACAGCCCCTTTTGGGGAAGAAGAGCCCAGCCCCTTCCTCACGGTGGCGCTTCAGAGAGCTGAGCCCGAGCCTCAGCCCCAGTTTTCAGTCCTGCCTCCTGAGGAGTCTTCCTGCTCTCTTAGCCTCTTTTTCCCAGGGACTCATCAGGTGGGGCTAGTCAGCCATTGCCAGAGGGGTGTGTGTGGGAATTTAGGGGCTGCCTCCCAGTCTAGAAACTCAGGCTTCCTCTCAATGTCTCCTCGAAGAAGGGAAGGTCAGCATGAACCGCCAGTACTCCTCCCTCCTCCCTCCTCGACGGTCACCACTGGGCAGTTTGCTTGCTCTGGCTTTCCTTCACAGATTTAGGTGTAAGTTCCCCCGGTGAGAGCAGGATGGCCTCCGGAGGAGGACTGGGAAATCCTAGACTTGGACTTGAGGGAAGAATTCCACACCTTTTCTTGTCTCTTCAACCAGTGTCATTTATTTCCTGCTTTTAAAGTCTTTTCCACATTTCTTCCCTGGGAGCTTTCTGTGGTGCTGTTAACCCTTCCCGAAAATGCCATGTTGGAACTGTG
The DNA here is from genome assembly GCF_005190385.1 of Monodon monoceros. NCBI lineage: Eukaryota > Metazoa > Chordata > Mammalia > Artiodactyla > Monodontidae > Monodon > Monodon monoceros. Next base: position 82,946,780 of record NW_021703776.1, read on the forward strand.
GACCTGGAATAGGGCACAGAGGAGGGCTGGGTTGGGGTGAAGGCAGTGGGATGCAGGAAGCAGATGATACGGCATATAAGCTGTTTCCGGGCACAGCTTTTCTTAATTTGGGTAAACTTGGATCCTAAAGTGTTGCAATCACTCACTCTTCCCCCGGAGGGAAGTCAAGCCCAGATGGTACGATCCATTTCCCATGCACTCTGGCAAGGTCACTGGAAGGGCCAGCTGGCAGCTTTCTTGTTATTGTAGAGTTATTTTATTCTTTAACGTTCTACTGATTAAAGTCCTTAAATCTCAAGAGGCCAGATGGAAGCCAAGTAATATTGCCCTTTCGGTTTCCTTTTAATGAGATCAGGATTGGGAGAGGACTGGGATAGGACAGAGATGGAGAAGACTTCTGCTGGGTGCCCTGGGGCTCGTGGCCCAGAGGGCTTGGTGAGCCCTGAATTACTTTCATCTTCTTCCCTACAGGGAGTGTTGTCAGTCTCTATTTTCCAGAAAACTCTCATAATAGTTTCTGTAGGACTTTGCGCTTCACAGGCTTCAATTAAAATTTGACTCAGCTTGGGAAGTCGGAGGCTAAGAGGCCTGTCAAGACACTTGACCCTGAAAGCCTGGAATTCCTCCTGTTCCACCCCCAGGCTGCTTGGCATATAATCGTGGAGGGGGCATTGAGGATGTGCTGCGCCCTCCCCCAGATTCTGCTGCCTGGGGACTAATGGTGGGGTGCAGCTTCAGGTCCTGCTCCCCGCAGAGGAGCTTCAAGCAGCCCACCAGTGGCGGGGCACTCGCAGTCCTGCTGGGCTGGAAGGGCCTGAGCCCACCCAACCCAGCTCTCCACCGAGAGGATGCTGGATAAGGACGGCCACCTGCTACGCTGTCCCAGCTGCACCCACATCTGCTCTACGTCTGCCAAGAGTTGCTTCATCTCCACGTTCATCTAATGAAGGGGGTGAGGGAGGGCCGGCCAGGCCAGGGTGCTGAGGAGGCAGCTGCAGGGAAGAGGGCTTTGCGGAGAGGTGCCTGCCAAGCCCCAGTAACTCCCACCGGCCTCTTAGTCTCTCCTACCCTCTCTACATTGTCACCATTTTATTTTACAAACGGTTTTTAGCACCAGCTGTGTACAGAACCCCACATTAGACCCCAGGGAGCAAAAAAGAAACAAAAGAGAAACGCATCTGCTTTCAAGGATATTCTAATTTAGGTCAAGAAACACAAATCTACCCACCAAAGGGCCTGAGAACAAAACCAAACCAGGGGCAGTACATACTTACGAAACCAGGAGGTTTCAAAAGATGGGGTCGAGGGGGCTAGTCGGAAGGACTTTTTAAAAAGTTGAAGAACATTTGTGCGCAGGGAATGACCGAGACCCAGGGAGCTGTTTGCTACCATGCTAAGGATGGGCCACACCTGCCAGCGCCCCGCAGGCGTGGACGAAACCTGCGCACCAGCGCCGCCTGCAGGCTGGGGTTCTGCGCCCCCTCCTGGCCGGATCAGCGGCTTTTAGGCTTGAGGGGCCGGAAAGGACTATTTGAGGCTTGGTGAAAAAGTGCAGATTATGAGGCCTCAACCCTAGAGGTTCTGCTTCAGTAAATTGGGGGTCAGCTGTAGGATCCACTGTGAACCACACTTTGAGAATCACTCTTTTAGGAGCTCAAACCGAGGCCCTTCCCTGTAACAGCCTCTGGAAGGAAACATTAAGGGCCTGTCCTCTGTTCAAACCTCCTCTGCACGCAGCGCCTTCACCCCCAGTGCTGACCTCGCCACCGTACACAAGCCACACACGCCACATGACAGACAAGTCACACACCACACCACACACCCACACACACCACACAAAATACACACACACACACACCACACACACCCCCACATACACCACACACCACACGCACCCACACCCACCACGCAACACACACACCCACACCCACCACCCACCCCCCCACATACCACACACACCCACATACACCACACACACCCACATATACCCACATACACCACACCCACCACACAAAATACACAAGCCCACACCCACCACACACACGCCCACATACACCACACACACCCCCACACACCACACAAAATACACACCACACCCACCCACATACACCACACCCACCACACAAAATACCACACACACGCGCAGGCACACCCGGAAAATATACCAGGGGCCATTCACCCCTGTCCCGCGCCTCTAATCTGTGACGCGAGGTAGGGTGAGTTGGCCGCCCACGCGGTGACGCAGGGCGGCGGTGGCGCAGGGCAGCGTCAGGACGACGCTCGTTCAGCTCGCTCTTGCCCTTGGAGAGAAAATGCGTCACCGCCTCACCGGGCTTCGAGGTGGGGCGAAGGTCCTGGCTATTGCTCCCTCCCCAGCTCTGCCATGAGAGAGCCTCTTACCTCAGCGCCGAGAGGAATTGGTCTCATTTTGCAAGAGATGGAGGCGGGTAAGGAAAGTGATCGGAAGGCGAAAGCAGCGAGGCCCTGAGCCTCTGAAGTGTCCATACCTCCGCGGAGGTATGGGAGGAGGGAGAGGACACTGACGGCCTTGTGCGGGGTCGGGCGGGGCACAGAGGCCGGCAAGCAGGGCCCGGGGCCGGAGCCGAGCGGCCTCCTCCTCCTGGACGCCTGTCCGCGCCACCCCCCAGCTATGGCAGAGAAGCTTCTGGCAGGAGAGGGGCAAGCATCAGTGACCAGCACAGGGTGTGAAAAACTCCCTCGTCCTCGGGAGCCATTGGCACAGCTGTGGGAGGGCTAACATCTGGCGCGTGGCCGCCGGGTGACCTCCTGGATCCAGGGAGGAGCTGGTGCTTGAATAACTCCAGGGCCCGAGATGGGAGAGAGGCCGCTGCCGACCTTCCCCCCTCCCCCTGCCCGGGCCGGGCGGCAGCGACGGCCCGAGTGGAGGGCAGAATTCAGGGACAGACGCTCCCCGGGCCCCAGCTCGAGCTGGGCCTCCCGCGGCCGCAGAAGTGCGGCGCCGGCCTGCTTTTCTGAACAGTCCCTCCCGCGGGCTCCCTGTCATCCCCGGCCTCGGCCCTCCGTCCCGCCTCCCACCGCCACAGCGCTGACGAGCCACCGAGAAGCAGAGCCCAGGGAAGAGGTGCCAACGAAGTGCCACGAGGGGGAGGGACAGTGCGGGGCCGTCGGCTCTGAAAAGGGTCTTCTAGAAACAGGGCCGCAGGGTGTGCATCTTCCAGGGATGCAGGGACCCAGGAGCCTGAGGGACGAGGGCCTGGCGGCGCGGGGAGCCGCGCACAGCTCTCCAGCCTACGGCGGGGGAGGAGAAACAATCGGGTTTCTTTTGCCCACAACTCCCCAGGGCGCCAGAAAACTAGTGGGCAGCAGCCTAGGAGTCCTGGAGAGGAAGGGACAGCCCGCGGAGGTGTGGCCGTGACCGCCCGCGCCTCAGGGCCCTTTCCTTCCCTGCGGGGGCCCCCGGTTCTGTCCTCCGGGCGAGAGCGGTGCTGGGAGGGAGACTGGGGGGCTTTCTGCTTCCCTCCGGCTCTTCAGAAACCCCAAGTCCTCACTGTGTGGTGGGAGAGGGGGAGGGGACGGGGGGGGAGGGCTGGAGGGCACGGGGCGGTGGGGACATCAGGCCTGCTCACCGGGAGGGTATCTGAGGCCAGCGAGGCCCAGAGGCAGAGATGCCCGCGAACTCTGGATTCCAGACGAGAGCAGGCGGCCATCAGACCCCAGGCTCCCGACCCCACCTCCTGAGGCCCCCGCAGGAAGCCTGGCACCTTTCCTGGTGCCGGCTGTGCCACTTGCCACCAAGTCTGCACCCAGGAGAGCCCGCAGCCCGCGCGCGCGCGCGCTGCCCTGGGGACTGGATGCGACTCACTCCTTGCTTGCTAATCACTCCCTTCTTCTCTGCCTCGCGTCTCGAACAGCCTTCCCTCCCCTGGGGAAAAGCGTGCCTATCTGACACCTGGCCTGCCTGCTCCCGGTGACGCATTCACCTGTCCTTGCCGCTGCCCCTGCTCTGTGCAATCCCCACACGGAACTCCCCAGCCTGCGGCCTCCTGCTGCAACCTCCGCCAGGATGACTGTGTGCCCATCCCTCACTCTGGTAAGTGTCCCTCATGGTGAGCCTCAGGCACCTGGCAGGCAAGCTGTGTCCAGCAGCCGTCCTGTAACCTCTCTGCCCACCTCCACACAGAGGGGCACAGACCCGTAGCCTGGAGGCGTCGGACAAGGGAGCATCAGAGCGCAGTGGCCAAGCTCTTCCTTCTCAGGCCACCACTCAGCCTTTCCGTGACCAGTGGCACCTCCCCCAAAGGGAGCCGAGAACAGGGTGACTTCTGGTTTTGTCTCTTCTTTGACTAGAGGCCCAAAGAAGAGTCTAGACAGAGTAAGCAATGGGAGGTCCCAAGACTGTCCAGGATGCCTGGGACCTGACATCACAGAGCCTGTCTGATGGGGAAAATGACCCCCTCCTGCAGTGCAGCCAGGGCTCCCAGGGGGCACAGTGTAGAGGCCAGACTTCTAGAGTGGACTCTGGTACCAGCACCAAGCCAGACCCTGGACACTCACAGGCCCACTCTGGGCTTCCGGGTCTTCTGTAAAATGAGACAGTCCAGCTGTTTGCTCCCCCAGACCACTTCTATGTTTTCTGAGCCATGATGAGGAAAAAAAAAAGATCACACCTAAAAGCTGAAGCAGGCTGAAAAGCCAACATTACTTGCCTGTGGGTTTCACGATATGTAACAGCTCCTTTCTTCCTTTTCTTTTTTTTTCTTTCTTTTTTTTTTTTTTAAGGCTAAATACAGAAATGGCTTCCCAGGCCTGTGAGCTGGGTAATCATACAGAACCCCACGCTTAGAAGGGCCCTGTGTTGAGTTTAATGCTCTGCTGTGGCTGCCTTAAAAGTCTTGATAATTTTTGCACAAGGGCCCCCACACCTTCATTTTGCACTGGGTCCTGCAGATGTGAAGCTGGTGCCGGCCGCAGGTACTTAGGATGTTGGTCAAGGAGAAGCAGCATGGACATGTCTGCAGTGTTTTGCTCTATAGAATTTTGGCATCTGGAATACAGAAATGTTGAACATTTCCTCATTTTCAGTGCCTGGGGAAGGGGGAGAAGGTGAGCCAATTATGGAAGCACTTGGCGAAAGTTAAATTGTTCAAGGGGACTGGGAGTTCTGTATGCACAGTTACTGTTCTTGGAGTCAAGCACATCCAGGGCTCTGCAGATTGATTCAGACATCTCCTGCAGGGACATACTACTGCTGTTGCCTAATATCCATTCCCTGCTTCTTCTGTAGTACTAGGGTTATTAGCTGGCCATGGCCCCAAAACAACTTTTCCCAGGTTCCTATGCAGCTACATGTGTCCTTGTGATTAACTGCTGGCCAGTGGGATGTACCTGGAAGTGTCTGCCACCGCCCCACTGGTGTGTGCCCTTTCTTCTGAGTTGTATTTTTGATCTATAACATAGCAGAAGAGTTTTAAGCCTTTAGACTAGGATCTGATGGAGTCAGAAAAACATATGCTATTAGTTGTTATCATTTCACAGTAGAGATTTATTTAAGAGTGAATTGACACATAGGTACCCTTTAATGTTTAGTTCTTCAAACAGGAAGATGAGGCTATCATCCCATCTCTAAAGGGGATGCTGGTGAGGGGAGCAAGTAATAAGTAAAATCTCAGGCATGGGCAATGAAGAAGAACTGAGCAGGTGGGGGATGGGGGATGGTGAGTGACAGGGGTGCCATTTTAAGGGTAGCATGGAAGGGTCCAAGGAGGTGATGTTTGAGCAGAGAGCTTGGTGAAGACAGGAAGGACCCATTGCAGATAGCTGGGGGAAGAACATTCAGGGAAGAGGGATACAGTCAAATTGTTTTGCCAAAAGTGGGGATCTCTTAGACGATTCAGACTTTTATTTCCAACTATCTGTTGTCATCTCCATCTGGATGTCCCAAGAGCAGCTCAAACCTAATGTGTTTAAAATTTCTCTTCTGCTCCAAACCAGTTCCTCTTCCTCTATTTCTGTTACCGCCACTATCTTCATATAATAATGACCTAAACTGAAACATTGGAGTCGTGTGCACCAAATTACCAAGTTATGACCAGTTTTCTTCTACAAATGCTCTCCAGTCTTTTCTGCCACCTCTGCAGTCCAGGCCCTGGATTACTGCAGCAGCCTTCTCACAGGTCTCCGTGCCTGCAGCTGCTCCAGCTTCTGTCCATCTTCAGGACTGTGGTCGGTCATCTTCCTTAAGTACTGCTTTGACTTCCTCTGCTCAAAAAGCTTCAGAGTCTCTACAAATAAAGTCTGCAGTCCTTAGCCCAGTAACTAAGGTCCACCTTTCCTTCTGGTCCCACCTTCCCATGCTCTTCTAAATACATCTTGGTTTGGATTCTTTGCAGTTTTCCAAAGACAGCTCTTCCTCCTCTGTCTTCGTGTCTTGATTCCTGCTGCTTCTCCTCCTACTGAAATTTGATTGCCACCTCTCCCATGAAGTCTCTCCTCAGCTTCTTGCTCAGCAGAGTTTTTGGTTTTTTGTGTTTTTTTTAACATCTTTATTGGAGTATAATTGCTCTACAGTGGTGTGTTAGTTTCTGCTTTATAACAAAGTAAATCAGCTATACACATACATATATCCCCATATCCCCTCCCTCTTGCGTCTCCCTCCCACCCTCCCTATCCCACCCCTCTAGGTGGTCACAAAGCACGGAGCTGATCTCCCTGTGCTATGCGGCTGCTTCCCACTAGCTATCTATTTTACATTTGGCTGTCTATTTTACATTTATATATAAGTCCGCGCCACTCTCTCACTTTGTCCCAGCTTACCCTTCCCCCTCCCCGTGTCCTCAAGTCCATTCTCTACGTCTCAGCAGAGCTTTCTGTCCTTTAACCTATAAAATCCTATTTGCATCACTTTTCTTTCTGGACCTTTTCAACTGTAAAAGGAATACAGCATTGAGAAAAGAGTTGAAAATGGAAAAACAATCCATATTCCTATTTCAACAAGTGAGTTCACATTTGATAGTTTTTCTAGTCCTTGGCAATCTTCATGCATATTTTTACATAACTGTTATCATAGTAGACATACAACTTTGATTTGTTTTTACTTCCACCCAACATTTCCCCCATCTTTCCACAGTCTTTTCAAAGTTGTAGGAGTTTTTAAAAGAGGTCAAAGTAAGTCTATAAGTGTCTCATTCAAGGATGTATCTCACAGAGTTGATGTACTATAATTTATTAGACCATCTATCACTGAACACTTGATGGGTTTTGTTATAGTCTAGCTATGATAGACTAGAAGGTATTTGAGAGAAAAAAGGATATCTTAAGCCTTCTCTATATTCCTAGCACCTAGCAAACACTTCAATCAATATTTATTGGATGGATGGATACATAAATGAACAAATGCACATAATAAACATCCTTAGACATAATGTTTTTCCTGATGAATGTTTTCCTAGCCAAGGAGTATTAAAAGAGCATTAATATGAAAATTAACATTTTGGTGGGCTTTTCACATTGTGGCAGATTATATTTTTCAAAAATGCCCACATCAATATATGTCCCATCCCACGTGCTGTGATGTGGGACATCCCTCCATTGAGAGGTGGGGTCTATGTTCTCTCCCTTTGAAACTGGTCAATTCTTTGTAGCTGTCTTGATCAACAGAATGCAGTGGAAGAAACATGGTACTTTCAAGCCCAGGTTATAAAAGGTAATATGCTCTGTCTCCACTTCCCCCTCTTTCTCAAGATACTTGCCCTTGGAATTCAGCCACTATATTATGAGGAAGCCCAGGCCACATGTGGAGGCCAAATGTGGGCCTTCTGCCCACATTCCCAATTAGGTCCCCAGTCAATAGCCAGCATCAACCACTAGACATGGGAATGAACAGCCTTAAATTTATTCAGTCCTTCAGTCCCACACATTGTGGAGCAGAGAGAGGTCATCCCCATTGTACCCAACCTGAATTCCTGACCCATGGAGAGAGATACTAAATGATTATTGTTTTGGGGGCAACCTGTGCAGCAGGAGTGACTGAAACACACACGTAGTCAGTCCCATGTTGTGTTCCGAAAGGGCTGTACCAATTTGCACTGCCATCAGCAGTGGAGGACTATGGCAGATTCACCACAACCTCATGAGCCCTGGAGTGTGGCCTCTTTGTGGGCATTTACCCCAAAGTCTTAAAATCTCATCTCTGCTTCTCAACTGTAAGCTCCTTGAGGGGATACAACACTGCATTTTTGTTCACAGTTCTTAGCTGGCACTTGGTAAATGCTTATGCATTTGTACATTTGTTAAAAGTGTGCATAACTAGGGTATACATTGTCCTGGCCAGGACGCACAGACTCTGACCGCCTAGTAGATTGAAGCTATCTTGGTTTCCTCATCAGAGAAAGCAGATTTCAGAGAAGCAGCTCGGAAAACACATCCTCTAGTCCGATTATACATAAACTTGGAGGAAACTGTACGGTGTGTTAGGGAACAGGATAATGGTATCCTATAACTGGATCAGAGTGTTCCCAGCCCTCATACCTTGCATCCACCCCCAATACAGCTCCAGCTTTGAGAGATTGCAAGATGCCTCCAATTTTGCATTCTACTGAGAAACTACTGGCAGATATGTATCTAGATGGGGTTTCTCCCCCAGCCATGTACACGCTTTTTACTATTGAATCAATTTTCATACAGCCCAACAAAGAGGAATGCATGGAAATGTAGAGCGGGCCCTCTGGCCTTTCCTTCTACAAGTTTAGATCCACTGCCTGTTGCCAGTTCCTTGCTTCTTTTCTTCTCTGCCACGCTTCCACTCACCGGCCAGAGAACTCTCCATGGTCTTCAGCATGGAAAGCACACTCGGCGAAAATTACAGTCCAAAAAAAGAAAAGGATTGCTTTTCAAGTGAATTCTGTCTGCTTAACCCAATTATTAATTTAACAAATATTTACTGAACACTTAACATGCACCTGCTCTCAAGGACCTTAAGGAAGCCGCAGTCTAACAGAAGCTCCATCATTTATAGGAGTTCTGTTCATCTGAGAGGACTGCAGTTTTCCTTGGGTATTTGCTGTAGCATGGCCCTACTATTATACCTGCCAGGATAGGGTCAGGAGGGCAAGCCAGCCTGGGGGTGGTTGTGTGGAGAGGGGTATGTGTGGTGAAATAGAGTTGTGGTAGGAGAAAGCAGCAACTTACTCAGAGAGATACAGTAGTTTAAATGAAAGATCATTTCTCTGGCTACACAGAAAAAATATCTGTGTTTTATTTAAGAGACACTGTATTCTAGGATATGGACTTTGCCTCCGGGTTCTATCCAAGGCACTTGGTCTAAGTGGAGTCTAACCACCGCTTTAAGGTAGTTAACTCCAGGAATTTTCAAGATGGCATTAAAAAAACTTTAAAGAATGCATGCAGAACATTTAACTGGAAGCAGAGCATTGTACTGAATTTATTCTTAAGGGTGGTTAGCTAACTTGAGATGGAAGCCATATAACACCTTTTCAAACCACCAGGTTTTGGGGCTGATGGCTTTAGTTCAGACTTCATTCTGTCAAGCCTCACTTTCACGAGTTAGCAGGACTACTCTTCTCCTCACGCTGTCCAGTGGATGATACCCTCCCCATTAGGAACAAAAGGGGCCTTTCTTTGGAGTTGGAGCTCAGTAAGCTAATGCCTGTATTCTGGGCCAAAACTATCACAGAGTTGCCTGATTCCAGTCTACGTACCATGTGTTTGAGAAAGAATCATGCCTGGCTGCGGCTCCTGAAAAAACAAGTTTTGCCCCCAACAGAGCCGATCACCACCTTCTGACTTTCCTCCTATGGGATGCAATTCATGAAAGCAGTCTGATTCAGGATTGTTATTTTTTTTCCTTCTAGTTTAGAAATGGGAAAGGAAGGAGACAGTGTTTTCTTGGTAGACCAGCAAGCCCAGCCTTCAAGATACAAGGGCGGTACTGTCTCTGATTGGGAAATGGCCAGGTCTGGGGTGGGGGAAGGAAAGAGGGAGCAAGAGGCAGATACAGCTGGGCTAGGACAGTTGGGGTGGGTGTGTGTCAAGGCATGAAGATCTGTATACATCTCAGCATGATCCAGGAATGACAGAGTTGCTTTACAATGCTAAAAAGGGCCATTTCCTAGTTTTATCCTAATGTTATTGTGAAAGACTTTTTAAAGCCATTTTTTCCTTACCCAAAAGCACTGTCATCCATTATTTTCATTCAGCTTCTCAATGATCTCTGAGGTATGAATAGTATCTTTCTTATGCCCAGAAATCACCGTGTAAAAAGTTAATTGCCCTGCCCCAATAGTGACAGAGCTCAGTCCTCCAAAGTCTCAGCCCATTCAGGCCAGTGGCTCGTCTAGTTAGACTGACTGTGGAATATTCGTTTTGGGGGCATGAAAGGATTTAGTTATAGTTTACATTTCATCCACAGCAGTGCCTGGGATTGTTTGCATGTGACTTTGCTAGGGAATATCTTTGGGGTCACTGTTGTCCTAGGTGGACAGAATTCTGGGCACCCATGAGGCTGTTCTTCATACCCATCGTGCTCTATTGGACTCTTCTCCCTAACCCCGACTGAGGTGCCACCCTCTGTAGAATCCATAACCTGTCCCCCAGGTCAGTGCAGCTCATTCAGTGTGGAAATGGAATTACTGATGACCATTCAGGGGTCAAATTAGAGATGTGGCTCAGAGCTAATGCCTAACAATCCAGCAGGCTCAGCACAAAGCCACTGGCATACACAATGAGATGTGGCAATGTCACTGGGGCCTAAGAAGCACAGGTGCTGATGTGCAAACCCCTCTCACTCTAAGTGGGCAGATTACCGCCCCTCCCACCCCTGCAAGGATCCTTCCCCAAGGCCTTCTTGCCAGAGATTCCAGCCCTCTGTTGCTTATCCTCAGGTATTGTTGGCCCTACCTACAAGCAGAGGAGTGCTGTCACTGAAGCCACCTGGACGGAAGGGTGGGCCAGCTAGCCTCTCCTGGCCCCTGCAAGATCTGGGACAATGTGCTGCTGGTAAGTTTAACGGCCTCACCTCAGGTCACTAAGGAAGACCCCCAAGAGTACCGGGAATTGGTTGTGTATTTTCCTAATGCCTACACATTTTAGGCAATGTCCCTGCTGCAGCTCTTCAGGCCTGGGAATGTTTCCTCCTCCTTAGGCCTAGACACAAAAGGAAGTCAGTGCGCCTGGCTGCTCAAAAGGTGTCCTTTGACAAGAACTCAAGCCTTTCCCAAAAGGTAGCTTTAGCCATCATCAAAGTCTTCCTGAACAGTAGCACAGCTCAGACTAGTAAAAAACTCATGTCTTTCATGAAGATGAGACAAGCTATGAGTACCCATCCTTAGAGACTAAAAGTCACTTCTGAATTCATTCATATGGCGGCTGAGTGCCAAAAAAGGGGCACAGATCTAATCACCCTGGAGGAGAAATGACTGCCAGCTGCAGTGGTCAGGATCAGCTCCAAAAAATAGCGGGTTTAATTAAAGCAGAGTCTCAAGGGAAGGGTAGACTGTAGAGGGGGAGGGGACATCCCCAGGGAGTGATCAGGATGGGCAGGAGATACATGCAGACAGCCCAGCAAGGAGCAGCCTACAATGGCTGAAGCCAAGGATCCAGGTGGATAAGGCTAGCTTGGGGCCAGATTATGAAGGGTTTTAAATGTCAGGCCAAGGAATTTATCAGGAGAATGAAATGATCAAACAAGTGTTTTAGGAAGATGAATTTCAAGAGAGTGTGCAGGATGAATTGGAAAATCTGGAAGCATGGCAACAACTAGGAAGCTGTGAGATTAATTAGGCTGTTGTAGTAGTCCTGTGTGAGTTGATAAGGGTGTAAATGAGCATAGTGCCAGCAGAAATGGAAAGGGACAGCTGCAAGAGACATTGTTAAGAAAGAATGGATGAGATTGCTGCCTGATTGGATTGGGGACCCAGGGAGCTCAAGGAGTCAAGATGACAGCAGTTTTGAGTGTGGGCGACTGGTAGTACAATGAACAGAAAAAGGGATGTTAGAGAGGGAGCTGTTTCAGCAGATGTGAATTCAGTTCCACACATGGAGAATGTGCATGATATCCAAGTGGAAATGTCTGACAGGTCACAGGAAATTTAACACTAGAGCTCAGGAGAGACAGTATGGTTGGTGATGAACTTGGGAATCAAATGCAGAGGTGATAAATGAAGTCACAGAATGAATGAGATCTCTAAGGAAAAGCATAAGCCGTGAGACAGAGGACCAAAGCATGACCTTTGAGGAATGCCCGCATTCAAAGGATTTATAATCACAAAGCTGAGTTTAGAAGTGCCACCTACATGCTGCATGTCTTCACCACTAAGTAGCAGTTTAAAGTGTATATCTGAGAAAGTCAAGCAACACAGCATTTTTATGTTATAGTAGGAACCAAATTATAAACATGCCTCTAAACAAATCTGGCTGAAGAAAAGGCTGATATTCATAGAGAAAAAAAGAATAAGTGATACAGTGAACATAATCTAGAAGATTAGTGGATTTGATCCCACAAGGATGAGTCAAGCAAAGAAAATAAAAACTTGTGAGAAATATTTACTAATTTTAACACAAGGACCAAAAAAGTTACCATGTTTGCAGTGCACTGTCTTCCTGAAGTATGAATTCAAATTCATCAAAGTATTTTTAATAAAAGCTATAGTAAGTATAGGCTGGCTCAAACATTTGTGAAGACAAGTTAATAAATGAAAGCTACCCAGAGTATAGTAACCCACACCACCCTTAGTATGCAAACAAAATATCTTGTCTTTTTAATGTGTACCCCTAGTCTTTTTACGTGAAATATTTACTGTATATTGCATTTCTGACACATAAACTTTTTTTAATATAATGACACATCATTTTTTATTCTTTGTAATTGTGAAGTAGACACACCAACTTCTGAAACAGGAGACTTCGATTTTTACATGTTCTTATATTTAACATGTTTAGTTGGTATTTTATCATAACAAACAAATTTAACATACATCAAAAGCAGTTAAAAGATAGAAACTTCCTTTCCTTTGGACATCTGACTTTTAAAAAACAGGAACAAGATTTACAAATTATACAAAATGAGCTGCATATGTAATATTGACACGGAGTTATTGAGAAAATACTAGTTTTAGTTGTTTCCTGGTAAAGCAGTCTCTAGTAACATGTCAACCCAAAAAATACATGCAATTGCTAACTAGCCTTAGATATACTACATATACATGTAAGAAAATAAAGATGGAGTTAAGCAAAACTTACAAACTTGGTTATTTCATACTTTCCAGATATTTTGAACATATCTAAAAAATTTAAACAGATAAGATATCATATGATTTTAAAGGGAACTCAATACAATATTATGGAACAGTGAAACTGAGTTATTAAAACCAAGGAAATTGTTTTCTTGATGTCTTCAGCCTCTTAACTAAGACCTAAATAGTTTAATTCTATCAGCTAAATTTAACCCAAGAGTTGACTTTTTATTTTTATAGTTGTTTATTTCTTAGTTTACAGTCTTTTATTCCTCTCAAGTCTTTGAAACCGGTGTGATTTTACACTTATGGCGCATCGCAATTTGGACTAGGCGTGTTTCAAGTGCTTAACAGCCTCAGGTAGTTGCTGTATTGAACAGCACAGGTTTAGAGAGACATATAAAGAAATGCACGTGCCTAAGTGATTTCAAACCATGGTCGGTGATATGAAGCAAAGGTGAAAGGTACCAAGAGAGAAAACAGTCAGGGGATCTGCGGGAGGTGGGAATGGAAGGAGTGGGGGGAGGGAGAGCTTCTTTGGGACAGCAACATTTAGGCAGAGCCTAGAAGGGTGCTGAGGAGGGTTGGCTAGAGTGGGGCCGGAGTGTCTCAGGCAGCGGGAGTGCACGGAGGCCCTGGGATGAGAGCTGAGAGAGGGCCAGTGTGGCTGGGGCATGGAAGGAGAGGGGCAAGGCAAGACTGGAGTGGAGGCAGGGGCAAGGGGGGCAGAGCGAAGATCAGGCAGCATCTTTCAAACCATGTTCAAGACTGTGAACTTCATCAAGAGTTGACTTTTTAAACATTAATACCGTCAAACCTCTTCCAATAATATTTTTTAAATGCACATGAACTATTACTTAAAAGTTTATCTCATTTCTTTAAATATGGGCCTTGGGCTAATTTGTTGAACACTGGGGTAATATAAACACTAAAAAAAATAAGCAACTTGCTTTTTTAAAAAAATTATTTATACTAAATAACTCAACTGAAAAAACAATTTTTGTGGGGAGGAATCAGGCAGATGATTCTTATTTGGGGTGTTACAGTGAAGAAGGACTCAATTAAGGGGGAGCTGCACTGTTTTGGCCAACAAAAATCTGAAGGATTGCAGTTTTTTTCTGAAATGATAAAGTAATGTTTCTTGGTGTAGAAGATATAGGGCATACTTTTACAAAGAAGTTTCATAATAGCTAATTTTTTGTTAAATCTAAAGTCTGTAACATACACATATGTATCTTATTTCAGAGGAGGCAGTGACGCAGAGACACTTAGATTCAACTTCTGATTCAGTCAAGTGAAGTCCAAAAGTTTGGAATTAAATGACCCACTACTCGCCAAAAATCCACAAAATATTCACACCGGATAGACCAAGATTAACTCTCCTATAAAGAGAAAAAAAAAAGGTTTAGTGGAATTGACTGCCCAGCATTTAAGGTCTTTTTTCAAATAACTAAAATAGGAGTCTTTACAAGGGATACATGTTTAATTAACATTTAGTGCTTTTCTGAAATAAGTTATGTTACACATGGTTTATCAGGTGAATTCCAGAAACAGTAATTACTTTCTTAACTGTGCTTAAAACCCAAATTTAGAATAAATGGACTTATGGAGTGTTGAAAATTAATTTTTCAGTGGACCTCAAGAATTATTACAACAGATAGAGTTAAACAGGACAATTTTAGCAAGCAAGATTTAAGTAAAAGTGTCAATTAAATTTTTAAAAATTGAGGAGTTAGAGATGCTAGGCCTCTTAGAGAATTTTACCTGTTCAAAAAAGGTCATTTCATCAACTATATTTTCCCATTTCTCCATACCCTCACCAACACTGCAAATGATAAATTTCAATTTGATAGAAAAAATGTTTTAATTCTGGCTTGATTGTGTATGAGACTAAGCATCTTTTCATGTTCATTAACCCTCTGCACGACACTCTTCTATGAAAGTCTCTCGTGTCTTTGACCGTTTCCTACATTTTTCTTTTCTAATTAACATATATGCTCCTTATACATGATGGATATCAACTTGGCTTTGCTCTAAATGTTGAAATTATAAGTCTTTGTCTCAGTCTGTCATTTAGTTTTAAACTTTATTTATGGTGTCTTTTACTAAACAGGACACAAATTACTGTGCAGTCGATTCTGTCTAGATTTTTTTCCCTTTTGGATGTAAAACTTTCATCTCATTCCACTACCACACAAATATGTGGCATTGAACTGATAATGGATTTGTATTAAACTGCTGTGTTATGGGCATGATTCCAAATGGTCTATATTTGAGCCACTTGCTTATTCATTTAAGCAAAGGAAATTTCCTTCCTTTAAGGTATAGGAGAGCAGTTTTTAACATTTGATTGTTCCAAAATGTATTAAAAAGATTAATCATATTTTAAGTTAATTTCAAAGACTTTTCCCTTGGTTAAAAAAAAAAATCCCAAATAAATAAAACACAGATTAGTTTTAGTCTAAAATGTTTCATTTTCTACATGTAAGTTCCTCATTCAGAGAAGATAAGCACTTTAAATATTATACCAATTCTTTTGGGCCTCTGTGTAAATTACTGCCCCACTAAGATGTTACAGAAAACCCAAATGAACTTTTTGGCCAATCCAATACTTTTAAAGATTTTACATTTTTATGTACATGACAAACTATATATGGTACTCAACACAAGCTTCATGCTATCATGACAAATCACTTATGTATCAAGTATCAATTTAGATTTCGAGAAAAGATAAATTTTCAATTAAAACCAAAAATTCATTATTTATTTAAAATACTTCTAAGTTAATTCCTCAGTTCAAAATAGTCTTCCAGAAACACTGTTAAGAGTTACAAAACAATATATTTATAGCACATTCCATCTTTCTAATACATGTATATCTTTCTAAATACTGCTAGAAAATTTAGGAAAAAAGTCTGTATTTACTGACATAGAAGAATATCCAAGATATACCATAAGATTAAAAGGCAGGTCACAGAGTAATATGTTTGGGTACAATATATTTTTAAACAAAATGAAAACTAAAAAAAAATCAACTTTCCCCAGAAAGGAGTCTGAAAATGTACACCTGAAACTGTTAACACAATGGATACCTCGAGGGAGAGTTGATCAGAAGAGAGAGTTGATCAGAGGGGAGTTTTCAATGTCTAGTTTATACACTGCTATATTGTTTAAATATTTCTATACTGAGCATGCATTATTTTTGTAATTAAAAAAATAAAGAAAAAAGAGCCATGGTAGCATAAATATTCTTTAACTCAGTATATCCAACGCATTATTTCAACATGTCATCAATATACAAAATTATTAGAGATATTTTACTTTTTCTTTTTTGGTACTAGGTCTTCAAATTCTAGTCTATGTAGTTTACACTGACAGCCCATCTCAATTTGGACTAATCATGTTTCAAATGCTCAATGCCACATGTGGCTGGCGGCTGCTGTATTGGACAGTGGAGTTCCAGAACCTGTATAAAACAGGGCACCTATAAAACTGAAAAGAAGCATGCATACCAAACTGGAACAGACCCCTGATGTTTTCTATTCAGCCCTTCCCTTTACATTTTTTTAACCTCAGGTTACACAGTGCAGGCAGAGATGGACCCAGAACCCAGATTTTCAGACTTCCAGTCCTTGCATTACCAGATTTACCCAGCATTAGCTGAGGTCCATTTACTTCAAATACTATTTGAAGGACTAAAATTTCAAATCACCTAAATAACAAGACAGCAATTTTGAGTTTATTGTAACAGTATGTGAGCTTCATTACTAAGTATTTAGAATAAACAAAGTAAACAATTTCAACTGACCATTTTTCCATCCCAATTAACAATATTATGGAACTGGTGCTGACTTAGTATCTCTGAAAGTGTAAACATTTTGCAGAAGGCTTTGTGTTTGAAGTGGGATAGCTTGAATAAATAGGACTCCAGTTTTGTTTTTGTTTTTAAATTTTAAAGTGGCAAGATCCTGATATATCAGGGTTGTTCCTCTGGGGGACACGGCTGTAAAGCCAATGACGTGGTCAAATTGCCTTTTTATCAATGGGGAAATGGAGGTTCCAAGGAATTACTGTAATGGACTTGCTCAAGATGGCAGAGCTGGTTAGTGACAGGGCTGAGCTAGTACTAGAAGCCATATCTCTTACTGTTCAGTCCACAAATCTTCAGTATATGATGCTGCCTTCTGCAGAATCTGAACATAAAGAAAACAGTATATAAGTTAAGTACTTGTATTTTTAAAGCATAAGTACTTACCCAAGCATTCCTGACTCTTTGGACTTTATGATGTAGAGGAACATTAATAATGTATGAAACATATTATTTCGGCCCTGGAACAAAGACAAAAAATACAGCAAGATTTAAACCTAACGAAACCAAACCATTCAGCCTGATAGGTAAATGCGATCCTATCAATTTATATTCTACTAACTCGGAATTCCATGTAATTCAGTCTTTCATTCATTCATTAAACAAAGTGCCCACTTTGTGCTAGGAAGTGGGAATACTGTGGTGAATAAAACAGAGAGGATCCATGTAATTGAGGAGCTTAAGGTCTAGTAGGAAAGGCAGACAGGAAACTCAGAATTACAATAAAGTGTGATGAATGTTATGAGAAAGAAGAAGGTGTAGGGTGCCATGGGAACATATGCATTAAACCCAGAGTGGTGAGGCAAGCAATGCCTCCCTGAGAGAGAAATTTTTAAGTTGAGACCTGAAAGATGAGCAGAAATAAACACATTGGGAAGTTCCCATACATGGGGAGCAGCATTTATGAAGGTCTGGATGGGAGCTATTCTGAAGCTGGTACCCCTGTATCCTACACACAAAAAATACTCTATCCCCCAAATTAACAGCATAAACAACAGTGTTGGAATTAAAAAACCTTTAATCACACTTCAAAATACATTATGATATATGTTAACAGTGTAAGTAACATATTAAATGTAAATTTATTTTATCTACAAGGGACTATAAGGCAGCATTTTGCCAGCACTAAAATCAAACTATTATATGTAATTTCTGGTCTGTGAAATAGCTCCTGATTTAGATTTTCAATTTACTGATTAACTTATACCTGCTTATTCTGATTTAGTGTTTTTACTAAAAAATCTTAGGATATATGATTTTTAAAGACAGTGTTTCTTTAAAAAAAAAAAAAGAAAGGATTTGCATGGAACTTGAATGGCCCAAAATATTTACACTTACAAAGTTGAAATATTAAACTTAAAAAAAAAATGAAATATTCTCTCCTGGGTATCTGATGAAGTGAAGGATACAATTTATGATTATAGTCTATGTAAAATTTCTTAGTATAGATGCTGGTAACAAAAATAACTGCAAAGGTCATCAACAGAACTGATGTTTGTAATCAAAAGTAAAATACCTGGATAGAAGTGTAAACTGGTACAATCATCTTTTTGATAACATATTTTAACAGCCTTGAAAATATTCTATAACCTAGAATTCCATTTTTGGACTTCAGGCTAAAAAACTACCCAAAATGCAGACAGCTATATGCATAAAGGTATTTATGATAATGAAGACTTAGAAACATCCAAAATATCTAACTGTAGGGGAGTGGTTAAATAAATTATGTTATAATTTTATTGTTAAGTTTTAAAATAGCCATTAAAAAGTGTTTTAACGAAGATTCTTAAAGGCATGGAAAATTATAACATTAATTTTAAAAAGGAAATAAAACTACATAAATAATATGATTTCAACCCATAAATAAGTACAGAAAAAGACCAAAATGAAATTTACCAAAAAAATTATACCAAATGTTAATAAGAGCTTCCTGTAAATAATGGAATAATGAACTTTTCTTCCTTTTCTTCATAATTCTCCAAATTAAGCACATATTACTTTTAGAGTTTTAAAAAAAGGGATACAAAACTAGCACTTTTTCCCTAATTTAAAAAGTTTACCTATTCCATAAACAAGAGAATCTAATTTTAAAAATATTAACAAAGCAAGTCATCCATGACATTAGTAATAGCAACTGCTACATTTAGAAGTACCTTTGGAAGACTGTAGAAATGACGCTGGTAGATTAGCTCATAATGGGGAGGATTGATAGCACTCTGATAAATGCAAAAAACATTCTCATTTGTCACGTCTGTAAAGAAAATATGCTACATTAAAAAAACAAAACAAAACCACTAGATGTATTTCATGTGAAAAGCTCAATTCATCCTCTTAGGAGAGGATGTTTATACCTGGTTTATTTGGTGTCTGAACAAAGTGCTGAGAAGTAAATGTTTTTCCATCAGGGTATTTAGGATGTGGAGGTAGTCTGGAATCAAGGTAGGTGCAAAGCACATGCATGATGATCTGAAGACGAGGAAACAATTTTTCAAAGTCAGCATGAAAATCGATCAAGTATGTATGTGGTACTTTTAAAACATGTTTATAATGACTCCAATTTTTAAGTTTTCTCCAAAGAAAGAATTAGCAAAAATGTTTTCAAGTGGTTATATCTGTAAGATGAAATCTATGAAATGAAAAGATTAGAGCAAGACATTCCTAGTTTTCTGTTAAGGGGATCATTCACACCCATATAGGTAATTAACAGCAAAATCAAAATAAAATACACATACATTCAATTCTGAATTTGAGTATCAGCATTTGAACTTCATTTTCACACATAATAGTCACTATAAAAAACAAAACAAACATAATTTTGAAAAACTCTTAAATGCTCAAAAACTTTATACTCTTTGATTTCATAAATCTAATTCTAGGAATCTTTCTTAAAATCATAATCCTAAATAAGAAAGAAACATGCATTATGTTACTCCTGGCAGTATTATTTAAGACAGAAAAACAAAAATCCCTCCCCCACTACATGTTTCCCAAACTTTTAGGTCCAATATAGGAGAACAGTTAAATGACAGTGTGTAATAGTGCAAATAACACTGAAAAGTGAAAAAAAGCAGGAGACATAATTTTACATATGGGATTATTATATCTGTATCGATAAAAACATTAAAAATAGCACAATATAAGTAAAGAAAAAAAAAAGAAGAAAATATACCAAAATATTAACACTGGTTGGGTTAAGATGCTGGTACAAAAATTTTGTATTTCTACTTAGTTTCTAAGTTCTTTTTATTTATTTTATTTTCATTTTTATTTATTTATTCATTTATTTATTTATTTTCTTTTTTGGCCTCACTGTGTGGCTTGCAGGATCTTAGTTCCCTGACTGGGGATTGAACCCGGGCCCATGGCAGTGACAGCCAGCGCTGAGTCCCAACCACTGGACTGCCAGGGAATTCCCTCTAAGTTCTTTTCAATATTCATTTTTATAATGGAAAAATAAACCCAATAACAAAAATGTCAAACTGATAAAACTGGGGACTTACAGCAGAATCAGTGGGCAGGTCTGTATCCCACTTGCGGCCTTTGAAGTCTCCACCTCTATTCCATCGAAATGAGCTCATACAGCCTCCTTGGGAAAGTTCTGTAGCAACAAAGGTAAAATAAAATAAGCTAAGAATATACAAGAAAGAAGGAAAAAAAAAGGCTAAGGGGGGGCTTCCCTGGTGGCGCAGTGGTTGAGAGTCCGCCTGCCGATGCAGGGGACACGGGTTCGTGCCCTAGTCCGGGAAGATCCCACATGCTGTGGAGCGGCTGGGCCCGTGAGCCATGGCCACTGAGCCTGCGTGTCCCGAGCCTGTGCTCTGCAACGGGAGAGGCCACAACAGTGAGAGGCCCGCGTACCGCAAAAAAA